>NC_092286.1:11923235-11963235 GCF_036320965.1 Panulirus ornatus
TAGCACCGTCGTGCTCAAGGGCTGTACCATCGTCTTCAAGGACTGTACCGTCGTGCTCAAGGGCTGTACTGTCGTCCTCAAGGGCAGTACCATCGTGCTCAAGGGCTATTCCGTTGGCCTCAAGGGTCGCACCGTCGTGCTCAAGGGCAGTACCATCGTCTTCAAGGACTGTACCGTCGTGCTCAAGGGCTGTACTGTCGTCCTCAAGGGCAGTACCATCGTGCTCAAGGGCTATTCCGTTGGCCTCAAGGGTCGCACCGTCATACTCAAGGGCAGTACCATCGTCTTCAAGGACTGTACCGTCGTGCTCAAGGGCTGTACCGTCGTCCTCAAGGGCAGTACCATCGTGCTCAAGGGCTGTACCGTCGGCCTCAAGGGTCGCACCGTTATACTCAAGGGCAGTACCATCGTCCTCAAGGGCTGTACCATCGTGCTCAAGGGCTATTCCGTTGGCCTCAAGGGTCGCACCGTCATACTCAAGGGCAGTACCATCGTCTTCAAGGACTGTACCGTCGTGCTCAAGGGCTGTACCGTCGTCCTCAAGGGCAGTACCATCGTGCTCAAGGGCTGTACCGTCGGCCTCAAGGGTCGCACCGTCGTGCTCAAGGGCAGTACCATCGTCTTCAAGGGCTGTACCGTCGTGCTCAAGGGCAGTGCCATCGTCCTCAAGGGCTGTACCGTCGTGCTCAAGGGTCACTGGAGGAGAGTGAGTGGGTCAGACAGCGAGGTTTACTGCTGAAGTAATTGTGAGCAGGAGTGAAGTGTCGTCCCGCTGGCTTAATGTGGCCAAAGAGACCTGACTCGGGCCATGTGACCAAGTGTGAAGCTGCAGAGGACGACACTGCCAGAGATACACTGCTACACTGAACACTGCTACACTGAACACTGCTACACTGAACACTGCTACACTGAACACTGATACACTGAACACTGCTACACTGAACACTGCTATACTGAACACTGCTACACTGAACACTGCTACACTGAACACTGCTACACTGAACACTGCTATAATGAACACTGCTATACTGAACACTGCTACACTGAACACTGCTACACTGAACACTGATACACTGAACACTGCTACACTGAACACTGCTATACTGAACACTGCTACACTGAACACTGCTACACTGAACACTGCTACACTGAACACTGCTATAATGAACATTGCTACACTGAACACTGCTATACTGAACACTGCTACACTGAACACTGCTACACTGAGCACTGCTACACTGAACACTGCTATAATGAACACTGATACACTGAACACTGCTACACTGAACACTGCTACACTGAACACTGCTACACTGAACACTGCTACACTGAACACTGCTACACTGAACACTACTACACTGAACACTGCTTCACTGAAACTGTTATGGAGTGAAAATGAAGTCCTCCGGCTGGAGAGAGAGAAATTCCATGGCAACAGTCGGTGTGAGCCATATTGGGTTCATAGATATCCCCGGATGTGAAACTCGTATCAAATCAAACCTAAAGTTTCTCTTAAAGAGTTTAATGCCAGCAGATATACTACGGAACTCCAGGAAAATGAGACAAACGAGGCAGCTTCTTCCTCCTCCTCCTCCTCCTCCTCCTCCTCTTCCTTCTGCCTCCTCTGACTTATTGAAAGGGAATCTAAAAGAGCCATTTCGTATATTACCATTCTACCCAGACGCCACTCATAACCTAGCTGGCAGTCGACTTATGGCACTCAGCACTGTTTGCATTCAAGTCGTATAAAAGATATGTGGGCATTGAAAGTCACTAGAGCAGGTAATAGTGTGAGATGCTATTATTATCTCTAGTGTGGGAGGGTTTTCTCCAAGCCACTGATATCACAGCTATCCTTGAGGGTTAAGAATGAGATGTACTAGTCATATCAACTTCACAACTAGCCTTGAGGGTTAAGAATAAGATGTACTAGCCATATTAACTTCACAACTAGCCTTAAGGGTTAAGAATAAGATGTACTAGTCCTATTAACTTCACAACTAGCCTTGAGGGTTAAGAATAAGATGTACTAGTTACATTAACTTCGCAACTAGCCTTGAGGGTTAAGAATGAGATGTGTTAGCCATATAAACTTCACAACTAGTCTTAAGGGTTAAGAATAAGATGTACTAGTCATTTAAACTTCACAGCTAGCCTTAAGGGTTAAGAATAAGTGCTAGCCATATTAACTTCACAACTAGCCTTGAGGGTTAAGAATAAGATGTATTAGTCATATTAACTTCGCAACTAGCCTTGAGGGTTAAGAATGAGATGTGTTAGCCATATAAACTTCACAACTAGTCTTAAGGGTTAAGAATAAGATGTACTAGTCATTTAAACTTCACAGCTAGCCTTAAGGGTTAAGAATAAGTGCTAGCCATATTAACTTCGCAACTAGCTTTGAGGGTTAAGAATAAGTGCTAGCCATATTAACTTCACAACTAGCCTTGAGGGTTAAGAATAACATGTACTAGCCATATTAACTTCAAAACTAGTCTTAAGGGTTAAGAATGAGATATACTTGGCTAATTAACTTCACTGCTAGTCTTAAGAGTTAAGAATAAGTGCTAGCCATAGCTATCCTTTAGGGTGAGTACTCGTGTTAGTCTTATGAAGAAGTTAAGTTGGCTTTGGTCACGTCTGGCACAGTGATTTCTAAGGAATAGCTAAGTTCACAAGGGAATACTGGCCATCATTCAGAAGTGATTAAACAAGCTTAGGGAGATCTAGTTATAAATGAGCCAAGTTACGCCAGGGGGGAGGTTTCTCTCTCTCTCTCTCTCTCTCTCTCTCTCTCTCTCTCTCTCTCTCTCTCTCTCTCTCTCTCTCTCTCTCTCGTAGTTAGGTACTTCTAACGTCGAGATACAAGCCTGGGGAAAGCCGGTATCCAAATGGGACGCCAGGATGAGGTTAATTAGCATACCTTTGTAATTACCTGTTTACGATTACCCGTTTCCAGTTAGGTATTTGTACGGTATGGGGGGGAGGGGGGATTACACTCATGGAGCCTCGTGTGTGTGTGTGTGTGTGTGTGTGTGTGTGTGTGTGTGTGTGTGTGTACACTGCTGCACAAAAGTACATACATGTTTGCCCTATGCGACAAAATGTAATCCCGTAACATAATACTCCCTAATTACATTTAAGAGCTGCATTAAACATCCACGCTATCCTCTCTACCGAAGACCCCCCCCCCCCAAAAAAAAAAAAATAGATAAATAAAATCAAATAAAAAATAACATCATGGGCCTTTCACGCGCAGTGTCACTGTCCACGTGACCCCGAGCCCTGTGGTGGTAGAGAGGGCGCGACTCCGTTAAGCCAAGGTCAAAATTTAATTTCATTTACATTTTTCCATTTTTTTCCTATGAAGTTTCTAACTCTTTTTATGGGCTCAAAAAGGGAGATTTTATTGTGTTATCTTTGCTCTCTCCTCTCTTTATTGCCCCTGCGTTATATTCCCATAGCTTTCTGTGATAACAGGAGGGTATCCACGGGGGAAATGAAACGCGATAAGTTCCCAAGTGCACTTTCGTGTAATAATCACATCATCAGGGGAGACACAAGAGAGAAATATAACAGTCAGTTGATGTACAACGAAGAGACGTAGGTAGGACGTCATTTGGTAAACAAGTGACTACCCGGATATATATATATATAATACTCTAAAGTTACGAGACATTTATTATACAATTGTAACTCATCGAACATGCAGAATAGGCAGAAGTATTGCTTCAGTACCGAAACATGAAATATAATTTTTGTGTAATCACGGAAAAAAATATTTACCAATTTGTCTTAAAAAAGGCAAAAATCATTTCCCCTACTTTTCACCATCAAAGGTTATAATCCTAGTTACATTAGTTATATAGAAGTCTATCACAAAAGTCATCACAAACACAGATTATATCCCTAATTACCTTAGATATATAGACCTCTACCATAATAGTCATCACCACCACAGATTACATCCCTAATTACCTTAATTATACAGAAGTTCCTCACAAGAGTCATCAACACCACAGATTACATCCCTAATTACCTTAATTATAAAGAAGTCTCTCACAAAAGTCATCATCAAAGATTATATCCCTAATTACCTTGATTATACAGAAGTTCCTCAAAGAGTCATCAACACCACAGATTACATCCCTAATTACCTTAATTATACAGAAGTTCCTCACAAGTGTAATCACCATCACACATTATATCCCTAATTACCTTGATTATACACAAGTGTATTACAAGACTCATATCCATCACCGACTATATCCCTAATTACCTTAATCATACAGAAGTTCCTCACAAGAGTCATCACCACCACAAATTATATCTCTAATTACCTTAATTATACAGAAGTCCCTCACAAAAGTCATCATCAAAGATTATATCCCTAATTACCTTGATTATACAGAAGTTCCTCACAAGAGTCATCAACACCACAGATTACATCTCTAATTACCTTAATCATACAGAAGTTCCTCACAAGTGTAATCACCATCATAGATCACGTCCCGTATCACTAGTGTCACCAGACGTCTTCGTTAAGCCACGGTGAGGAACGTGTGTGTGTGTGTGTGTGTGTGTGTGTGTGTGTGTGTGTGTGTGTGTCAACCCCAGAACTCCTTATATTCCTCATCATCGGCTGGAATTTGGTACTTGTTGTTGTTGTTGTTGTTGTTGTTGTTGGCTGTAAACCATTTACGGGAACAACGCCCCCCTCCTCTCTCTCCCTAGCCCTAACCATGCACCACCTCCCTCAGCAGCGGCGCGCTGCGCTGGTGGAAAGGTTTTATTGGCTGGTATTGCTGAGGGAAGGAGGGAGGAAGGAGGAGGTTAAGACGCCATACCCAGTAGTTACCGCTGCACCTGAGACACTGACGTACCACTAAGAGGCTCAGGCCAATCCTTATTAAACACTGTGTAAATCATCTCTCGCGCCAAGACTTGCGGTGGGACGACACGAGCGCCCACCGTCCCTACAGAAGCTTATCATATTGTAAAAGTAAAGGTATTTTCTTTACATATGTAGGGGGGAAAATAATACATATTATTGACGAATGAGATAATGGATATACGACATCCCTCCCAGCAAAGTTCAGTTGGTCTTGTGACAGACGGAAACCAGCTGGCACTGATGCCCCAGATGGTACGGAAGAGGAAGGCCAGAATAACGTTCATTTACGAATTCGATCATTCCCATTGTCTAGGTCGTGACCAGGGAACGAAACTGTAGCAAGCCGAGCTACATGGGGGTCAAAAAAAAAAGGAGAATTAAAGGTTCCGTGTTGCAATTTTTTTGTCTTTTCTTCCCCTCCCCCCGACCGACCCCTGACGCGTACGTTACTGTTCGAGCGGAGAGAGAGAGAGAGAGGGAGAGAGAGAGAGAGAGAGAGAGAGAGAGAGAGAGAGAGAGAGAGAGAGAGAGAGAGAGAGAGAGAGAGGAGGGAGTATTGTTCTAATGGCGTTAGTGTGTGTGTGTGTCTGTGTTTGTGTGTGTGTGTGTGTGTGTTAGTGTGTGTGTGTGTGTGTGTGTGTGCTGGGTGGATGAACCGTGTGGATGAAAATTATGAGGCATTTCCCCGACCCCTCCTGGATCATGGTGACCGTGGACGATGTTTGCCTCTTTTTCTGGCTCCAAGGACGAGTCTCTGTCTGTCCGTCAGTCTGTCTGCCTCCTAGGCTGCTATCAGCTTTGAAAGAAAAAATCTAACTCTCTCTCTCTCTCTCTCTCTCTCTCTCTCTCTCTCTCTCTCTCTCTCTCTCTCTCTCTCTCTCTCTCTCTCTCTCTCTCTCTCTCTCTCTCATATCTATCTATCCATCCATCTATCTTTCTGTCTATCTCTCTGTCTGTCTATCTATCTTTCGATTTATCTATCTAACTATCTATCTATCTTTATCTCTCACATATCACCGACTGAATGACTTGAGAGTGTCATACGTGTCATACGTCAAGTGTTTCTGCCGATATGCCACACACACACACACACACACACACACACACACACACACACACACACACAAGGTGAACAAAATTCTCGAAGACCACCGTCTCTGGACGTCCACTTTTGAGGGTCGTTTCTTCCGCACAAAGTCCAGAAAATGACCCAAACACCTCGTTCAGCCATTAGAGTTCATTGCCTGAAAATCGGCCATTCCCTGAGGCGTTGGTTTGCCCATTAAGGTTAATAACACTTGTGACACATGATGGTTCGGAAGTGATGTTCTGTGGAACGTTATGTGACAAAAACCCAGGACTGGAGACATGGCCATGGCGTTGGGCAATAAAAATTTTTAGGCAATCTTTCATATGCTTTAATTGGTGTACATTTCTACCAGTACATCAATTTAATCCCTTTTCTCATGTATTTCGTGTTACTTAAATCATTCACGAATTTCTAAACCCCATTTATATATCAGTTTAATCCCTTTTCTCATGTATTTCGTGTTACTTAAATCATTCACGAATTTCTAAACCCCATTTATACATCAATCTAATCCCTTTTCTCATGTATTTCGTGTTATTTAAATCATTCACGAATTTCTAAACCCCATTTATACATCAATCTAATCCCTTTTCTCATGTATTTCGTGTTACTTAAATCATTCACGAACTTCTAAAACCCATTTTTATTTTTTCAATTTTTCAATTTTCTTTTTGTTTTTTAGGATTCTTACTTGTTATTTGCATATCATCATTGTTTGTGGCATGAGATATTTTCGAATTCGTCGCCGTCTCAATATTGTATTTTCTTTTTTTTACAAGTGAATGTGTGACTGTTCCTGCCTTGATGTTGCTGGACTCCACCTGCTCCAGGTTACACCGCGAGTGAAAAGCCACCTTTGGCGAGGCTACATCTCTGGTGATACAGTCTCGTCCAAAAAAGAAGAAAAAAAAGAAAAAAGTAGAAATTCAAACTCCAGAGGAGTCTACATTTCCCTGATACAGGATGTAGCGAAATTCAAACTCCAGTAGGAGTCTACATTTCCCTGATACTGGAAGTAGCGTTACGTTGAGGTGTTGGTGCCTTTAGAAAGGTAACACCATGGCTCTCTCATAAAAGCTAGTCCTGGGGTATGGACAAAAATTTAAAAGAAAATAATATTCCTGCCACAAGAACTCCTTCCATGGAGCTCTTCCCCTTCTCACAGAGAGCAGGCCACGTCCACCGGATGGGACCACCAGCTCAATGAAGTACGGTGATGGTGTGTGTGTGTGTGTGTGTGTGTGTGTGTGTGTGTGTGTGCTTGAGGTAAGTGCAGGACAGTTATTGGGGTAAGTGTTCCGTGGCTTCAGAGGTTAAGTCAGAGTTTGGGCGTGACAGGTCCTGTGTTGCGCTGAATTTGTGTTTGCAGTGTTGCAGAGGAGAGTGGTGTCCAAAATGCGGACGCGAAAATGTCATTCGCACATGCCTAGAGAGTGTAGTATCAGACTAGTATATATATATATATATATATATATATATATATATATATATATATATATATATATATATATATATATATATATATATATATATACAGGACCAGATTCTATGAAAGAGTCCTCGTTTTACCCTAGACCTTTCTGAAGGCTTCAGGAGCCCGAGATTGCGCTACTTACAGTGGCAGAGAAATGTGAACCCCTTTGGAATGAGAAGAGGTTCTCTGACGAGATCCATTCCTTAGTTGTACAACGTCACCAGAGGTGACCATTTACTCGCTGTGCAACCTCTTGCAGTATATCAACTGACATATTTCTTTCTTGTGTCTCCCACTGATGATGCGATTATTACACGAAAGTGCACTTGGGAACTTGTTTCATTTTCCCCGTGGACTCATAAGAATATACTTGATCACGCGCAAAATTGTGATCCTTTCAAATATATATATATATATATATATATATATATATATATATATATATATATATATATATATATATATATATATATTAGTGTGTGTATGTGTCAGTGTACACGCAAACACGCACACACACACACACACACACACACACACACACACAGACGAATATTAACACGTCTTCCTCAGAGGTGAAATATAAGGAGCCGAGACTCAGACAACTTCATTAACCGCAAAGTTATGAACGTTCCACAAGTAATGACTCGATAACCGCAGGTGTTGCGCTAGAGAAATGGTCCCTCGCCCTCCACTCGCACGCCCGCCCGCCCGCCCGCCGCCCCCGTGACTCAAATCAAAACTTTTATTTCTGGAACAAAACTTTATTTATTTCACGTATTACATCAAGATCCGAACTTGTGAGATGGAAAATAGAAACATGGGTCATTCATCTCATTCCAAACCCATTCACGCATCTTCCTCCGCAAACCATGAAAAATATACTACGGTATATCGAGATATACTTCATAAACCATGAAAAATATACTACGGTATATCGAAATATACTTCATAAACCATGAAAAATATACTACGGTATATCGAGATATACTTCATAAACCATGAAAAATATACTACGGTATATCGCGATATACTTCATAAACCATGAAAAATATACTACGGTATATCGAGATATACTTCATAAACCATGAAAAATATACTACGGTATATCGTGATATACTTCATAGTTGACGGCCTCGTTGGTAGATTTGGCTTTAGAATAATAAAATAAACGTATGATATTCAATAAAGCTTCGTTCCCATCCTCCACTCCCTCTCCCGTCGTCAGCCCAGGGCTGTGTCAGTCCTATTGACGCTGGTCGTTATCTGTCTCCAGGTTCGTACGTACTACGTCACACGCCGGCCATTCCACTAATACTAGTGGAATGTTTACTCCCACTGTTGCCGTTCACAGCGGTCGCTCGCTGTCTGTTACAAGAGGCAGGGTTATTCCGTCTATTGTTTTATGTCTGTCTGTGTCGGTTGTATTTGTTTATATAGTCAGGTTTAGTACTATAAACCATTTTATTGTATAGTCAGGTTTAGTACGATAAACCATTTATTTGTATAGTCAGGTTTGGTACGGTAAACAATTTGTTTATGGTGTTTGCGTCTCTAGTACAGTGATCCGTTTATGTATGTAGTTTCCGTTTGCACAGAGAACCATTTGTTTACGTAACCATGTCAAGTACAGAGAAAAATTTGTTTACGTAACCATGTCAAGTACAGAGAACCATTTGTTTACGTGACCATGTCAAGTACAGAGAACCATTTGTTTACGTAACCATGTCAAGTACAGAGAACTATTTGTTTACGTAACCATGTCAAGTACAGCGAACCATTTGTTTACGTAACCATGTCAAGTAGAGAGAACCATTTGTTTACGTGACTATGTCAAGTACGGAGTACGACTTGTTTACGCAGCCATGTCAAGTACAGAGAACTATTTGTTTACGTAACCATGTCAAGTACAGAGAACTATTTGTTTACGTAACCATGTCAAGTACAGAGGATCATTTGTTTATCTCGTTACGTGTTATACCATGAACCATTTTGCATAAGAAAAAAAATGATGCTTCTGTGTGCTTGACAAGTATTGTACTGAAATGTCAATATTAAAAGTAGTGAAAATGAACCGTGCACTCATTGTATATTTATCCTGTATATATATATATATATATATATATATATATATATATATATATATATATATATATATATATATATATATATATATATTTCACAACATAGATCTAGACGAAATAACATCATTTGTATGATATTTTTTTCAATAGACAATACGGAAATTAATTTTCCACTTAAGAGAGAATAGTAAGAGATTTTTTGTGTGTGTGCATGTGTGTATGTGTGTGTGCATGTGTGTGTTTGTATTAAGAAAAAATCTATTTCACGGGTAACAAAGCAGTTCTCGGTGTAATGGCCAACGGGTCTACGTGTGTATAGGAACACAATGGTCTGCCAGCGGTAGGAGCGAACACTTGTGCCCCACTACAATAAAGAAATAATGGAATTATTTCCGTTTTAATCCAACATTGATATCAAACCTTGATTATGTGAGTTTGACAGTCCATGGGTATATCAGTGTTGCAAGCCCTGGGTATATCATTGTGATATTTAGTCCCTGGGTATATTAGTGTTGCAGTCCTTGGGTATATCAGTATGATATATAGTCCCTGGGTATATCATTGTGATATTTAGTCCCTGGGTATATTAGTGTTGCAGTCCTTGGGTATATCAGTGTTGCAAGCCCTGGGTATATCATTGAGATATTTAGTCCCTGGGTATATCAGTGTTGCAGTCCCTGGGTATATCAGTATGATATATAGTCCCTGGGTATATCATTGTGATATTTAGTCCCTGGGTATATTAGTGTTGCAGTCCTTGGGTATATCAGTGTTGCAAGCCCTGGGTATATCATTGAGATATTTAGTCCCTGGGTATATTAGTGTTGCAGTCCCTGGGTATATCAGTGTGATATATAGTCCCTGGGTATATCATTGAGATATTTAGTCCCTGGGTAAATTAGTGTTGCAGTCCTTGGGTATATCAGTGTTGCAAGCCCTGGGTATATCATTGAGATATTTAGTCCCTGGGTATATTAGTGTTGCAGTCCTTGGGTATATCAGTGTGATATATAGTCCCTGGGTATATCAGTGTTACGGTCCCTGGGTATATCATTGAGATATTTAGTCCCTGGGTATATTAGTGTTGCAGTCCTTGGGTATATCACTGTTGCAAGCCCTGGGTATATCATTGTGATATTTAGTCCCTGGGTATATTAGTGTTGCAGTCCTTGGGTACATCAGTGTTGCAAGCCCTGGGTATATCATTGTGATATTTAGTCCCTGGGTATATTAGTGTTGCAGTCCCTGGGTATATCAGTGTGATATATAGTCCCTAGGTATATCAGTGTTACGGTCCCTGGGTATATATTGTAAGTGTTACAGCCGCTAGTAATGTCTCTGATACAGCACCTGGATATATCTGTATTACACCCCCCTGGGTATATCTGTTAAAACCGCCTCTGGGTATATTTGTGATACAGCCCTTAGGTATATCTGTATAAGGGAACCTGGGTATATCTTGCTGCATTCCTTGGGTATATCTGTGTTGCCTTCCCTGGGTATACTTGTATTGCCTTCCCTGGGTATACTTGTGTTACAGCCCATTGGTATATCTGCTATACAACCGCTGGGTATATATATATGCGACATACGATTACTGCTTGTATCACATTTGATAACTCTGCTCTGAATCTTGCTCATGTATTTCACCAAGAGGTTAACCATTTTATTTCTGGGATTCATCTCTCGGAAAACAAAGGATTTGATGGTGGAAATAATTTCTTCTCACCACAGAAATGTGAATAGACATTTTTTTTCAGGTAAGGTTATCCACATGGTTGAGTACAAGCCTCTTATGTACGGCATCCAGTCTTAGGTATGTAAATAGATAGATAGATAGATAGATAGATAGGTAGGTAGGTAGATAGATATACAGGTAGATAGATAGAATGATAGATAGATAGATAGAATGATGGATAGGTAGATGAATGGATAGATAGATAGATAGATAGATAGATAGATAGATAGATAGATTGATTGATGAATAGATAGATAGATACCTAGGCACCTAGATAGATAAACAAATGAATAGATACATAGATTAGACAGACGATAGACATTCTCCATCGACATGATCTGCTGTTATGAGGTGAGCAGCTGCTGCCGTCGTACGCCTGTGTGTCACTCCTCCAGCATATGTGCTCAGTGAGGTCTTAAATGGGAGCCGTTGTGCCGAACATCATCATCCATACCCTCCTCCCTGTAACCTTGGGGGGTGAATTACGGCCCTAAATGGCCATTACCGATCCCCCAGCTTGTTAATTAACGTGTGGGGACATATTACTTGCAGTCATTAGGGGCAGTTTCCCCCTCCCCCCCTGTTATCAAGTACACGGTAACGAGGAACCAACGTGCCGGTAACGAGCTCCAGCTAAAGCTCGCTCACCCACCTAACCTCCCTCACCTCCCTCAGCCGCCGCGCTGTTTGCGCTGGACTCGCTCACCTTCCCTCCCTTCCCTCCCTCTCTCCCTCAGCCGCTGCCGTGTTTGACCTGGACGTCCGGACTCTTGCACGGAATTGGTCTCTCTCTCTCTCTCTCTCTCTCTCTCTCTCTCTCTCTCTCTCTCTCTCTCTCTCTCTCTCTCTCTCTCTCTCTCTCTCTGTACACGCACTTGCGGAAGATGATAATCATTCTCACTTTCCACCTTCTCATGATCACGACAGAGAATTTGCCGTCCTTGTGGGATTCGAACCTTTGTACCCACGCTTCCCTTTTTTTGTATTCGACACCTTTTTGAGCATGCGGGTACGACTGGACGACGGCACGGGAACCCTTGTGTAAGATGCCTCGACCTTTGACCTGACCTGAGCCTTAAAGGGTGAAAGGGCCGTGACATCATACCCAAAGGGTGGTACCGTCGTGCTTAAGGGCCTTACCGCTATGCTCAAGGGCCGTACCGCTGTGCTAAAGGGCCGTACCGCCGTGCTCAAGGGCCGTACCGCTGTGCTCAAGGGTATTACCGCCGTGCTCAAGGTTCGACCCTCCTTACTCAAGGGCCGTACCTTTGTGTTTTAAGGTCGAACCGTCTAGCTCAAGGGCCGAACCGTCTAGCTCAAGGGCCGTAGCACAGTGATCAAAGACCGTACCTTCGTGCCCCAATGACCACACCGTCGAACACAAAGGGCACAAGAATAAATTCTTCGTCTGCTGAGGTTATGAAATACCCGGTCGGTTAATTGGTTGTTTGGTCGTTGCGTCTCATAACAACAGCCAGGATCATTAAGGCCGTCAGTATCAGGCAACATCCAACAACCGCAAAATCGTTAGCACCTTTCACCTGGAAGCAGCAGCGTCTCGGCCTCTTGAATGGAACGGTAACATAAACAAACTGATGCCATGAAGAAAGGAAACCCCAGGGAACGTCGGAAAGAAGGAACGGAGGGAATGCACCAGCCGTAGGCAAAGCAATTGGATGCAAAGAGAAAAAGAAAAGGAAATTATAGAGGCTATGGAATCGATGCTTCTTGGCAAAAGAAGAAAAGAATGATGTTCTTAGAAGCATCCAGCTTTATGAATGTTGATGAGTCTCGACAATGATAGCGTTAGTAACAGATATAAAAGACAATGCTTGGTTCTGCAACTCGCTGGAGTAGGTCTTGAAGCAGGAGGCTGATAGACAGACGTAGATAAGAGATGTTACATCTCTGAACTACAAAGCATCGATAGGCAGATGGTCCGCATGTGTGTGTGTGAGGGGGCTGCCAAAGGTCAAAGTCCCAGACATCATGGAACCCCGAGCCAAAGACGTTTTACCTGCCACAGTTTGCGGCGCCGTAAACAATTTTCCCTCCTTCCCCAAGCCTCTCCAACTGAAGTCCTGATTTAGCGTCATTTTACTGCCATATATAAACTATACCCACCCATGCTGGAGCAGCTCTCTCTCTCTCTCTCTCTCTCTCTCTCTCTCTCTCTCTCTCTCTCTCTCTCTCTCTCTCTCTCTCTCTCTCTCTCTCTCTCTCTCTCCCACTGATCCCGAGCAGTTCATTAAAAATTCACCACACCGCCCGACTTGCAGCATGATGAGGTAATCTTGCTTTCATGTCTGTTTTCATTCATCTTTTTTCTTTCTTTCTTTCTTTCTTTCAGTGTCAAAGTGTCACTGTCCGGGTTAATGCAGGCGTACTGAGAACTACTAGGTAGGTCGTGGAATGATGGTACTCGCTCATTTGCAACGGAGAAGTCAGAAAAATGCACACATGAAAATAGAGACACTTACCCAATCATATATATATATATATATATATATATATATATATATATATATATATATATATATATATATATATATATATATATATATATATATATATATATATATATATACATATATATACCTAAAGGTGAGGTGCTTATGGACAGGCGGAAAAACCCTGTATAGCTCCAATTTATGAAGGCGATGGGGACGAAAAGGAATGTTTGAATATGAGGTATAAGTTTGATGAGTTTACCTGGTTGTTTGTGTGGTAGAGTGTTGATTAACAGGTGGCATGCCATGAGCATTGGATTGGGGAGAAGAAATGTTACTTCAAGAGTGGTAGAGAATGTGTAGATCGGTGTAAATAGCCATAATGCAAGTGTGCTGGCAAGTGTATGTGTTTAAATGTGAGCCCAGGTGTAACCACCCAAGTGTAAGTGTGTGGCCATGTGTTGAGGACCACGTACAGCTGATGTAAAAGGGTGCGTAATACTGAACCATAACACAGTCGCCTGAAATTGGTATAACACAATGATATCTCTCGCGTGACCCAACCTTCTCCAGGTCAGATGAAATTCAAATCAAGTATTTGGTTTATGAAACATCCTTGCGGAAGTGAACTGGTACGAGGCTTCGAAACTCGAGGTTTAAGGCTTCGAAATTCCTGTTTATGAAATGTTAGAATCATAATCTTACAAGTCATTGATTCTTTTATATATACATCTGTGGAACATAAGAGAGGGAAAGAGAGGGTTCGGCTGTGAGAAATTACAGAGACTCGTCATGCCTGGATTACAACGATTAGAAAAGAAAAGTTCCACATCCTTCCACGACTTTGACTCCTGTCTCTCGCTAGGATGTCCACAAGAGAAGGAAGTGGAGATGCATCAGCCATGCTGGAATGTAAAGCACTGTGGGGACGACCAGAGAATGTCATGTAAACACAACTTGAGTGACATGTTGATGGGTCTCCAAATATAAGCAGTAGTGTCCAGGTATTACTAACGCAGTGACGTCATGTGCATCTCCAGAAGTACACAACGTAGCGCGTAAGAAATTTCAGAAATTATAAAAAAAAAAGAAAAAATGCTTACATTACAGTGAAGTAGGAGACAAGGGACATTTTCCTATAAACTTTCCCAAACTTTATTTGCTGTATGATACTTTACCCACGTCAGGATGAGAGAGAGAGAGAGAGAGAGAGAGAGAGAGAGAGAGAGAGAGAGAGAGAGAGAGAGAGAGAGAGAGAGAGAGAGAGAGAGAGAGAGAGAGAGAGAGAGAGAGAGAGAGAGAGAGAGAGAGAGAGGACACGACCCCCTACTCAACTTCTAAATCTACATATATCCCCATCTCTTCCCCCCCGAGCCCTTGGGAGAGGTAACAACCTGAACTTAATGGAGTCAAGTTGTAGTCTTTCAGAATCCCCAGGTCTCGGCCGTTCACAAGAAGAAGTCGTCCTGGATCCCGTCATCAGTCTTCCTCAACACCATTTTCCGAGCCACTTCACTCCACCACAAGATATAAATCGAGCCTAAAGCGACACGTTCCTCACTCTGACCCGCGAAATTCTGCGTGAGAGGAGGAGTTTACTGCAGATCCATTACAGTAATGCATCTGGACGACAGTCACCTCTTAAAAATATTCTTTTTCTTTCCTTTTATTTTTTTTGGATATCATAGAGCCATCCATAGCAGCTCACACAGACACAAATCTTCACGGAGCACCAAAGATAAAAAAAAAAGGTCTTCGACGCTACATTAAGTATTCGATCCAGGTCCCTGGAACCGGCCTGGAACCCGACCTTCCAGCTGAGATCTAACCAGTCCCCGTCAGATTGACCAACCAGGCCTCTGGGTTGGAAGGATAATCCTCTATATCCAATCCACCTCCTGAAATGAGGAGTAGATGGTTGGAAGGACGCCTCCGCCCCTCCCTCCCCTTTAGGGAAAGGCCTTCCTCCACGGGAAGAGAGAGAGGGAAAAAAGAAAGCCTCTCCAATCGGGTTAAAGGCTATTGTATCGGCCTAAGAGACTAGCCTCTCCTAACGGAACCTGTGGGACGAAAAAGCATCGAGTGCCAGTGTCCGAAAGAAGACGTAGAGACGATTATTCCTGGAGGAGGAAAGAATACCGAGGGAAAGCGCTGGAACTTCTCTTTCCAGCGTGTACCACTGTCAAAAGAAGAGGAGGAGGAGGAGGAGGAGGAGGAGGAGACAAGCGCTGGAAGTATTCTATCCATGACGCTCGCAGAGGAAGTCACAACCAATTCTTGGAGAGCAGTGTTATACAGGAGCTAAAACAACCTGTTATGATATGAAAACGATTGCCAGAGAAGTTGTGTTAACCCGATACATCCAGTTCAGTCTTAATTAGTCCAGTGATGATGTGTTGCTCTCCACGCGAGGAAGCCTCTAGAAGGGAAAGTGAGTTCCATTACTGTATGGTACACTGAAGAAGACCGTGTCACTCCGGCGAAGCGATCTTTATCAATCTTCGTCCCGGCAAATATCGAATATTTCACCACACACGCGACATACACGACAGCGACATACACGACAAAAAGAGGCCAACCT
Source organism: Panulirus ornatus (assembly GCF_036320965.1). Lineage (NCBI taxonomy): Eukaryota > Metazoa > Arthropoda > Malacostraca > Decapoda > Palinuridae > Panulirus > Panulirus ornatus. The sequence goes on from NC_092286.1 coordinate 11,939,544, forward strand.
GTTTATTGATATAGATTTGATAATGATAACTGTAATAATGACAATGACTCTTGTAACAGTAATAATAGTAATGATGATAATAATGATAATGATTATAATGATAATAATGATAATAGTAATAATGATAATGATAATGATAATAATTATAATAATAATAATAATAATGATAATTATTATGATATTATTGTTATTATTATTATTATTATTATTATTATTATTATTATTATTATTATTATTATTATTATTGTTATGTTATTATTATTATTATTATTATTATTATTATTATTATTATTATTATTATTATCATTATTAGTATTATTATGATTATTATTATTATCATTATTATTATTATTATTATTATTATTATTATTATTATTATTATCATTATTATTATTATTATTATTATTATTATCATTATTATTATCATTACTATTATTTTTAGTGATAATAATGATGATAATGATAATAATGATAATAATGCCACTGAGGACAAGGAGAAAGAATACTACCCACGTATTTCCTACGTGTTGTAGAAGGCGATTAAGAGAGAGAGGGAACAGGGGGATGGAAATCCTCCCCTCCTGTATTGATTTCCAAAAGAAGGAACAGAGGAAAGGACCAAGAAAAATAGTTTTTACTGTCACGCTCAGTCATCTTTTCTTGGCGCTACCTTGCTTAAAGGAATGAAGCAAATAGATAGATGAATAATAGTAATAATGATGATAACAGCAACAATAATAATGATGATAATAATGATAATAATAATAATGATTATACTAATGATGAGAATAATGATAGTAATAATAATACTAATAATGATAATAATAATAATGATAATTATATTAATAATGATAATGATAATAATGATAATGATAATAATGATAATGATAATGATAATGGTAATTGTGAAATTTATCGTTCTTTTGTTCTGTTGCTCTGTGGAAAAGGTTACACGCTGGCACCGTACCTAGAACAACCGTTACCGTATCCATAACAACCGTTACTGTGCTTAGAACAACCGTTACCGTACCCATAACAACCGTTACTATGCCTAGAACAACCGTTACTGTGTCTAGAACAACCGTTACCGTACCCATAACAACCGTTACTATGCCTAGAACAACCGTTACTGTGTCTAGAACAACCGTTACCGTACCCATAACAACCGTTACCGTGTCTAGAACAACCGTTACCATGCACTAGAAGAACCGTTACCGTATCCATAACAACCGTTACCCTACCTAGAACAACAGTTACCGTACCTACAACAACCGTTACTGTACCTACAACAACCAGCAGTACCTACAACAACCGATAATACCTACAACAACCGGCAGTACCTACAACAACCGATAATACCTACAACAACCGGCAGTACCTACAACAACCGATAATACCTACAACAACCGGCAGTACCTACAACAACCAGCAGTACCTACAACAACCAGCAGTACCTACAACAACCGGCAGTACCTACAACAACCAGCAGTACCTACAACAACCAGCAGTACCTACAACAACCGGCAGTACCTACAACAACCGGCAGTACCTACAACAACCGGAACAATCAACACAGCACAACCAGGTCTTTCATCTGTGCAGTTCACGGTCCTAAGTCATCCTACTGTCTCTTGATATAGATGCGTTTGTGGTCACAAGGGTAAGACTGAGATAGACAAATGAGATATCTCCCCTTGTTCATAGCTTCGCGCCCACTTAATCCCCTCAGATCTGAATATTTCATGGAAACACGAAACGTTTGAATAGGATAGCATCTCTCTGCTGTCAACTGACGCTGAGGGTTTGAGATGTGCCTTTGACCCCTCACAGCCGACGCGAGAGCCTCACTATATATATATATATATATATATATATATATATATATATATATATATATATATATATATATATATATATATATCTTTTTTTTTCTTTTAAACTGTTCGACATTTCCCGCGTTAGCGAGGTAGCATTAAGAACAGAGGACTGAGGCCTTTGAGGGAATATCCTCACCTGGCCCTTTTCTCTGTTCCCTCTTTTGGAAAATTAAAAAAAAGAAAAAAAAACCAGAGGGGAGGATTTCCAGCCCCCCGCTCCCTCCCCTTTTAGTTGCCTTCTACGACACGCAGGGAATACGTGGGAAGTATTCTTAATCCCCTATCCGCAGGGATAATATATATATATATATATATATATATATATATATATATATATATATATATATATATATATATATATATATATATATATATACATATATATATATATATATATATATATATATATATATATATATATATATATATATATATATATATATATATATATATATTCCTATGAGTCCACGGGGAAAAAGAAACGCAATAAGTTCCCAAGTGCACTTTCGTGTAATAATCACATCATCATGGGAGACACCAAAGAGAAATATAAGTCACATGTTTACCACATGGCGTCCTAGCTTCGTCCCTTCGATGTATATCAACTGATGGCCTTGATTAGCCAACATACGAAAAAAAACGACACATCTGCATGACAGTGTAAAGTATTTTCATTCTTATCTCTTATTCCCGTTGATGTTATCTCACTACTGATATCTTTCCCCTCTCACTCTTTTTATCAACCTTTCTTTACCATTCGCTCGGAAAGTGGTTTGCTATGACTGACGCAGCCTAGGGTGGGCGAACCGAAATATTCGTCGCCTTCAAGTTAACACATCCTCTGTTGTAACACAAGCTGAGAACTTGATATACGTGTTGGGCAGCGAAAATGATCGCTGAATTTCTCGTCTATCCACTGGAGGATGTAGAGCGCTTGCATGTCGATACACAACAGGAAAAAAAAAAAGGACATTTTTACCTTTAATCGTAACAGGTTTCAACCTATTACACTAATATGTACCGATAATGTCGTCCCTATGTTTAAAAATGAAGCGAAATTGCCTGAGCAGAGAATATATATATATATATATATATATATATATATATATATATATATATATATATATATATATATATATATATATATATATATATATATTTATACATATATATATATATATATATATATATGTATGTGTATATATATATATATATATATATCTAGCCTCGGACCCAAGCGAGCGATAACGCATGTTATGGATAATAGTGTATTCCATTCCTTGATATATGATCATCCTTACTAAAGACTGCTTCCTCCTTTATAGTCCAGTGCTGTGCTACGTTCAGTAGCAGGGAATATAGGCTCCCTTCGAGTGGGCGTGTACTCCCGGTCATGGAGCCTTGCCAAAGGTGACTTTCCACCCGCGGTGTTATCTCAAGCAGGCAGAGTCCGGTAACGCCAGTGAATTATTATAGATTACGTATATACGTTTTACTTTGAATATATGGTCCTCTTGACCACAATGGACAACAGTTGCCTCCCATTCACTTCGGTTTGACCCCCATCTTTACCGCAGCTGACTACAGACGACTCTGTGGTGACTAACTCCTCCTTTGGCTACAGTTAATTACAAACGACTCTGGGTGACTCTGGGTGACTCCTTCTTTGGCTACAGTTAATTCCCCTTGCGTGTGGTCGATTTCTTTCAGCCTCTGTTGACTGTATGATTATGATTTAAGCCTCCTCTTCCCCTATCGACGTGAGCCGAGCGAAGACATACTGGACGTCACTAATATTCTCATTACCATCAGTTGCGTGAATGCCTCACTCACTCCTACTGACAAATACGCCTTCGTCGAGCCTGATTTTCAAGTCTCTCCTTATCATGATTGTCACACACTGCACTTCACTGTAAGGTTTTATAACATGACGTTCTGAGATAGACTCCAGTGGATATTACAAACTCAAATATTTCCTCAGAGGATAGCGCACTCATGACATAAAATAAAGTCTAGGCAGATATCTCTTTGCACAAGCCATGGGAGAGACACTTACATAGGCTAGACAAAAGGAGAGATGACAATGTGTGTGGTAGAGAGCCTTGCGAACCCTTAAGATAGAGGTGAGTGTTCGGCCAGTCTCCATGGTGCGAGACGTTCGTTAATGAGCAATTCGTCGTCGGGTCTGCTTGTGAGAAGTGTGCTATGAAAACGTTTCTTTCGAGTCAGAGAAGTTGCCCAATTACCAGCTTTGAAAGTTTTGCTTTTACCTTGGTGTATCTATATATATATATATATATATATATATATATATATATATATATATATATATATATATATATATATATATATGTATATATATATATATATATATATATTGGAAAGGATCACAATTTTGCGCGTGATCAAGATATTCCTATGAGTCCACGGGGATAATGAAACACGATAAGTTCCCAAGTGCACTTTCGTGTAATAATCACATCATCAGGGGAGACACAAGAGAGAAATATAAGTCAGTTGATATACATCGAAGAGTCGAAGCTAGGACGCGTCCTTGTGGAGATTGTGATAAATTTTATGTTGGTCAGACTGGTAAGGATCTTTCTGTTAGACTTAAGCAACATAAATATAGTATAAGAACGGGACAAGAATCAAATGCCTTGTTTAATCACGTTAAAAACTATGATCATTGTATTGACTGGAGCAATGCCATCTCAGTTATTAACTCTTAACTCTAATACCAAGAGAAATATCATTGAATCTTCTATCATTAGATACACAAAGAATTATAATCTTAATATTAGTGATGGTCTGTACAAATTAGATAACTTTATTGTTGATAAGATTTGTAAAATGATAAGTTTATGAACGCTCGTTGTATGTTTTGGACAATCACATGTTTACCAAAAGGCGTCCTAGCTTCGTCTGTTCGATGTATATCAACTGACTTATATTTCTCTCTTGTGTGTCCCCTGATGATGTGATTATTACACGAAAGTGCACTTGGGAACTTTTCGTGTTTCATTTTCCCCGTGGACTCATAGGAGTATGTATATATATATATATATATATATATATATATATATATATATATATATATATATATATATATATATATATATATATATATATACATGAGGAAGAAATATAGTAATATTGAAAGGAATTTCAGCTAAATTCTGGAAAATTACTGAAATACCGAACCCTAATTCACCGATATGAGCCTCAAAAACCCGCTTTCTATTCACTTGGCAATCTTTTTTATCAGTTCTCAATATTGAAACACAATGTGCATAACTGAATACTGATTAGAATTTTCTGTGCCAGAATTATAATCCCTAAAAACCGCGATATTTTGTATAAACCGTTCCAACGTAGCTTTAAGCCAGCAGTAAATCCAATAAATCCTTGAATTTTCCATTTTAATCTTTGCTTATCTAAAAAGAGTTAGTTTTACTTACTTCTCTGGTTCTTTAGTTGGTTCGTTGGCTTTAGAATGATCAAGATGATAGTGTTCAAGTTTTCTTTTGGTGGTTATGACTTGACGTTGACGTTACGTGATTACTGTGTGGCCGTTGGCAACTGAAGGGTGGGCCGTTTTGATGACTGTATCTCTCACTACACCTCGAAGCTTTAGAAGTCTCTATCGTCTCATGTCTTTCTCAGGATGTTCACTTCCTCCAAAATTTGTAACTACTTTCCCTTGTCTCTTCTTTTTTTCTCTCTTCATTAACCTCTCTGTATTTCAGTTATGATGTTGACTTTTCATCCAAGACTGGAGCCTCCGACTTAACAGAAAATAGAAAATGAATGACCTTTGACCGAAAGAGAAAACGGAGCGTCGCCTCACTAACATGATATTTGCTGTTGTTGCTGCGTGCTGGAAATCGAGGATTTTTTTTTTTTTTAGTTTGGGGGGGAGGAGGAGAGAATGATTTCTTTAATCTCGCAAATAATCCTTTTATGTGTATATATATATATGAATATAATTTTTTTCTTCTTTTTAATATCCACTTTTTTATGTACGTGGGCTATATTGTCCTGTCTTTTCTTTCGTACGTGGGCGATATTGTTCAGTGTTTTGTACATGGGCGATGTCATGTAGTTTATACCTGGGATTTGGTGAGTATCCGAGCTGTACAGAGTGCCGCCTGGGACCACCTCAAATGTCGTCTGGCTATCTTTAGTTTTCTGTGCTGCAGCCACCGCGTCTTTTGTTCCCCTGAGCAAGTGATCAACTATGATCATTTCACTGTTAAAGTTTTCTTTCTTATCTTTATTTCTTCTTTCTTTTCCCCTCTCTCGCTTTTCGTTTGGTTTATGTTGTTCGTAATGCGTCTATTGTTGTTTTTTTCCAAAAAAGAAAAGTATGCATCAGTCTGCAAGAGAGAGAGAGAGAGAGAGAGAGAGAGAGAGAGAGAGAGAGAGAGAGACGTATACTAGGATATGCTGTTTCGAATGCTGGATATAAAGCAATACTTAAGTTTTCGTGAATTCCCTTTTTTTTCATAGTATCATCATTTTTATCTCATCATTTGTGTATGATATCATTTGTACAACTTTATCCGAATAGATTATCTGTTTTCTTTTTTTTTTCGGATATCCTCTCAAAAATACTCTTTGGTGATGGGAAGTGCAAGGAAAGAATATATTCATGGTATTGGAACTTAAGTAAATGCGTTGCCTACGATACATTGAAGATATATTATTTCCAGTGGTTCTGATACTTACAGTATAATATAGTGCCGTGACGAAAGATTCTTCGTAACACCACCTGTGAATACGTACGCATTGTATTCCGTCAGACACATGCATGTGAGAATCAACAATCTCTCTTTCTTCATATCGTCAATAACTTAGATTCTTCTAGTTCTACGCCAGCGTCTTCTAATTTCCGATTCCTGGGTACCGATCCTGCTCATAGGCCTTCATTTCCATAGTCAATTATCAGTTATTCATTTCACTCATTCATTACCGTAATATCTTTTATCAGTTTTGCCATGATTGCCATAAGGCTTTCTTCAGAGACGAGATGGGGAATGCCACAGGCGTGTACTCCCATACTTAGCTTGTCTGAATAAGTATGAATTCAATCCTAAATGATACAGTCAAATACTGTACCTGACTTCACGTATGTAATATGCATACATGCATATGTTTATACGTATTCTACACCGTTTTCTTATTTTCTGACAAGAGAGAAAAAGAAAATAGCATTCATTAGCTAATTGATGTGTGGATGCTTGCTTCGTCACCGTATGTCAACAAATAAAAAACTGATGAATTCAGTTGAGCATACTGTGTTTGTGTGTGTGTGTGTGTGTGTGTGTGTGTGTGTGTGTGTGTGTGTGTGTGTGTGTGTCTGTGTGTGTGTGTGTGTGTGTGTGTGTGTGTGTGTGTGTGCCTACATCACTGTACAGACACCACTACATCATTGTACAGACACCACTTCATCAGTGTACAGACACCAGTAGATCATTGTACAGACACCAGTACATCATTGTACAGACGCCAGTTGTTAGCAGTGACGTGTGGGTCATTGAGCACCCTGGAGACTTCAGCAGTCACTGAGTGATCATTGATTCAACACGAACTCACGACCATTAATCAGCAGGTCTTACGTGTCGAGCAGAGATACTATTAATCAGCATATATGTCTGTACTAACCATCATCGATCAACATAATGTGATTATAGAGAGACCATTAAACATCACATTTGTCGATGATGTGATCCTTAATCGAGACATCTCTTGTATTGTGATCATTGATCAACACGTACATCTGTAGCGAGACCAGTGCTCAGCACATTCATGTGTTTATGGAGTAATATTAATCAACACAGACGCCTATAGAATGACCATTAATCAACATACGTGTCTACATGTACTTGTATATGAAATCACTATATATATATATATATATATATATATATATATATATATATGTGTGTGTGTGTGTGTGTGTGTGTGTGTGTGTGTGTGTTTGTGTGTGTGTGTGTGTGTGTGTGTGTGTGTGTGTGTGTGTGTGTGTGTGTGTGTGTGTGTGTGTGTGTATAAACGCTGAGTAAATCTATTTCGGGCTGTCAGAATTCCAGCTCTGAGTGGCCGTTAGGATGCCACAACCCTGCTCTTCAGGATATTACATGAGAACGTGTTGCGGGGGTCGAAGGGCTTTGACAACTCAATTTCCGACCAATCAAGTTTAGTCTCGGTAGAGCACTTATATGATTCCCTGGGATAACACACGAGCCCCCGCCCCCTGAACGTGATAACAAAAGTGGATGTTCATCACACCATTGGAGTTCAGGGTGTACGTAGTTCTTCCCCTCAGAAGGTTGGTTGTTCTAGAGAGAGAGAGAGAGAGAGAGAGAGAGAGAGAGAGAGAGAGAGAGAGAGAGAGAGAGAGAGAGAGAGCAGCAAGAACGGGGATCATAATGGGAAAAAGAGATCGTCATCTGATCGGATGTAGGAATTATTGAGGTGATTCTCAAGGACGAGTTACGAAGCGGACGATAAGTTCAAGGTTTTCCTTGGTAGCTAAATAGTCTAGCTAGCTTCATTAAGTATTTCTCCAGAAGAAGAAGATAACGTCTCAAAAAAAAAGAAAAATTCACAATATGAAACATCAAAAAAGAAAAATATCGAGGTCATCTTGTATCTTAAGACCTAAGACTTACCCAAAGAAGAAGAAAAAAAGCAACAGATCCCTAAAAAATTAAAAATAGTCTTGACTGGACCAGTGTCTGTCCATGTAAGGAGGATTTATGAGTATAAAAAGAAAACTAATGTGAACAAACAGATCCCATTAGTCAGGCTCAGGACTGGAAGCTGCAGGTTCACCAACGCTATTCAATAGCTTTTTCTTTTTATCAAATGGTTATAAATTTTCAGAGTGAGGAAAGAAGAAGATGGGAGAAAAATATGCCTCAGAAGACGATTACAGGAAGACCCATGTTCTCGAAGGAAGCAGGCGGGCCTCCTCCTCCTCTTCCTCCTCCAACATTACGAAGGAAGTGTTTCGGTCTCGGCAGGCAGGCTCCTCCTCCACCAACATTACCAAGGTAGTGCTTCGTTGTCGGCAGGCAGGCTCCTCCTCCACCAACATTACCAAGGAAGTGCTTCGTTGTCGGCAGGCAGGCTCCTCCTCCACCAACATTACCAAGGAAGTGCTTCGATGTTGGCGGGCCTCATCCTCCTCCACCAGCATTACCAAGGAAGAACTTCGGTGTTGGCAGGCAGGCTCCTCCTCCACCAACATTACCAAGGAAGTGCTTCGGTGTTGGCAAGTCCCATCCCGATATTCCTCGCGAGGACGTCAAGTTGTTAAGAGCACATAAAGCCACCGTGGACGAAGACCAAGTTACTCTTTGGTTGAAGAACGACAGAGAACCTCCCGTCGTTCTTGTGGAAAAAGCTGCATCATTCACTCGAACTCCCGTTGCAGACACATCGAAGATGGCCCCCCAGTGTTGACTGGTCAAGTGAGAGAGTATTCGCAATGAGCAACTCCTTGTGGCATTCTTTTCCTGGCTCGTACTAGTCTTGAAGCTCGCCCTTGGAGGAGACGTGCGAGCATCCACCCCTCTCCATCCAGGGTAGCTGCAGAGCACCGAACAAGAGGAATGAATAAATGAATCAATGATAGCTTTATGCAAATCGCGACCCATAAGCAGAGTCGAGGATCAGGCGATGGTAACCTAGAATTATATGGGTCAGTTAAGGTTCTTATATGAGTCAGTTAAGGCTCTTAACGTCATGATATAACCATCCTTCTTGGATGAGGAAGGGCAAATGAATACACACACACACACACACACACACACACACACACACAAATTCGTTTCGTTGTTTGTGTTAAAGTTACGCTTCTTGAACGCCTTACACAAACTATCATTGTTTTATGGATTATATAGTTCATGGTATAGGAAATTCTAGTTAGTGATTCCTGTATATGATAAAGAGTTTCAGTGCTCAGAATTATTAGAATAAAAAAGAAATATGTCCAAGCTAAATAGAAAACGACATATTTGAAGTCTACATTGACGAAGCGATCTTTCATATAAAACTTCAAGTATTTAGAATGCAATTCTTTGTCAGTTTTGTGTTAACTTCCAAAGGAATTGTGTTTGGAAATACTCCATACACGTATGAGTGTCAAATTGATATCAGCCTCGTATTGCTTTCAATACGCCGAAGTGTAGGACTAATACGATTACATATTTTTTTTTTCCCTATATGTATTTAAGTTTGATTGGTCAGCGCTATAAAAGACTTATAGATTCGTGTTGTATACAGTTATGTTTGGTAGATTTCATGCATGAAAAGGTGCTTGAGGAATGTAGAAAGATGAAGACGTGCACAACGATGTATTTCATTTCATTATCTATGGCTGTGTCGCCTTTTTATCTTCTTATTCCTTTTTACTTTTCAAAAAAAAAGAGGAACAGAAAAGGGGGCCAAGCGAGGAGGGTATTCCTTTTAAAGCTCAGTTCTTCTGTTCTTAACTCTACCTCGCTGACGCGGGAAATGGCGAATATGTATGAAATTTATATATATATATATATATATATATATATATATATATATATATATATATATATATATTTTTCTTTTTTCTTTCAAACTATTCGCCATTTCCCGCATTAGCGAGGTAGCGTTAAGAACAGAGGACTGGGCCTTTGAGGGAATACCCTCACCTGGCCCAATTCTCTGTTCCTTCTTTTGGAAAATTAAAAAAAAACGAGAGGGGAGGATTTCCAGCCCCCCGCTCCCTCCCCTTTTAGTCGCCTTCTACGACACGCAGGGAATACGTGGGAAGTATTCTTTCTCCCCTATCCCCAGGGATAATATATATATATATGTATATATATATATATATATATATATATATATATATATATATATATATATATATATGTATATATATACGTATATATATATATATATATATATATATATATATATATATATATATATATATATATATATATATATATAGTTTACTTTTTTGGGTTTACGTTCACTCGGATCTGATATTATTTGTATACGATTATTTTCGGGTAAAACGCGTTCCCGATTCATTAACAACCCAACGGTATCATTACCAGAAATTGTTAACGTCATAGACTGAAACCCAAGGGCCAGAATTGTCTGTTCACTATTTTGCGCAATTGATGAAACAAGGCGTTTTGATACCGGGTTATCGAGAACGTTAGGGGAAGAATTGTCTGTTGTTTTCCACCGATGAACCAAATAAGAACAATTCTTGCTTTGTTGTTGACCTGTGCGGGGTTGTATTCGGTGAGGAGGGGGGGTGAAGCAAAAGGCAGTACTAATGAGCATCCCACATTCTCTCTCTCTCTCTCTCTCTCTCTCTCTCTCTCTCTCTCTCTCTCTCTCTCTCTCTCTCTCTCTCTCTCTCTCGCTCTGACCTCATCAGTTTTATCGTCATCTTCCTTTCACATGGTACGAAAAATAGGGATTGAAAAATTCAAGACGAAATGGAGGAATACACTGGCAATACACGAGCAGTAGAATCGACTGTAACTCAATATATATTTTTCTTTCTCTTTTTAGAAATCTTTGCCTTGTCGTGCACGCCTGTGTATGTGTTATGTTCTCAAACATGTACATATTACGTATGTTTACAAAGATGTTGTTTGTGGATTGGTATTCATGTATTGTTAATATTATTATTATTATTAATATCGGTAGTAGTAGTAGTAGTAGCAATTATAGTAATAGTGGTAGTAGTAGTAATAGTATAGTAGTAGTAGTAATAGTAATAGTAGTAGTAATAGTAATAGTAGTAGTTGTAGTAAGTAGTAGTAGTAGTAGTAGTAGTAGTAGTAGTAGTAGTAGAAGTAGTAATAGTAGTAGTAATTAGTAGAAGTAGTGGTAGTAGTACTTTCGCGAGCATCAATATTGTTATTTTATTTTATTTATTATACTTTGTCTCTGTCTCCCGCGTTTGCGAGGTAGCGCAAGGAAACAGACGAAAGAAATGGCCCAACCCCCCCCCCCATACACATGTATATACATACGTCCACACACGCAAATATACATACCTACACAGCTTTCCATGATTTACCCCAGACGCTTCACATGCCTTGATTCAATCCACTCACAGCACGTCAACCCCGGTATACCACATCGCTCCAATTCACTCTATTCCTTGCCCTCCTTTCACCCTCCTGCATGTTCAGGCCCCGATCACACAAAATCTTTTTCACTCCATCTTTCCACCTCCAATTTGGTCTCCCTCTTCTCCTCGTTCCCTCCACCTCCGACACATATATCCTCTTGGTCAATCTTTCCTCACTCATTCTCTCCATGTGCCCAAACCTCTTCAAAACACCCTCTTCTGCTCTCTCAACCACGCTCTTTTTATTTCCACACATCTCTCTTACCCTTACGTTACTCACTCGATCAAACCACCTCACACCACACATTGTCCTCAAACATCTCATTTCCAGCACATCCATCCTCCTGCGCACAACTCTATCCATAGCCCACGCCTCGCAACCATACAACATTGTTGGAACCACTATTCCTTCAAACATACCCATTTTTGCTTTCCGAGATAATGTTCTCGACTTCCACACATTCTTCAAGGCCCCCAGAATTTTCGCTACCTCCCCCACCCTATGATCCACTTCCGCTTCCATGGTTCCATCCGCTGCCAGATCCACTCCCAGATATCTAAAACACTTCACTTCCTCCAGTTATTATATTGTTATTATCATTATTATTATTATAATTAGTATTATTATCATTATTATTACTATTATTATTATTAATATTATTATTATTATTATTATTATTATTATTATTATTATTATCATTATCATTATTATTATTATTATTGTTATTATTTTCGTCATAATTACAATTACGATATTTCTTTTTCTACAGAAGTCTGCGTTTCTATAAATGGTACATATTTTCCATGATGCACTACGTATTCTGATGTCATCCATAATGGAGTTTTATGCATATTAGTCGCACAGTAACGAAAGGGGGATACCCAGTCTTCGTCAGTATAATTTGAAGGAGAGAGAGACATTCCTTTTGTTTCCCTCAGCAGGCAACGCATTGCTGAATTGATGAAGATTTATCTGGATATCAAACTGGTCTCCGAGAACTGGCCATGAGTCCCTTAGCGAGTGTCACAGAAAGAGGACTTCCAGCTCTTGTCTTTTCTCCTCCTCCACCTCCTCCTCCTCCTACTCCGCCTCCTTCAGGGATGATCGACTGTACGTCTTCCTCTCTCGACACTGAAATTCGCTGGTTTTTCCTTTTCAAAGGCTCCCTTGGGAGAGGCCAGTCTCTTACGCCAACACAATAGGCTTTAACCCGATTGGAGAGGCTCTTTCTTTTTCTCTCTCTTCCCCCTCTCCCTAAAGAGGAGGGGCGGAGGCGTCCTTTCTCCCATCTGCTCCTCATTTCAGGAGGTGGATTGGATATAGAGGATTATCCTTCCAGCCCAGAGGCCTGGTTGGTCAATCTGACGGGACTGGTTAGATATCTACTGGAAGGCTGTGTTCCAGGCGATTCCAGGGATATGGAGGGAATACATTAATAAGTCGTCGAAGATTTCTTCTTTTTTTTCTTCGGCGGTTCGTGAAGATTTGTTTATGTGCTGCTACGGACGGCTATACGTTCTCAAAAAAGAAAGAAAAAAGGATTTTTTTTTTTTTTTTTTTGGCAGAGGTGTTGTCCAGGTCTATATACTGCGATGGACCCGCGGGAACTGCTCTCCTCTGAAACAGAATTTCGCGGGTCAGAGTGAGGACCGTGTCGCTTAAGGCTCGATTTATATCTTGCGGTGGAGTGAAGTGGCCCGGAAAATGGTGTTGAGGAAGACTGAATGATCAGAGGTTCGAGGGCGTTCTTGTGAACAGAGATGAAGGATCTGAGAGTTAACGACTTAACTCTAATTAAAAGTTCAGTTCGTAAACTCTCCATAATGGCTGGGAAGGGGTGGGGCAAATATGTATAAGTGAGACGAGGAAAGGGGTCTCTCTCTCTCTCTCTCTCTCTCTCTCTCTCTCTCTCTCTCTCTCTCTCTCTCTCTCTCTCTCTCTCTCTCTCTCTCTCTCTCTCTATCTATCTATCTATCTATCTATCTATCTATCTCTATCTCTATCTATCTATCTATCTATCTCTGTTACAGAGAAAGCGGCATCCACGAATAAGAGTTAAGGAAACTCTACAGGGAGTAAAACTTACCCCTCGCGTCCCTTCCCCGGCCTGACGACGCAAGCGCATCTACCACACTGTGCTTTTCTAAAATGGTCCTGCGTCTCTCACAAGCTACTCTGACACTGTAGGTCTGTGCACGTCTGAAGAAGAAGAAGAAGAAGGAGGAGGAGGATTTGGAGCGAGTGTGGCAGTTTAATGGGACGCGATCGCTTACCCTCGCGTCTCAATACCTTATCACCGTATCTTTAAGAGAATTGGCGTTAGTGAATGTACACCGTTCAGCTGCAGAGTGCCAATAAGCTTAGTATGATCAGAGCATCTATAATTTCCCTTTGCTTTTCAGGATATAATGTATGCGATAGGTTTTAGCACGAAATGGGAATCGAAGAGAGGGAATATTTCACTGGTAATTAATGTTAATTTGGGTTCATTTGTTTGCAGTGTATTACAGTGGGTCTGTATTCTTCATGTAGTTATTGTTAATATAAATTGCTTATTTTCAATGTATGACAGTGGGTCTGTATTCTTCATGTAGTTATTATCAATATAAGTTGAGTATTTTCAATGTATTACAGTGGGTTTGTATTCTTCATTAGTTATTATTAATATGAATTGATTATATTCAATGTATTACAGTGGGTTTGTATTCTTCACGTAGTTATTATTAATATGAACTGATTATATTCAATGTATTACAGTGGATTTGTATTCTTCATGTAGTTATTATTAATATGAACTGATTATATTCAATGTATTACAGTGGGTTTGTATTCTTCATGTAGTTATTGTTAATATAAGTTGAGTATTTGCAATGTATTACAGTTAGCCTCTCTTCTTAGCTGTTTAAAAGCGTGGAAATGTTACTCTTGTGTGATGTGTTCCCAGTGCTTGATACTGGAATCAAGGAATTATTAGCAAATTTATGATTTTGTTCCAAGATGATGCTATGTGTTCGTTAGTTGGAGTTTCGAAGCTTCGATCCCATTTACTCCTTCCAAATGAGTTTCATCTTTTTTTGGGGGTTTCATTTTCGATTAACTTCATCTCCAATCCTCAACACCTCTGTTTACATTTGACCACACTCGTAAACATGGTTTTTTTTACACGGCCATTTACTGACACATGGTTGTTTACACTTCGTCACACACCGACAGATGTCTGTTTAAACCTGGCTACACACTGACGCGTGTCTGTTTACACTTGGTGACACACTGACAGATGTCTGTTTACACCTGGCTATTCACTAACACATGTCTGTTTACACTTGGCTATACACTGACACATGGCTGTTTACACTTGGCCACTATGACAGTGGGCTACACACTGACACATGGCTTTTTATCTTGTCTACTCACTGACACATGGCTGTTTACACTTGGCCACACACTGACAGACGTCTGTTCAAGTGTTCATCTTCCCTTCGGGGCTGGTCAATAATTGGTTGGGTACCTGACATAGCTGTTTTATTTTTCCCTTTTTGTGTGTGTGTGTGTCTGTGTCTGTGTGTCTTTACATACGTAGGAGTAACGACATAATACATACATGCCCGGATAAGAGACGGGGGCGACACGTGTGTGAAACTCTTTTCTCGCAACGGACAAGATGCAATCACAACACAAGCACACACACACACACACACACACACACACACACACACACACACACACACACACACACACACACAAACACAAACAAACAAACAATAAACAGACCCAATACAACATCATCTTTCTCCCATACGAGCGTAAAAGTGTAAAAAAAACAAAAAAAAAAACTCTCTCCCCGAAATACACAAATAGAAATGACACATATGAACCTCATACACGACAAAGAGGGACACAGGCAATAGATCATCTCCTCTGCTCCCGTGCGAGCGCTCAGCGCCACAAGAACTAACAGCAGTTCATGTGGTCATCCAACATCGATCAGAAATAGCATGAAGACTAGGATAGACATATGATAGTCTTCCACTGGCAAGAAGATCCACGAAGCTAACATCACCCAACCACCAACCAACCCAACCCAACCAGGTTCGCTTTTCCCGTGCCTCCAACCCGGAATTACAGAATGGGGAAAAGGACTGTAGTAGATGGTTCATGATAACAGATTTAAGTGATGTTATTTTCTTCTTCTTCTTTCGGGATTTTTAGAATCACGAGACGAAGGTTCTGTATTTGGGTCTGCAATACAGAATTTATGTAATATTTCTTTTTTTTTTCTATAATTCATAGGTCGTGAAACGAAAGATTCTGTAAGAGATATATGTCAGAATACGTAATTTTTTTCTTCTTTTCTATTTCAAAATTTTGATGTTTAGGTCAAAAATGCGATGCAACATGAATACAATGGATTTCTGTGTTTGCTTTTTTTTGGGGGTCGGTAACTTAGATAAAAAAGAATATGTACATCAGGGCTACTGAACTAAACCAATACATATATAGAAGGTTAGGTTAGGAATTTAATTAGAACCCAATTCAAGCAAGAGAATATCCGAATAGTTTTTAGAATATCCCCATTCACTCCGTTGCTTCAGAGAGAAAAATAATATATATATATATATATATATATATATATATATATATATATATATATATATATATATATATATATATATATATATAGAACCACTTCGACTACAGAAAAAGTATAAACGTTACAACATAGCGTACCCGCTCGTGTGACGCGTTACAACATAGCGTACCCGCTCGTGTGATGCGTTACAACATAACGTACCCGCTCGTGTGACGCGTTACAACATAACGTACCCGCTCGTGTGACGCGTTACAACATAACGTACCCGCTCGTGTGACGCGTTACAACATAACGTACCCAGTAACATCCTGAACGATAATAAAGTTGCGAAAATCTAAACACGACGGTACGGCCTTTGAGCACGACGGTACAGACCTTGAACACGACGGTACAGCCCTTGAACACGACAGTACAGCCCTTGAACACGACAGCACGGCCCTTGAACACGACGGTACGGCCCTTGAACACGACAATACAGCCCTTGAACACGACGGTACGGCCCTTGAACACGACGGTGCGACCCTTGAACACGACGGTACGGCCTTGAGCACGACGGTACGGCCCTTGAACGCGACGGTGCGGCCCTTGAACACGACGGTACGGCCCTTGAATACGACGGTGTGGCCCTTGAACACGACGGTACGGCCCTTGAACACGACGGTACGGCCCTTGAATACGACGGTGTGGCCCTTGAACACGACGGTACGGCCCTTGAACACGACGGTACGGCCCTTGAACACGACGGTGCGACCCTTGAACACGACTGTGCGACCCTTGAACACGACGATACGGCCTTTGAACACGACGGTAAGGTCCTTGAGCACGACGGTACGGCCTTGAACACGACGCTACGGCCCTTGAACACGACGGTACGGCCCTTGAGCACGATGGTGCGACCCTTGAACACGACTCTACGGCCCTTGAGCACGACATCATGGCCATCATGAATACAGGGGTCTCGGTACCGTCATGCATTCGTACCCTCATGCTCAGGAGGTTACGTAAGCTCGGAGGAACAAGAAAGGAAACGTGGGTACAAAGGTTCGAAACCATAAAGATAAATCTGTTGTGATTATTAGTGGGTGGGTAGCGAAGTTACCAGGGGCTTGCGTCTTATATATATATATGTATGTATGTAGCCGGGTATTTAGCCAGGGACTGTAACACAGATATACTCAGGGACTGTAACACAGATATACTCAGGGGGCTGTAACACAGATATACTCAGGGACTGTAACACAGATATACTCAGGGGGCTGTAACACAGATATACTCAGGGACTGTAACACAGATATACTCAGGGGGCTGTAACACAGATATACTCAGGGACTGTAACACAGATATACTCAGGGACTGTAACACAGATATACTCAGGGGCTGTAACACAGATATACTCAGGGACTGTAACACAGATATACTCAGGGACTGTAACACAGATATACTCAGGGACTGTAACACAGATATACTCAGGGGGCTGTAACACAGATATACTCAGGGACTGTAACACAGATATACTCAGGGGGCTGTAACACAGATATACTCAGGGGGCTGTAACACAGATATACTCAGGGACTGTAACACAGATATACTCAGGGACTGTAACACAGATATACTCAGGGACTGTAACACAGATATACTCAGGGGGCTGTAACACAGATATACTCAGGGACTGTAACACAGATATACTCAGGGGGCTGTAACACAGATATACTCAGGGGGCTGTAACACAGATATACTCAGGGACTGTAACACAGATATACTCAGGGACTGTAACACAGATATACTCAGGGGGCTGTAACACAGATTTACTCAGGGACTGTAACACAGATATACTCAGGGACTGTAACACAGATATACTCAGGGGGCTGTAACACAAGTATATTGAGGGGCAGTAGCACACATCTACCCAAGGGCTGTTACGTAGATATACCCAAGGGATGTAACACAGATATACCCCAGGGGCTGTCACACAGATATACCCTGGGGGGCTGTTACACAAATACACCCAGGGGCTGTAACGCGGATATATCCAGGAGCTGCAACGCTGACATATGTAGAAGCTGTAATACATATATATACCCTGGGGCTGGAATACAGATATACCAAGGAGCTGTACCACTCAAATCCGGCGGCTGTAACACATATGTAGTACCCAGAGATTGTAACACTTTACATACCCAGGTGTTGCGCACAGGTATATCTAGGAGCTGTAACACATTTATCCGTGGACTGTAACACAGACGTAGCTAGGGACTGTAATATTGATGTACTCCAGGTCTGAAATAATGATTCCATTATCATCCGGTATTGGACATGAGAGCTTGCTTCTCCCTCTGGCCGGCTATTGTGTTCCTATATCCATGTAAACCCGGCAACCATTACAGCGAGAATTGCTTTGTTATCCGTGCTGTAAAGTTTGTTAATAATATAGACGTGCGCGAAGGAATCTCAGATAGTATATTTTCCTCTCTCGCAAGAGGAGAGAAACCTTTATCGTTAAAAGATATTGAGCAAAGGAGGTTGTTATGTACGAATCCTTTATGTCGGTGTAACATATAATGTGCCACGGGGGATAAGGATGTGATTGTATAGGGAATACGATTATATAGGATACGATTCTATTACTATTGTTGCGACTTAATACCGTTAATACTCCACCAACAATACACGTGAAGGAAATACAAATGGTATACTTTTGCAAAGAAAAGGGTGCACTGTACTGGATGTAATTACATGAACAAATGGTTCACTGTACTAGATGTAATTACATGAACAAATGACATAACTACATACCCGAATGATGTACTGTCCTAAACTTAACTACATCAACAAATGGTTTATTCTGCTAAACCTGACTATATAAAGTGGTTCACTGCGTTAAATCTAACTACATAAACAAGTATAATTAACTGAATATAAACAGACAGACATAAAACAATAGACGGAATAACCCTGCCTCTCGTAACAGACAGCGAGCGACCACTGTGAACGGCAACAGTGGGAGTAAACATTCCACTAGTATTAGTGGAATGGCCGGCGTGTGACGTAGTACGTACGAACCTGGAGACAGATAACGACCAGCGTCAATAGGACTGACACAGCCCTGGGCTGACGACGGGAGAGGGAGTGAAAGATGGGAACGAAGCTTTATTGAATATCATACGTTTATTTTATCATTCTAAAGCCAAATCTACCAACGAGGCCGTCAACTATGAAGTATATCTCGATATACCGTAGTATATTTTTCATGGTTTATGAAGTATATCTCGATATACCGTAGTATATTTTTCATGGTTTATGAAGTATATCGCGATATACCGTAGTATATTTTTCATGGTTTATGAAGTATATCGCGATATACCGTAGTATATTTTTCATGGTTTATGAAGTATATCTCGATATACCGTAGTATATTTTTCATGGTTTATGAAGTATATCTCGATATACCGTAGTATATTTTTCATGGTTTATGAAGTATATCTCGATATACCGTAGTATATTTTTCATGGTTTATGAAGTATATCTCGATATACCGTAGTATATTTTTCATGGTTTATGAAGTATATCTCGATATACCGTAGTATATTTTTCATGGTTTATGAAGTATATCGCGATATACCGTAGTATATTTTTCATGGTTTATGAAGTATATCGCGATATACCGTAGTATATTTTTCATGGTTTATGAAGTATATCGCGATATACCGTAGTATATTTTTCATGGTTTATGAAGTATATCTCGATATACCGTAGTATATTTTTCATGGTTTATGGAGAAAGATGCGTGAACGGGTTTGGAATGAGATGAATGACCCATGTTTCTATCTTCATCTCACAAGTTCAGATCTTGATGTAATACGTGAAATAAATAAAGTTTTGTTCCAGAAATAAAAGTTTTGATTTGAGTCACGGGGGCGGCGGGCGGGCGGGCGTGCGAGTGGAGGGCGAGGGACCATTTCTCTAGCGCAACACCTGCGGTTATCGAGTCATTACTCGTGGAACGCTCATAACTTTGCGGTTAATGAAGTTGTCTGAGTCTCGGCTCCTTATATTTCACCTCTGAGGAAGACGTGTTAATATTCGTCTGTGTGTGTGTGTGTGTGTGTATGTGTGTGTGTGTGTGTGTGTGCGTTTTATTTGCTCGCGCGCACACACACACACACACACACACACACACACACACACACACACACACACACACACACACACACACATATATGAGGAAAACTGGGAGACCAAATTGTAGATGGAAGAACAGAGTGAAAAAGATTTTGAGCGATGTGGGCCTGAACGTGCAGGAGGGTGTAAGGCGTGCACGCGATAAAGTGAATTGGAACTTTGTGATATACTGGGGTCGACATGCTGTCAGTAGACTGAACCGGGGCAAGTGAGGCGTCCGGGGTAAACCATGGAAAAGTCAGTCGGGCCTGGATGTGGATAAGAAGCTATGGTTTCGGTGCAATTACACATGACAGCTAGAAAATGTGATGTGAGCGAATGTGGCTTTTCCTCGTCATTTCCAGGCGCTATCTCGCTAACGCAGGAAACAGCGATAAGATGGATAGATAGATAGATAGATAGATAGATAGATAGATATCCATAGGTGTCTCTAGGCTCCTCCTGCAAGACAGGGCAGTGCAAGTGAAGGGTCAACCTTTTTGGCGAGGCTGGATCAGTATAGGAGTACAAGCTCGCCCTCAAGAACTTTTGCACTACTGGAAGTAGCGCCCCCCCGTCTTGGGCTGCAGGTCAAACCCCTCCTAGGGAAGAGATCCTAGGTTGAAAAGAAGCACACGAGTCGTGTGAGTTGCCGAGTGTTATCTGTGTTGAGCCGAAAGAGACTGTAGAGGTCGAGACTGTACGGTCGTGAACTATCTCTGTCTCTCTCTGTCTCACGTATAGGGAGAGAGAGAGAGAGAGAGAGAGAGAGAGAGAGAGAGAGAGAGAGAGAGAGAGAGACAGACAGACAGACAGACAGAGACAGAGACAGACAGACAGACAGAGACAGAAAGAGACACACAGACAGAGACAGAGGGAGACAGAGATAGAGAGAGACGGAGAGACAGACAGACAGATATTGTGAAGTC
This sequence comes from Panulirus ornatus, assembly GCF_036320965.1. Lineage (NCBI taxonomy): Eukaryota > Metazoa > Arthropoda > Malacostraca > Decapoda > Palinuridae > Panulirus > Panulirus ornatus. Next base: position 11,961,244 of record NC_092286.1, read on the forward strand.
CTGTCTACCGGACATTCCGTTTCTTCAACAGACAGACGGCCGATCACAGATTGGGGTAACAACGGACAGACTGAAGGCTAGGGCCGGCTCAACCAGCACTCCGTTTGTCCTTTGTCGGCCTCTGTGGTGGTACTTTTACGCCCGCCTCTTCAGTGCGTGAAAAACCTGCTCAGTTCTCGTTCGGTATCTGAGTGTGTGTATTGTCTCCCAAAGAAATTCTTCTGTTGGTGGTTGTAACTTAATGGCGGTCTTAATGATCTTTAAAGAATATATATATATATATATATATATATATATATATATATATATATATATATATATATATATATATATATATATATATATATATATTTTTTTTTTTTCTTCTTTTTTTGCTTTGTCGCTGTCTCCCGCGTTTGCGAGGTAGCGCAGGGAAACAGACGAAAGAAATGGCCCAACCCACCCCCATACACATGTATATACATACACGTCCACACACGCAAATATACATACCTACACAGCTTTCCATGGTTTATCCCAGACGCTTCACATGCCCTGATTCAATCCACTGACAGCACGTCAACCCCGGTATACCACATCGATCCAATTCACTCTATTCCTTGCCCTCCTTTCACCCTCCTGCATGTTCAGGCCCCGATCACACAAAATCTTTTTCACTCCATCTTTCCACCTCCAATTTGGTCTCCCACTTCTCGTTCCCTCCACCTCCGACACATATATCCTCTTGGTCAATCTTTCCTCACTCATTCTCTCCATGTGACCAAACCATTTCAAAACACCCTCTTCTGCTCTCTCAACCACGCTCTTTTTTATCCACACATCTCTCTTACCCTTACGTTACTTACTCGATCAAACCACCTCACACCACACATTGTCCTCAAACATCTCATTTCCAGCACATCCACCCTCCTGCGCACAACTCTATCCATAGCCCACGCCTCGCAACCATACAACATTGTTGGAACCACTATTCCTTCAAACATACCCATTTTTGCTTTCCAAGATAATGTTCTCGACTTCCACACATTCTTCAAGGCTCCCAGGATTTTCGCCCCCTCCCCCACCCTATGATCCACTTCCGCTTCCATGGTTCCATCCGCTGCCAGATCCACTCCCAGATATCTAAAACACTTTACTTCCTCCAGTTTTTCTCCATTCAAACTTACCTCCCAATTGACTTGACCCTCAACCCTACTGTACCTAATAACCTTGCTCTTATTCACATTTACTCTTAACTTTCTTCTTTCACACACTTTACCAACCTCAGTCACCAGCTTCTGCAGTTTCTCACATGAATCAGCCACCAGCGCTGTATCATCAGCGAACAACAACTGACTCACTTCCCAAGCTCTCTCATCCACAACAGACTTCATACTTGCCCCTCTTTCCAAAACTCTTGCATTCACCTCCCTAACAACCCCATCCATAAACAAATTAAACAACCATGGAGACATCACACACCCCTGCCGCAAACCTACATTCACTGAGAACCAATCACTTTCCTCTCTTCCTACACGTGCACATGCCTTACATCCTCGATAAAAACTTTTCACTGCTTCTAACAACTTGCCTCCCACACCATATACTTATATATATATATATATATATATATATATATATATATATATATATATATGTGTGTGTGTGTGTGTGTGTGTGTGTGTGTGTGTGTAAAATCCCGAAGAATATCCTTTTAATTGTTAATGAGAAGGTAAAAAGATAAGGATAAATATGAAAACTACATTTAAAAGAAAACGGTGTCACACATTCGCAACCAACTTTAAAAGATCCAGATAAAAATAGGGGAATAGATTAAACTAACACATGACAAGAATACGCAAGGAAGTGGAAGTGTTTAGACAAACTTAAACATTCTTAAGAAAAGGAACTTCCCGCACGTTCATATCTCCGAGCACTGTGTTTTAGACCTTTAATGTCCCGGAGACTCCATTTCCAACAGTTATGTGTCACAACTGTTTTTAACCTTAATGG
>NC_092286.1:11970735-11973235 GCF_036320965.1 Panulirus ornatus
TCAAATACTCGCATACCGATGATTACATTCAAGGACTCACATACCGATGATTACATTCAAGTACTCGCATACCGATGATTACATTCAAGTACTCGCATACCGATGATTACATTCAAGTACTCGCATACCGATGATTACATTCAAGGACTCGCATACCGATGATTACATTCAAGTACTCACATACCGATGATTACATTCAAGTACTCGCATACCGATGATTACATTCAAGTACTCGCATACCGATGATTACATTGAAGATTATTATTCTTTTCGCTCTCTTTCGAGTGATTTTCAACCCCCCCACACACACACACACACACACACACACACAATATGTTTGTGTTCATTCTAAGACTATCCCAGACATGCAGCTCTTTCGTGCAGAAGCAAAAAAAAAAATACGCGAGAAAGTTTATTATGAAGACTTTGAATTTACTGCTCGTTGAAGTTAGTTTTCAATGGCATTTACAGAATGTCATTTTTTTTTTCCCGTGAACTGTATAAATCGTGGTATCGAAAATTGTAAGCCAGTGTATTCAACAACGCATATTAAATTGTAATAGTGAGAATTGGCAGGGAGAGAAAAAAAGAAATGAAAGGGAAATGCTAGCTGAATAGAAAACAGCTCACTGAAGTTTATATATTGGCGAATACATCTTTAATGTCGAATTTCAAGGATACGAGAGGTCGTTTTCTGTGTGAGTGTACGTATCAGTGTACGTACTGTGTCAGCAAATAAGGCGTACACGTTTGAATGTCTTGACCCTTCAATAGCCTCATTTACGATCCTCCTGTGTAATTGGAGTAATTTTAAATGGCCATAAAAGGTTTCTGAAGGGAACCGTGTATCAGTTAATTGTTATTATTATTATTATTATTATTATTATTATTATTATTATTATTATTATTATCATCATTGTTATTATTATTATTTTTATTGGTGTGTTATTATTATCATTATCATTATTATTATTATTATTATTATTGGTGTTGTTGTTATTATTATTATCATTATTATTGGTGTTGTTATTATTATTATTATTATTATTATTATTATTATTATTATTATTATTAATATCATTATTTGTATTGTTATCATTATTATTATTATTGTTGGTGTTATTATTATCATTATTATTATTATTATTATTATTATTATTATTATTATTATTATTATTATTATTATTATTCATTTATGTAAGTCCAAAAGGTATGGAAAAAAAAGGTGTAAGAAGGACGTAAGAGTAAAGGGCGGTAGAAATGTAACGATGTATTCGTAGAAATACAGCGATATATTCGAATGTATCATTTCCTATTTCTATTTTTCACCAGTCTTTTCCCACAAAGCTCCCGTTTTATTCCTAGCTATTCAAACCGGAATCCCTGTATATCATGTTACTCGAAATATTTTCGTTTAACTTGTTTTGCGAAAAGAAAAAAAGAAATAAAAAGATCTATGGACGCTGAACAATTGCTACACTGGTTATTATTATTATTATTTTATTTTTTTATTATACTTTGTCGCTGTCTCCCGCGTTTGCGAGGTAGCGCAAGGAAACAGACGAAAGAAATGGCCCAACCCCCCCCCCATACACATGTATATACATACATCCACACACGCAAATATACATACCTACACAGCTTTCCATGGTTCACCCCAGACGCTTCACATGCCTTGATTATTATTGTTATTATTATTATTATTATTATTATTATTATTATTATTATTATTATTATCATTATTATTATTGTTATTATCATCATCATTATTGTTATTATTATTGTTATTATTGTTATTATCATTATTATTATTATTGTTATTATTATTATTATTATTATTATTATTATTATTATTATTATTATTATTACTGTCATTATTATTATTATTATTATTATTATTATTATTATTATTATTATTATTATCATTATTGTTATTATTATTATCATTATTATTATTATTATTATTATTATCATACTTAGAATTACAGATCTTACATCATGCCTTGCGCGGTTAAGTCCCACAACTGAAACCCTTCCTAAGGCTGTCCTGGAACTTCTTAATGAGTTCCACAACCTTGTCTAAGATGTATTCTGATCTGCTCGGAACCACGTTGTTGGTTCCAACCCAGACAACACCACATCGCCTTCTACAATTCCCTTAACAATATATCGTACTTTATGTAGTACTGAGTATTCCAGCCTAGTATGGTATCTTATGAAGTACTGAGTATTCTTATGTAGTATTGAGTATTCCAGCTTAGCATCGTACCTTATGTAGTACTGGGTATTCCAGCCTAGCATCGTACCTTATGTAGTACTGGGTATTCCAGCCTAGCATCGTACCTTATGTAGTACTGAGTATTCTTATGTAGTACTGAGTATTCTTATGTAGTATTGAGTATTCCAGCCTAGCGTCGTATCTTATGCAGTGCCGAGTATTCCAGCCTAGCTCACACTTAACAATGCTTCTTCTCGTTTGCGCTCTTAATACGAAGGTTCA
>NC_092286.1:11978235-12000735 GCF_036320965.1 Panulirus ornatus
CATGGGGGAGGAATCATATTCTGAAGTTAGCCTGAGAGAGATGTTAAGTAGAACCGCTTCCGACTCAGCTCTTGTCATTTAAGAATGCATACGTAGAACCACCGCAAAATGTGAGAGCAGCTCTCCATACAAGGACAGATCAATCTTTATATACAAAAAAACATTACGACATTTTCACGTCAAGCAAGAATGCAGAGCTAGAACCACCCAAATGTGAGAGCAATATTCCATACGAGGACGGATCATTCATTGTTTAAAACAAACATCACGACAATTCCATGTCTGTCAACTCTTTTATCTCTTCACTCGCTTGCCCCACATTCGGAAACAGTGGGAGTCGACTGTGTGTACCAGAAACTTTCATCTCAGTGACCAGGCTGCTCGAGGCAAGCGCTCCGTCTTGCAAAGCTTTGTGCCAGAATTCTCTAGTTGTATCTCTCTTGATTCCTTTTGTCTGGGCCTTCCAAAGGCGATCGCCAAAGCTTTCCTTCAACTTCGGAGTGGATCAAGTTCTCTGTAATGAATGTGTACGAGTTACAGGAGGACAAAGCTTTACGTTCGTGTTGTTGCTCCGCCTGTTAACTTTGTATGGAAGTACCAAGTCCTTTACATCTATATGTACACACACCCACACACACACACACCACACACACACACACACACACACACACACACACACACACACACACACACACACACACACGAGGTTTAGGTTAACAAGCGCTCAAAAGGGGCTTGACACAGGATTTGGGGAAGCGACTTGAGGTGTGAGGTTTGGAAAGCATTGTTATAAAGACAGCACCGTCTGCCTAGAGACACGTTTGTAAGCTACCTTAGCCACCTATAGAATGATGTTAAACCCTACGTGTGTTGTTAAACTCCCTCCCTTACAGTACAGACAGGTAATTACACACAGACGCAAACACACACTCCAGACTGCTGGAAATACCATGAAGAAGATGAGTATGAGAGGAATATAGAGGATCTGGAACACTCATGAGACAGTTAGAATACCATGAGGGACATGAGGTTGAGAGGAATATAGGAGGATGTGGAACACCATGAGACAGAAGGTGAGGGGTCAGAGGAAGATGCGGAACGCCATGAGAGAGATGAGAGAAGAACGCCTCGATGGGGAAGCAACCGGAATGAGAGACTTCCGTATGGAAGATGAGAGAGCGAAGGAGGAGGAGGAGGAGGAGGAGGAGGAGGAGCATCGATCTTCATGAGGAAGCACAGAGAGAGAGAGAGAGAGAGAGAGAGAGAGAGAGAGAGAGAGAGAGAGAGAGAGAGAGAGAGAGAACTTATCGTGCGGGCAGATGCGAAACAAACCATGATACGAAGACGAGTAAAAGGGAGAAGGATGAAATGGAAAAAGCAGTAACGGGGGGTCACGATAAGGGGAGGTGTGTGGGGTGGTGGGGTGGCGGGAGAGAGATATAGAAAGAAAGGGAGATTAGGGAGGGATTAATAAGGGATGTCCTCACTAGGGAAGGACCTGAGGGGACTTAAAGGGAGCAGCAATATCAAAACGTTCTTCCATTTTGTGTAATGGAGCTTTGATTAGCCAGGGAGGATATGGCCGGGGGTATACCACCTTTTATAGAAGATAGGGAGATGTGGAGGGAGAATGTGCTATCCATGTATCCCTCGCGTGTCACAAATGCCAAAGGAAGAGGGCGGGAGTGAGGGGTGTTGAGGATCGTCCCCTATTCTTGTATTATCACTTTCTTTTTTTTCTAGGAAAAAAAAGGCAACAGAGGAAGGAGCTCAGCGATGACTTTCTTTTTTTTCTTTTTTATGGTTAATATTTCGCCTCGAAGGTTCAGACATCCGTTCCTCAGCGCTACCTCGACCAGGCGAGAAACGGTGTAGAGGTATGAAAGGGGGACTAAAAGAAGATGAATTATTGATTGGAAGATTTCCTTTTATCCTCAAAGCAAATCAGTTTTGCGGGAGAATGGGCAAGGATGTGGTAGTATCTTCAGCTACCTGCAGTTAGCCCTTGGAGCGCGGCGGTACAACCCTTAAACAAGAAGGTACAGCCCTTGAGCTCGATGGTACAACCCTTAAACAAGACGGTCCAGCTCTTGAGCACGATGGTACAGCCCTTGATCACAGCGGTACAACCCTTAAACAAGACGGTCCAGCCCTTGAGCACGATGGTACAGCCCTTGATCACAGCGGTACAACCCTTAAACAAGACGGTACAGCCCCTGAGCACGATGGTACAGCCCTTGATCACGGCGGTACAACCCTTAAACCAGACGGTGCAGTCCTTGAGCACGACAGTGCAGTTCTTGAGCACGACGGTACCGCCCTTGAACACGACGGCACAACCCTTGAGCACGAAGGCACGACCCTTGAACACGGCCTTCACAACCCCTGGGTATGATGGTGTGGTCTTCACCATGACCCTTCTGGGTCATATTGAGTCCAGGTCACAACGCTCCTTCATGAAAGAACACGATATCATTTTCTTCCTTTATTTCCTCACGATCCTGGAGGGAATTCGTTCCAACACTTCTCTCTCTCTCTCTCTCTCTCTCTCTCTCTCTCTCTCTCTCTCTCTCTCTCTCTCTCTCTCTCTCTCTCTCTCTCTCTCTCTCTCTCTCTCTCTCTCTCTAATGATAACCTACTGGTGTGTTTTGGCGGATATTTTCTTTCCTTGCTTTTGTGTGTGTGTGTGTGCGTGTGTGTGTGTGTGTGTGTGTGTGTGTGTGTGTGTGTGTGTGTGTGTGTGTGTGTGTGTGTGTGTGTGTGTGTGTGTGTGTGTGTGTGTGTGTGTGTGTGTGTGTGTGTGAGTGTTAGTTTCATGTCCAGTGTGCATCAGAGTGATTAATACATCGAGGACTCGAGGGCCCTCTTTAGCAAACTGGCCCACTAAGAATGAGGCTTGTTGAAGCGATGGAGTGAGCTGCATCTTGGCGAGGGAATCGATGCACGGAGCCAGCCAGCAGATACCACATGATGCAAGTGAGTGGCGGAGGAAGCAATAAAGTGCCATTACCTCTCACAGTCTCTTGTATCTTCCCGTTTGAGTCTCGTAAACATTGCGCTTGTCTCTAGGGTGAGTCGCCGGTCGGCTAGCGGAAGGAAGTGCCCGGCCCGACCCACCCGCAGAGGACGGCCACACCAGCGTAGGGAAGCCCTAAGGGGACGGCCACACCATAAGGAAGCCCTCAGGGGACGGCCACACCAGCGTAGGGAAGCCCTCAGGGGACGGCCACACCATAAGGAAGCCCTCAGGAGACAGCCACACCAGCGTAGGGAAGCCCTAAGGGGACGACCACATCAGCGTAGGGAAGCCCTAAGGGGACGGCCACACCAGCGTAGGGAAGCCCTCAGAGGGCGGCCACACCAGCGTAGGGAAGCCCTAAGAGGGCGGCCACACCAGCGTAGGGAAGCCCTAAGGGGACGACCACACCAGTGGAGATGAACCTCCCGCTGGTCGTGGCACCCAAAAGCACATCTTCGTCAGACTTGTTTCCATTTACAACTGCTTCGACGAACATTTACTGTTGGCCTTCTTTATATGCGTTCTTCCTCTGTTCTTAACATTAACTCGGGTTGAATTTCATCAGCCGTGTATCGGAACAGCTTTTGGAGTTTGTTTAGGTCGCATTCTAAGCTGGTGATATCCTTCTTATTTTTTACTTCTCTCATGACCTTGGCATCATCCGCATACGTATTCAGGCAGGAGTCCAATCCTACAAGGATCAAGAAGATCAGTGGTCCCAAAACAGACCCCCCTGCATTACTCCATTTCGACAAGTACCTTCTGACATGCGTCATGTGTTTCCTCCCACGAAGATAATCCATTCATTGAGTCTCCCTCCTTCTTCTCGCCTTAACATTCAGCTACTTTGTCAACCCTCTTTGAAGTACGTTTTTGTCAGTCCAGAGGCAGAAAATCCATCCAAAAGGGAGTTCACTCTCTCTTGGAAATTTAGGAGGTTCGCTACACTTAACTCCCTTTCCTTAAGACCGCGTCGTTTCTCACTGTGAGGTGTTTCTCCTTTGCAGGAAGTTCTACATTTGCTTTCTGATTATATTTTCCAGTACCTTATGGACTACACTCGTCAGGGAGACTGGTATTTGTGTGTGTGTGTGTGTGTGTGTGTGTGTGTGTGTGCAGAACATTTGCATAAACCTCCCCTTAGCTTCATCAAATTAGCTGTTATAATACAACTACAACACATATGCTGCAAAGGTCATCACAATAACTTCCTCTCCACATAATTTGAAATTTTCTTCTCTTCTTTCCCTTTTATTTTTGTACGTAACAGAGTTCATATTTCCACCACCTGACGTTTAAATAACTGTGAACACGTAGCCGCACACGGAACCTTTTTTTTTTACCAATGAACTTTATTAGGTACATTTGAGGCTATTAAATGAGGCCATTAATTTTGATATGTTCAAGCTGATGGTATTGTCGCGAGACCAGAGACAATCATGAACTACTAGAACTCTGGTTATAAAGGTCATTCTGGGAAAGCATTGGCCTTATGGATAAAGCTGTGGTCTTATGGATAAAGCTTTGGGCTTATGGATAAAGCTTTGGGCTTATGGATAAAGCTTTGGGCTTATGGATGAAGCTTTAGGCTTATGGATGAAGCTTTGGTCCTATGGATAAAGCTTTGGGCTTATGGATAAAGCTGTGGTCTTATGGATAAAGCTTTGGGCTTATGGAGGAAGCATTGGCCTTATGAATAAAGCTTTGGGCTTATGGATGAAGCATTAGGGTTATGGATGAAGCTTTGGCCTTATGGATAAAGCTTTGGTCTTATGGATGAAGCTTTGGTCTTATGAATAAAGCTTTGGGCTTATGGATGAAGCATTGGCCTTATGGATAAAGCTTTACCCATATTAATGAAGTCGTAGCCTTATGGTTATGGTTTTGTCCTTATGATAGATGAAGCATTGTCCTTATGAATGAAGCATTGGCCTTATGGATAAAGCCTTGGTTTAGTGGATAAAGCTTCGACCTTTTGGAAAAAGCTTTGGCCTTACAAATTAAGCTTTGGTTTTATGGATAAATTTTGGCCTTACAAATAAAGCTTTGGTTTTATGGACAGATCTCCTGCCTTATGGATAAAGCTTTGGCCTTACAAATAAAGCTTTGGTTTTTGGATAAATCTCTTGCCTTATGGATAAAACTTTGGCTTTACGAGTAAAGCTTTGGCCTCATGGATAAGCCACTGGTCTTATGGTTGAAGCTCATGCCGTATGGATAATAATACATTGGCCTTATTGAGAAAGCAAAGACTCACTTACTCACTTACCAAGTCTTCCTCGAACGCTGTCAGAGCCTTGTGTCCCTCGGAAGTACAATGGATTGTGTAAGTTTCAGTCAGGAGTTCGTGGAAATTATTTGACTTGCCGGATTTATCGCGCATCTTCGCTGGTGTATTTCACCATGGCGGGCGACGGAAGCGGAGTTACTAGACTTGTTACTGATGATGTTCATTGTGTGAGTCTCTGTGATCATTACCGAGGTAGAGAATCAGAGTGTACGAACGCCTTTCCAGAAAGGTTTAGATTACCCAAACAATTTTTTTTCATCTTTTTTTCTCATATTTTTTCATGGAAAACATTTTTTTTTTCTCCTATCTTTTTTTTCTCTTATATTTTTTCCTAAATGATCTTCTCCCCCGTTTTTTTCTCTCTCTTATTCTTTATTCTTGCTCTGGGCCAAAAAAATCATCCCCTCCTCTCGTAAATTCGAGTGTTACCGAAGTACGTCCAGACGCGACGTTACAAAATTCTGAGACCACGAGGAAGAGAAATAGATCACGAGGAAGAGAAATAGATCAAGAGGAAGAGAAATAGATCAAGAGGAAGAGAAATAGATCAAGAGGAAGAGAAATAGATCAAGAGGAAGAGAAATAGATCACGAGGAAGAGAAATAGATCAAGAGGAAGAGAAATAGATCACGAGGAAGAGAAATAGATCAAGAGGAAGAGAAATAGATCACGAGGAAGAGAAATAGATCAAGAGGAAGAGAAATAGATCAAGAGGAAGAGAAATAGATCAAGAGGAAGAGAAATAGATCAAGAGGAAGAGAAATAGATCAAGAGGAAGAGAAATAGATCAAGAGGAAGAGAAATAGATCACGAGGAAGAGAAATAGATCAAGAGGAAGAGAAATAGATCACGAGGAAGAGAAATAGATCAAGAGGAAGAGAAATAGATCACGAGGAAGAGAAATAGATCAAGAAGAAGAGAAATAGATCAAGAGGAAGAGAAATAGATCAAGAGGAAGAGAAATAGATCAAGAGGAAGAGAAATAGATCACGAGGAAGAGAAATAGATCACGAGGAAGAGAAATAGATCACGAGGAAGAGAAATAGATCAAGAGGAAGAGAAATAGATCACGAGGAAGAGAAATAGATCACGAGGAAGAGAAATAGATCACGAGGAAGAGAAATAGATCACGAGGAAGAGAAATAGATCACGAGGAAGAGAAATAGATCACGAGGAAGAGAAATAGATCACGAGGAAGAGAAATAGATCACTTGTATTCATCGCCTATTGCTGAGGAAATATATCTCGCTCAACAGCGCTACCAACCCCTGTACACTTAATCCTTTCCTTTGAGCTCATTTTCATGCGCGACTCAACCGCTTAGCATAATGCCCGCTGAAAAGGATATCGCGAAGGCAATATCCTTTTCTTTTTTTTTTTCATTATCATTATTATTATTATTTACACCACAATACATTTCTCACAGTGGAGACGACTCACGAGATGCAAATGGCGGCTTACCCTTGACATTACCCCGGGATAAGAAGGGCTGGTAAAGATGAGGGGGAGGGGAGAGGTTGGTGTGTATGGTAGCTAGCGCGAAGCCAGCCTTTACGTACGTTGAGACCGGGAGGGTTTTAAAGCGGTGGCGAGGGGTCATGTCCACAGGACCCGGCCTTGTCTCTCTCTCTCTCTCTCTCTCTCTCTCTCTCTCTCTCTCTCTCTCTCTCTCTCTCTCTCTCTCTCTCTCTCTCTCTCTCTCTCACCCACCCCAGTGTACAGGAACGGTAGGTGATGGTGCTCCTCCATCTGCTCCTCCTCCTTCCTCCTTCCTCCTCCGGCTGCTCCTTCCTCCTTCCTCCTCCTCTCCTCCCGAACACTGTTTCTCTGAGAGATCGGACGAAGCGAGATGATTGTGTGTGTGTGTGTGTGTGTGTGTGATGCCACTCACAAAGAGGCGGGTTATGTCTCCGTGAATACTTACGGAGGCGGGGGAAAGTTCCCTCGAGAAGGAGAAGGAGAACCGTGAATGTTAGTTAGTTAATGACCCTATATATATATATATATATATATATATATATATATATATATATATATATATATATATATATATATATATATATATATATGTATGTATGTATGTATGTATCATGTTTCCCCTTTTAGAAAGTGTGGCGAGGTGGCGATGGGAATGAATAAAGGCAGACAGTATGAATTATGTACATGTGTATATATGTATATGTCTGTGTGTGTATATATATGTATACATTGAGATGTATAGGTATGTATATTTGCGTGTGTGGATATGTATGTATATACATGTGTATGTGGGTGGGTTGGCCCATTCTTTCGTCTGTTTCCTTGCGCTACCTCGCTAACGCGGGAGACAGCGACAAAGCAAAATAAAATAAATAATATGAAATGTATCATAGGGTAATGCTATGAATGGAAATTTCCAGTGTACTAAGCTGCATGGTTATTGCCTACATTACCGTAGATACTAAAGTTTTTAGACACTCAAAACAGCTTGAATGTTGGCTGCATTTCGGTAAACATTGCAGTTTTTTTTAGACATTCAAAGCTGCATGAACGTTGTCTACATTCCAATAAACACTAAAGTTTTTAGGCACTCAAAGCAGCATGAATATTGCCTACATTACTGTAAACACTAACGTTTTTAGACGTTTAAAACCTGAATGTTGTCTATATTTCGATAAACACTAATGACATTTAAAGCAGAATGAATGTTGTCTACATGTCGATAAACACTAAAATTCTAGACACTCAAAGCAGCATGAATGCTGTCTGCATTACGGTAAACACTAAAGACATTTAAAGTAGCATGAATGTTGTCAACATTCCAATAAACACTAAAGTTTTTTAGACATTTAAAGCTTCATGAATGTTGTCTACATTTCGGTAAACACTAAAGTTTTTAGACATTTAAAGATTCATGAATGTTGTCTATATTTCGGTAAACACTAAAGATTTCAGACGTTTAAAACAGCATGAATGTTGTCTACATTTCGGTAAACACTAACAGTTCTTTCGACATTTAAAGCTGCCTGAATGTTGTCTACATTTCGGTGAACACTGAAGTTTTCAGACATTTAAAACATTCAAATTGATGATCACTCGATACATAGGACTGTTGTACTTTGACTCTGAATGGGGAGAACTTGGCTGAAATGGAGTTTTGTAGATTTCAAAAGACAGGTTTTTTCTTTTTCACTTTCTCTGAAATTCGTGAATACTTTCCCTTGTCTTTTCTTTTTCCGTTTCATTATTCTCTCTAAATACTTCAGGTAAGGCCCGGTGTTGATGTGGACTTCCGTCTGTGAGTGGAGTCTCCAACCTAAGATAGATAGATAGATACCTGGGTGTGGCCATGGTGATAAATGGAGCCATGGAAGCTGAAGTGAGTCATAGGGTGGGTAAGGGGACACTAAGGTCCAGTTTGTTATTGATTGCCCTACGTATATGAGACATAATAGAGTTCTATCTATTAACCAATTACTGGCCTCCGTATCTGGAGCATGATAGAATTCAATCTATCGTAATAAAACTATTTTAGTATATCACAATTTACAGATACAGTTACATGTGTTGATCACGTTGCGATAGAAAAGAAGAGAACGATTTTTTTCGTAGCGTTCTCGTCGTGAAATTGCAATACAAGACCTGACCATTAAGAGAGGGCGTAGAGGACCTCATCTCACAGGTGCACTGATCGTTAATGTGAGTGAGGATATGAGGAAGCAGAGGGGTCATAATGAATGATGAGGAAGGGGAGGGAAGCAGATGGTGGTGGCGAGTGTCGGTGGATCTTGCTGGTAATACATATATATATATATATATATATATATATATATATATATATATATATATATATATATATATATATATATATATATATATATATATATATGTTCGTCCAGCCTCACTCAGGCTTGTAGGGGTGAGACGCAACCTTCCTCAGACGTGACCAAGCGTTGGATGGCCATGGTTTCTGTAAGGTAGGAAGAAACACGTACTGGGCGAAAATAACTCCTCTTACACAAAGGTACTTTAGATTACACACACACACACACACACACACACACACACACACACACACACACACACACACACACACACACAAACACATACATGTATATTTATATATATACCGTCAGCCAGTTTGAGAATGTCAGGTACATAGGAGGAGGAGGAGCATCCAGACTACCTATTCACCTCGTCTTCTATGGTACGCTTGGCTCCTGACCCAAGCCGTCCATTGACTCAGAAAAAAAAGAGGTGTGGGCGGGGTTGCAGAGAGTCTCGGTGTCTGGTAAGAGATGTTGACCTGGGGCAGGAGATGGATGGATGGGGGGAGAGGGAAAAGGCAAGAGGAAGGAGGAGGAGGAGAGAGAGAGGGTTGGGAGGGAGATGTTGATTCATATCACCTCAAGCTCAGGCGACGTCGTGTCGTGGGACAAGGGGAGGTGGGTGGGATTCGTCCCACTTGGACAGAAATACAAAAAGTTTCACCGTCTCTCGGCGTTGACGTGCCGCCAGGGTGATGCGCGAGGAGACCCTTGAATAACGGATGGGAGGCCACGGTGGATGGTCACTTGACGCTGCGTGGTGGGTGGGTGTGTTGTGATGGACCCGAGTGAGAGTCATTGGAGAGGAAAGGGTGAGAAAGGGGAAGAAGAAGAAGAAGAAGAAAAAAAAATTAAAAACAGGTAATAACGGGTCACAAATCAATGAGAGAGAGAGAGAGAGAGAGAGAGAGAGAGAGAGAGAGAGAGAGAGAGAGAGAGAGAGAGAGAGAGAGAGAGAGTCAGCGAGAGAGTCAGAGAGAGAGAGGTCGCACGGGAGCAAAGGTACATTTAACTTATGTATGTGTGAAGGATGAGGGGGAAATAAGTTTTGTGAGGGGTGGCACAAAGTCCACTCTCCCGAGGGGTTTTTTCTTTTTTTTTCCTTTTTTGCGTGAGGTATGAGGAGAGTGGACAGACTCCGAGGAAGGTATGAGAGGGACGGAGGATGGAGTGGCTACTGGCCAATAAAGATTATGATTTTCTGTTGACCTGAGGAGTAAACTACTGCGAGGATGAACGATGAAAGGATGACGAAAATGAGATGTGTGTAGATGTGACATGAGGAGATGGTAGGGGACCAGACCTGAGGTGGAGGGAGTGTGTGTGTGTGTGTGTGTGTGTGTGTGTGTGTGTGTGTGTGTGTGTGTGTGTGAGGGACTTTGTTATTCGGTGGCGATGTTGACTCTCAGGGGCGTGTTGAGGTCCTCAGGACAGACGTAGATGGAGGAGATTCATCACAGTGGGCGATTGTGCACTGAATATATAATTATGCTTCAACCTTAAGACCCCTTCCACGAACGGGTCTTTGGGTTGTTATAACCCTTATATCCCCCTTCCTTCAACCAAGGGGCTACTGCTAGCCCCAAAGGTGTGCTACACCCAGTGGCAGGGATGCTACACCCAGTGGCAGGGATTCCTTTAAAACGAGTTCTTTTGATGCAGCCTCGCCAAAAAGTGACATTTCACTCACGGTGTAGCCTCGAGCTGCCGGAGAACAGGTACAAAGAAACAGTAATTCAGGATAGTATTCGAATATTCCCTTTTATGAACAACAGTGTGTCAAGAAGCGAGTGTTAGTGACTGCACATCACTTTAGTGAGTACACAACAGGGAGACAGTCCATCACAAGGAGCATCGAGACCCATGTGTGGAGGTGGCGGTAATGATGCTTGGATCGTCCTTCATATGCAATTGAAAGCTGTATTGACATCTCTATAGATACTGCCACCCACCTCGGCAGCAAAGATCCCCAGCGATTTGGTATGAGTGACATACGGACGTTGGATGAGGTACGTCGAGGAGGAATGAGTGACTGAGGGACGCTCTAATGAGTGAGTAAGGTAAGGTAAGGTTTGCTGGTGAGTGTGGCAAGGTGTGTAAAAATGTGGAAAACCGTGAGGACGATGAGGGAGGTAAGTAGCAGGGAAGGAGGAGCGCCATGAGGTAGCTGAGGGTGTGGGGAAGAAAGACCCTAATGAGGAGAGAGAGAGAGAGAGAGAGAGAGAGAGAGAGAGAGAGAGAGAGAGGAGAGAGAGAGAGAGCAGTGTACAGACCAATCACCTGTCCTGTGGCGGATGTGTGTAAACGGAGATAAGAGACGAGCGAAAAAGAGAGGGAGGAAGTGGAAAGAATATCATTGGGGTCACGACGGGAGGAGATGTGTGTTAGCGTGGAGGGAGCGGCGATGGGAGATGTGTGTTAGCGTGGAGGGAGAGCCTCGACGGGAGGACGAATCTTCCAGTTTGTGTAATGGAAATTGATAACCCAGGGAGATTATATAGCCGATGACGCATTGCTTCTCATAACCTACATACAACGTCAGAAATGACACTTACTGGAAGGTCGTGCTCTCTCTCTCTTAATAGAACAGACGGGTCTGGAATACAGTGTGTGAAGGCTCTCTGACCTTAGATCTTGGTTATGAAACCCTTCAGACGGAGGTTGTAACCACCCTTGACCACTCTTATCACAACCCTATAAGCATGACGATAATCCCATTGGTTATTATAATGGCCTGACCTTTGACGTGGCCAACCCTAAGGGTCATAGGAAAAGACCACGCCTTTATTTTCCACGTTGAATTGATCCGACTGAAATTTCCTTTCGGATCCTGCCACGAAATTTCCTCCACTTGTGTTTTAATGATAATTGGGCTTCCACTGGTTGTATGTCTAGTGGATATATCAAGATGTTTAAACCACCGAAACCACGAGCTTTGTAAGGAAAACGTTCCATTACTAGTCAACGTTTCGAACTGAGGATTAGGGTCTGTTTTCCACTGGAGAGTTAAGGCAGAGAGCCAAGAAAACGTTTTCCACAGGAGAGTTAAGGCAAAGAGCCAAGAAAACGTTTTCCACAGGAGAGTTAAGGCAGAGAGCCAAGAAAACGTTTTCCACAGGAGAGTTAAGGCAAAGAGCCAAGAAAACGTTTACCACAGGCTTAAAGTGAGTGCCGGAGGGAGGCAATGAAATACCATTTGTCTCTGAAGTCTTCCCCGTCTGAACCTTGTAAACAATGCCATTGGTGCACGAGTGTGCAAACGAGGCCATTGTTCGTTTCTTCCTGACGCTTCCTTGCTTAAGCTGGAAGAGTCCCCAGTTGCAGTCTCCACCGGCTGGGGGAGGTGCACGGCGCCCCCCACTCCTCACCCACCCTCAGCGGAGAAAACCCTCTTGTTGGTGAGGGAGGGAAGGCCACATATGCGGAGGGAAGCCCTCCATCAGACGGCCACACCGTGGGAAGAAGTCCTCTCTCGCCGTCCCAGGGCGCGGCCACATCAGCGGAGGGATGGACTTTCTGTGGCGCGGCCAAAGACCGACTCTCAGGGTAATTGTATACTGAGGCAATGTTTGGCAACAATGAGAACGATGCGTTGCCACGTAGGGATTATGATGTAAAGCTTGTGATGGCGTCCTAGCTACGTCTCTTCGTTGTATACCAACTGACTGTAACACTTCTGTCTTGTGTCTACCCTGATGATGTGATTATCACACGAAAATGCGCTTGGGAACTTATCACGTTTCATTTCCCGTGAACTCATTGGAATATATATATATATATATATATATATATATATATATATATATATATATATATATATATTCCAATGAGTTCACGGGAAATGAAACGTGATAAGTTCCCAAGCGCATTTTCGTGTGATAATATATATATATATAGCAACACAGCACTAAACGTCTGGTCCCAAAGTTCAGTCAGAGGAAACTATTGGCTATACTGGTAACCTTACGAGTGTACGTACATAGCCCGCCACTCTCAGACTGCTCAAGAATTTAGCATCTCTTACGCTTATCGAGTCATAAGTCTTGCCGGGAATCGCTGAAAACGATCAAAACTTATGGATTATGATCAAAACTTATGGATTATGATCAAAACTTATGGATTTTGATCAAAACTTATGGATTTTGATCAAAACTTACTGGATATTTTGATTCCGAACTGGAATATTCAATGGGCGTTGATGCGAGTCGAAGTACTTCGAAGTGTCGAGAGAGAGAGGGAGTCTCAAGTCTTGTGGTGTGTGAATCATACAGGTGTTCTTGTGTGTGTGTGTGTGTGTGTGTGTGTGTGTGTGTGTATTTCCCTCGTCGTGATCGAAGCGGAAGAGGAGGAGTAGCGGCGGATGAACAGCTCAAGAAGAAGTTGAAGTCATCTTACTGGCCGACGCGGTGTTAACCTTCAGTGCCCATAGCGATGACGTGTGGATTGCATTGAGAAAATATAGTGCTAAGCCTCTGCTAATATATTCCGTCGAGCTCATTTTCACGCAGGGGGGCCCCCATCCGCTTGGCAAATAATGTGTGCCGAAGGGCATTTCTTAAAAGGTAATAACTTTATCATTTACACTACATTGCATTTCTCGAGAAAAAAAAAGAGAGAGGAGACTTGCGACGTATGAATGGTCCGTGGTGACAATTATTCCAGGATGGAAAGGCTGGTAAAGATGTGAGTTGTGCACGTAGGGAGGGAGGGAGAGGTGACGAGGATGGATGAGAGACTAGGGAGAGGGGTGAGGGTGGATGAGAGATCAGGGAGAAGGGTGGTGGTGGATGAGAGACCAGAGAGAGGGATGGTCGTGGATGAAAGACCAGGGAGAAGGGTAGTGGTGGATGAGAGACCAGGGAGAGGGGAAAGGGATAGATGAGAGACCAGGGAGAGGTGTGAGGGTGAATGAGAGATCAGGGAAAAGGGTGGTGGTGGATGAGAGACCAGGGAGAGGGGTGAGGGTGGATGAGAGACCAGGGAGAGGGGTGAGGGTGGATGAGAGACCAGGGAGAGGGGTGAGGGTGGATGAGAGACCAGGCAGAGGGATGAGGGTGGATGAGAGACCAGGGATAGGAGTGAGGTTGGATGAGAGACCAGGGAGAGGGGTGAGGGTGGATGAGAGACCAGGGAGAGGGGTAGTGGTGGATGAGAGACCAGGGAGAGGGGTGAGGGAGAATGAGAGACCAGGGAGAGGAGTGAGGATGGATGAGAGACCAGGGAGAGGGGTGAGGGAGGATGAGAGACCAGGGAGAGGGGTGAGGGTGGATGAGAGACCAGGCAGAGGGATGAGGATGGATGAGAGACCAGGGAGAGGGGCGAGGATGGATGAGAGACCAGGGAGAGGGGTGAGGGAGGATGAGAGACCAGGGAGAGGGGAGAGGGATAGATGAGAGACCAGGGAGAGGTGTGAGGGTGAATGAGAGATCAGGGAAAAGGGTGGTGGTGGATGAGAGACCAGGCAGAGAGATGAGGGTGGATGAGAGACCAGGCAGAGGGGTGAGGATGGATGAGAGACCAGGCAGAGGGGTGAGGATGGATGAGTAACCATTCCTTGCGGGATTTACCCAGAAATGATTTAACTCGTCGTGGACCAAACGTCTTCCTGCTTCACCGTGTGATGTAGCGCTCGGCCTTCCTGACCGCGACGCATTCATGGGCTGTCTTGGTGGGGTCCGAGCCCACACTGTTTCGAATCCTGGTCGCCGAGTCGTTTCCACAGTCCATCCCCAGCTTTTCATCCTCCCCATAGAGCTTTTCGATGAATTGTATACTTGCTCCAGGCTACTTACCATCATCATCATCTACCATGGAAGATGATGAGATAAAGATGAAGCCATCATCACCCTGATCTCAGTAACGTACGAGACACCACACCCAACACAGAGAGACCAGCAAACACCTGTATGTGTTCTCGTAATCGTACGAGCCACCACACCCATCACAGAGAGACCAGCAAACACCTGTATGTGTTCTCGTAATCAAAGTCTCACCTGATTAGTCGAAGAGGGAAGTCAGCTTCCCCAGACGAGAAGGGGAGCGATAAATGAAACATGAATAATTGATCATCCCGACCTTATTCTAGGATGCGTAACCCTGATGCAGTGTTTCCCTCCCAGAAGCATTGAGAAGAAAAACGTTCCTGCGACTCTTTCAGATCATGATCACCTCACATCCCCTCACTTCCCCTCCCTCTAAAAAAGTTCTTCGGAACTCCTCTCGAGCTCCAGCCGTGTCAGTGTACCACAAAGGAATGGAATTCTCGTAAAGATGTGTGGGATTTCATTAGATGCTCGAGCGTCTCGAACGTCTACTTGTGATCGCTTCATACAGTGAGATGTTGTCGTGTTTATAGGCATTTTACGGACCGACGCAACACAAGCAAAATTGTCCATTGCCATTTCTAAAGAGAGATATCATCCCCGTTCAGAAATTAAGCCAATCATAATCTACGACATGATGAAAAGACGAATGCCATTGGAAGCAATGTGAATACCATTTAACCCTTAAGAGTCTCCGTACGCCATTCTCCCTGGGGAGGCGATGGGTCGTCACAACATCACCCACATCATCATGAGGCATGTTACCTCCCCATCCACCCTCACCCACGCCGCTCCTGGGGACGTCCACAACCAACGGAGGAAAGCAGCCAGATCAGCCGCACACAAGCGGAGGGAGGTCCTCCTGTCGTGTGTGTGTGTGTGTGTGTGTGTGCCGGGCGTAGGGAAGTCCGCCTGGGGAGGAAGGGGGAGGAGATAGACTGCTACACCAGTGGATGGATGGTCACCCCACGGGAGCACTGCCATAGCCCGGCGCCCTGTTGTTTATTGTTGTGTTGTCTGGCCAACAGGGAATGAGATTTTCATTCGTATGCAGATGCCATTCGTTTTGAAAACTCTTGGTGAGCAAACTGATATATATATATATATATATATATATATATATATATATATATATATATATATATATATATATATATATATGATATTGATAGATATATAGATAGGGAGAGAGAGAGAGAGAGAGAGAGAGAGAGAGAGAGAGAGAGAGAGTGTATATGTATGAGTGTGTGTGTGTGTGTGTGTGTGTGTGTGTGTGTGTGTGTGTGTGTGTGTGTGTGTGTGTGTGTCTAGGCGAGGTTTTAAGCTGCCGCACGTTCACCTCGTAGGCCATTTTTAAAGTTCACAAGCGACCGCTTTAAAAAAAGAAAAAAAAAACTCCTAATGCAATTTAGGTGAAAGGTAGACTGGCAAGACCGTAGAGCATTTCCAGATCCTGATTATGTCGGGAACTTGGAGAAGACCTCAGGAAAGACCTGAGGATGAATTGACGACGAACTTCGGGGAAGGTGGAAGACAAGCAGAAGGTCTGGCGAGGGAACTGAGTAGGACCTGGAAAGTCAAGAGGACCTAGAGAAGAGCTGGAAAGTCGAGAGGACCTAGGGAAGACCTGGAAAGTCAAGGGGACCTAGGGAAGACCTTGAAAGACAAGGGGACCTAGGGAAGACCTGGAAAGTCGAGAGGACCTTGAGAAGACCTGGAAAGTCGAGAGGACTTAGGGAAGACCTGGAAAGGCAAGGGGACCTTGGGAAGACCTGGAAAGTCGAGAGGACCTCGGGAAGACCTGGAAAGTCGAGAGGACTTAGGGAAGACCTGGAAAGTCAAGGGGACCTAGGGAAGACCTTGAAAGACAAGGGGACCTATGGAAGACCTGGAAAGTCGAGAGGACCTTGAGAAGACCTAGAAAGTCGAGAGGACTTAGGGAAGACCTGGAAAGTCAAGGGGACCTTGGGAAGACCAGGAAAGTCGAGAGGACCTCAGGAAGACCTGGAGAGTCAAGAGGACTTAGGGAAGTCCTGAAAAGTCAAGAGGACCTAGAGAAGACCTGGAAAGGCAAGGGGACCTTGGGAAGACCTGGAAAGTCGAGAGGACCTCAGGAAGACCTGGAAAGTCGAGAGGACCTCGGGAAGACCTGGAAATTCAAGAGGACTTAGGGAAGTCCTGAGGACGGCCTGATGAAGAAGTGGAGGAGATTTCGGGAGGACCTGAAGAAGACTTAAGGAAGACCTACAGAGGAACTAGTCGTAAGATTATGCGTTTGTTTATTACTCTTTCACCGTTGAACCATTACAGTTAGAGGGTTCAAGCTACCACCTTGAAGGACGATTTGAAACCAGTGAAGCCTGCCAGTTTTTCGCGTGCAGCGCCAGGTAGGTACCCAAGCTAGTAAGGGCACGTCGTTCCCCATCACCTGATGCTATTGGCCTTGATATAATCAGTATAACATAAACATCAGAAGCCATCGATTCGACTTTCAGATGCAAAAGGAAAAAAAAGAAAAAGAAATTTCTCTCAGTGAATCTAAAAAGTTCCCCATCAGATACGACCCTCTTATGCTTTTCTTAAATTCGTTGAAGGTTCAGCTTCACAAGGAGCTTTTTAGCAGTAAAGTTCTTCAACTGTATCTGAAGCTATTACCAATAGAGGCTAATCATGAGAAGTTTAATTAAGGTGGTGACATTGTCGCTTGACCAGTGAGCATTATGGACCAGCGAGACTCTTGACTTAGAGATCAGTCAAAGAAATAACTAGTCTTATTGTTAAACTCTGCTCGTGTATATACAAGTCCTGCCTCTTGTCGAAGAATAAGGCCCTCTGTAAGTTTCGTGAAGTATAAGTCTTGCCGAAAAAGTCTTGAAAACTTACCAGATATAATATTGCTTTTCTTCTGTTTCAGTGACGAACTAGATTTTGCAGTTTTGGAAGAATACTTCATGCGTCTTGCTGTGTGAGTCAGTCAATGGCGTTGTTGAGAGTTTTGACGGGGTTCAGTTTGCAAGTGGTCTTTGTATGAATATCATCAGCGTTACCTTCACAGAAGATGGACAGTGAAGGATCTGATATTATCAATGGCTTCCTACGAAAGATGATAATCATGATTCACACGAAAGAGAACCTTACGTATTTATGTCTCTTGTTTGTTTATCATAGTTTCCTAGTTTTATCTCCTCATGTCTTGCTTCTTCTTGGAATGTATTCCGACATGACGTGGGAAGTATATTGATGAGAGAGAGAGAGAGAGAGAGAGAGAGAGAGAGAGAGAGAGAGAGAGAGAGAGAGAGAGAGAGAGAGAGAGAGAGAGAGAGAGAGAAGCGAATCACCGTGGTCGTTCATACGATTCGACATTTGCTCTTTAGAGCGATGGACCATTTACCATGGAGTGCGATGGGGCATATAGTGCTAAGCCTCTGTTAGCCTCGCTGACACCCCTCTGGACTCATTTTTATTTCGACCTCCATCGGTATAATATCATCGCTAAGGGGCATCGTAAAGGTGATATCTTCATCATTTGCACCACAGAAGATGTATGATGTGCAGATGGCTGCTTACGTTGACGTCATCCCAGGATAGAACAGGTGGTAAAGATGTGAGTTATGTCCTTAGGAAGATAGAGTGAGTGAGAGAGAGAGAGAGAGAGAGAGAGAGAGAGAGAGAGAGAGAGAGAGAGAGAGAGAGAGAGGCCCAGCCCTTGCAGGACGGTACTCCAAGGTAATAATATAAGGGACCGGCTCTCTCTCTCTCTCTCTCTCTCTCTCTCTCTCTCTCTCTCTCTCTCTCTCTCTCTCTCTCTCTCTCTCTCTCTCTCTCTCTCTCTCTCTCTCTCTCTCTGTGGACATAACTCACACCCGGCCAGCAACCGGTGGTACTCGTTGCTTATAGACAGAGCTGACCCACTCACAACGTCCTTGAGACCAGACGATGGAAGTAGACCATTCTTCTTGTCGTCGAAGCACAGGATCGAGTGGAGGTGGATAAGCCAACAAGGGAGGGATGTCCCTCGGTGACAATAACGTGAGGCAAATGAAAGATGAAAGATGATGATCCCGCGTCGGGACAATTCGTTTGAATGGAGAAAAACTGGAGGAAGTGAAGTGTTTTAGATATCTGGGAGTGGATTTGGCAGCGGATGGAACCATGGAAGCGGAAGTATATCATAGGGTGGGGGAGGGGGCGAAAGTTCTGGGAGCGTTGAAGAACGTGTGGAAGTCGAGAACATTATCTCGGAAAGCAAAAATGGGTATGTTTGAAGAAATAGTGGTTCCAACAATGTTATATGGTTGTGAGGCGTGGGCTATAGATAGAGTTGTGCGGAGGTGGGTGGATGCGTTGGAAATGAGATGTTTAAGGACAATATGTGGTGTGAGGTGGTTTGATCTAGTAGGTAATGAAAGAGTAAGAGAGATGTGTGGTAATAAAAAGAGTGTGGATGAGAGAGCAGAAGAGGGTGCTTTGAAATGGTTTGGTCACATGGAGAGAATGAGTGAGGAAAGATTTGCAAAGAGGATATATGTGTCAGAGGTGGAGGGAACGAGGAGAAGTGGGAGATCAAATTGGATGTGGAAAGATGGAGTGAAAAAGATTTTGAGTGATCGGGGCCTGAACATGCAGGAGGGTGAAAGGCATGCAAGGAATAGAGTGAATTGGAACGATGTGATATACCGGGGTCGACGTGCTGTCAATGGATTGAACCAGGGCATGTGAAGCGTCTGGGGTAAATCATGGAAAGTTCTGTGGGGCCTGGATGTGGAAAGGGAGCTGGAGCTATGGTTTCGGTGCATTATACATGACAGCTAGAGATTGAGTGTGAACGAATGTGGCCTTTGTTGTCTTTTCCTAGTGCTACCTTGCGCACATGCGGGGGGAGGTGGTTGTCATTTCATGTGCGGCGGGGCGGCGACAGGAATTAATAAGGGCAGACAGTATGAATAATGTACATGTGTATATATATGTATATGTCTGTATGTGTACATATATATATATGTATACGTTGAGATGTATAGGTATGTATATGTGCGTGTGTGGACGTGTGTGTATATACATGTGTATGGGGGTGGGTTGGGCCATTTCTTTCGTCTGTTTCCTTGCGCTACCTCGCGAACGCGGGAGACAGCGACAAAGCAAAATAAATAAATAAATAAATATATATATATCTGCTATTGTACTAAATCATACACACACACACACACGTGCACACACACACACACACACACACACACACACACACACACACACACACACACACACACATGAAGCGCTGAAATGAGTAAAACTCGCTGGGAAAATAAACACAGAAGCTCCAAGCTTTCGACTGTATTTCAAACAATTTGGTATGAAGTACAGTCGAAAGCTTGGTGCTTCTGTGTTTGTGTTTCCAGCGAGTTTGCT
Source organism: Panulirus ornatus (assembly GCF_036320965.1). Lineage (NCBI taxonomy): Eukaryota > Metazoa > Arthropoda > Malacostraca > Decapoda > Palinuridae > Panulirus > Panulirus ornatus. Next base: position 11,998,576 of record NC_092286.1, read on the forward strand.
CATCGCGTATATGTGTACATATTTTGACAGATATATGCACACAAACGCAGACACAAACATATAGACTCAGTTGTTCCATTTCACATACACGCAAACACAGACACTAGCTGGAATACATACATAAAGATAATACACACATACACACCCGAAAGAATGTTCATAGATAGATAGATAGATAGATAGATAGATGGATATATATATATATATATATATATATATATATATATATATATATATATATATATATATATATATATATATATATATATAGATAGATAGATAGATAGATAGATAGATAGATAGATAGATAGAAAGATAGATAGATAGATGCAAACATATATGCATTTAAACACCTCACTCACTCACATTCACGAGTAGAAACATTGGATATATATATATATATATATATATATATATATATATATATATATATATATATATATATATATATATATATATATAAATATATATATATCTATATGATTTTCTTTACATTATGTAACGCTAGGAGTGAGAAGTTCCTCAATGAGATTGTACTCTTTTTCGTCCACTGACGATGATACAACCTCGCCGCATGTGACTTCTCATTCGTAGTGTAACGTCATACAGACAGAGTCTGATCACACACACACACACACACACACACACACACACACACACACACACACACACGCACACACACACACACCACTTCCACTGTATATCTTTCTTTCGACTCAACTAGTTTATTGGATTACGTCAGAAAAAGGTTCCGAGTCTCTGTGTTTGAGGGGGGGATTTGTCTACTCGGAGCTCAGTCCTGTGGGCCGCTTGGTCGCGGGACGAGAAGGTAAGATACGCCGTAAGTCAGGCGACGAGACACACAAAAAGGGTTTCAGCTCCTCTATCAGCGTCTGTGTGTCGAGCGTGACACGCGGGGAGAGCCGTGAATGGGGAGTGTTAGGCTGTGGAGGGTGGGACTGGAAACCATGTGACGGGACTGAGTGAGACTTACTGGGGGAAGAAAAAAGTGTTAGTCGGGAATCAGTGAAGGGAGAGTGGCAGAGGCTAAGGAACGTCTGAGTAGGTGTGTGTAAAGGAAGAATAGGAAAGAAACGGTGTTGGGGTTTAGAGTTTAGAGAGTGGGTGGACCTACCCAGGTTGGAATGTGGAGTGAGGGGGTAAGTGGATAGACTGAAGGGTGAGGAGAGGAGAGGAATGTGTGGGATAGGGATTTAGATTGGCCACGGATGAATAAAAGAATGTATCGTCCAGTGTGTGTTGACAGGCCACTGACTGGATGAATGATGAGGAGACAGTGACGGATATCGTGTGCGTAGGTGAGGTATAGCGAGGACATAAGACCAAAGCTGAGGTGAGAGTGAGGGAGTTCATTTCTAGGTGTGACGATCAACGTATGTCTAGCTGTACAAGGACAGACGGTGAATGAGGGAAGAGTATAAGCAGATATACAAAATATTCTGAATATCAGAAAGATATGCAACAAATATGTAAAATATCATCAGTGTTTGATACTGTTCACACAGCCAGATGATGTTGGATGAGCACCCTCCAGCCAGACCAACACAGGAGAAACTATAAGACACAAGGGCGTCATGAGTGTGTGTGTGTGTGTGTGTGTGTGTGTGTGTGTGTGTGTGTGTGTGTGTGTAGTGGGGGCGGTAATGAGACGGAGATCGTACATAATCCCGTCATGCGACCCTTGACAACTACTTGGCTTTCTCACCGTAAGTAGAGCCATGTTCCTCGTCAGCACAGATCCTCAGCGATACATTCATCACACCACCCAGGACTCTCGCTATTTCCTCCTCCTCCTCCTCCTCCTCCCACCACTCAGCCAGACACCTTCTGGTTTAGGGTCATTCCACGGACAGACTCGAGTGGTTAATGGCACTTGGTGCCAGCGCAGGAGACTTGGATTCTCTCCCAACAACTTTAGATTTCAACTGGGGTTCAACCCTCGAGGAGGTCGCTTATATTCAACTGCTGCGACGTGACATGAAGACACGATAATCATCTACGTCAAGGAAAGGTAATATTTGTTTCCTTACGTTGTGGTGGACCAGTGAAAGATAATTCTGTATCTTTTCCTCATCCATAATGTAATTCTGGTCGAAGTCCCATTGTGGGCATTGTGGTCGAGTGGGGAAAATAAACATG
>NC_092286.1:12005735-12013235 GCF_036320965.1 Panulirus ornatus
AGGCGACGGTAGCAGGAGCAGCAGCTGCAGGTATTCAGATATTGTGATATATTATGATCCTGTGTTGTTTACTCTGTCCCACACATTACTTTCCTGTTCAGTGATATATACATATATGTATATATATATATATATATATATATATATATATATATATATATATATATATATATATATATATATATATATATATGTGTGTGTGTGTGTGTGTGTGTGTGTGTGTGTGTGTGTGTGTGTGTGTGTTTGTGTGTGTGTGTGTATGTGTGTGTATATGTGTGTGTGTGTGTGTGTGTGTGTGTGTGTGTGTGTGTGTGTGTGTGTGTGTGTGTGTGTGTGTCCATAAGGCTAAGCTGGGGATACGAAATCACCATCAGCGAGGTTACGTCATGCTTGGTATATTTCTCACTCCAAAGGACTCCACCATTACCCAGCTACTTGATGGTGTGCAACCTTGAATCGCCAGCATTATCTTCATTATCATTATCATAACCCTCTTCGTTGTAGCCATTATCATTATCATTATCATTACCCTCTTCGTTGTAGCCATTATCATTATCATTATCAGTTATTTTTCCACGCGTCTTTACAACCGTTGAAGAAGAGGTTTTCTCAGGCTAAGTTGTACCACAGTCTTGTAGATATTCATACCTTGCGTCGGGATATGCTGTACCACAGTCTTATGTATATTGATGCCTTATGTATGTAGAGTAGTCTCGTGCGTTTATACAACTCCAGCCTTATCTCACCTCTAAAAACCGTCTTACGACCGAAGTCTTTATACCCAGACTGAGCCTTATAGTTCACGAAACTGCTCCCTCCTTTCAGAGGATCGCTGTGGTCGGCCACCACCGCACACACCATTAATGTGGGCCATACATTCCACGGTGGATGGCGACCTAGATTTTTCTTACTCAGGGATACACGTGTGTGTGTGTGTGTGTGTGTGTGTGTGTGTGTGTGTGTGTGTGTGTGCGTATAAAACTCAAGACAGCTTATATCTTTATCTATCGCATGAATTGATTTCCCTATAAGTCCATGGTGGAGAAAACTCTTTTTAAAATTCAAACAGTGGCGGGGTTGTGTGAGGTGAGACACACACACACACACACACACACACACACACACACACACACACACACACACATCTCTTTGCCGTGAGCATCAGTGATGTAAGTCAGTGGCGCTCCGGATGCTGGGTTATGAGAGCAGCTGAGGAAGGGCGTGACGTGTTGGGAAGGGACGTCGTTAGTTTACACACGATGTCTGTCGGTGGTCCTTGAAATTGGGGACACACTCCACTGGGTTGTAAGACATGACTGGCAGACGTCCCACTTGCGTGAATTACATCAGCGGTGGCTGCATTGCTAATGGAGTACAGAAACAGTGGACATGTACGTATTAGTGGTGTTGGTCCCAGTGGTGGCACAAACACCAGTGGTAAACACCAAGTGGCGCTTTAGATCAAACGGGGTTCCATAATGTGTCTGTCTACAAGCCGCCACCAGATCCAGGCTGCCTCTCCCCTGAGACCCACTGGTGAATAAAGCATCAGCCATGACCAGAGAGGTTCCCTGTGTGCGAAGCAGGAGGCCAAATGCCTCTCCACGTTGTATACCAGCAAGTCGTAATGAACCTGAACACTAGCTATACTACAGAACCTATGAACAACCATGTCTGCGGGAACAACCATGTTCTATCATTTTTTTTCCCAGGACGTAGGACATATATGTCTTAAGGCATTGTTCAAGGTAACTTGTGTCTTCCAGGACACAAGTTACCTTGCAACTTCTTAACTTCACCGTGAATTATCTTCAGTACCGGCGCGTGATGGAGGGACCAACACCCACCTGCTGGTGGTTGAGGTGTCGTTCTCACCAACACACACTGAGTCAGTCAGTCTCTGGGGCAGCTAATGCTTAAGGAACCAGTGTCGAAAATCGTTTCGAACCTTCTTTTCTCTTCATGATAACCAGCAAGGCATGGACGCCACACCCTTGGCTTTGGCGACGGAAGAGTAGAAATCATGAGCATCAACACAAAAGGGGGGAAAAAAGAAATTAATAATGCAACAGGGATATAACATGAGCCGCTGAGCCTTTTGCAGACCTGGTTCTTTAAGACGGATAGGACATGTAAACAGGGCAAGGCTTAAAAGCGAGAAGGGAATGCAATTTCTCGCTTCCGTATCATACTCAAATACGATAAAGTTCACTCGATTTATAGAATCAGCTTTGCGAAAGCTCAGTCATACATTACACATAGGGAACAATCGAGTTTCTGGTATAATCATTAAGTTCCCTATATGGGTTTGACTAAGCCCCTTTGGGTAATGGTAGGCTTCAACACTCGACGTGTCTTGTGTGTATGCGGGGGGAAGGTCGGTCATGTTCGATCGGGGCAGGACGCAGCTAGCTGGGGAGATCGGCCGCGTCACCCTCCAGGTACCGACCAAGCTGTTTTTTTTTTACCACAGGTGTACAAAAGGACGTTACATCGCCTGTGGCAACCTCTCCATCACCCCCCCCCCCCCTCACACACACACACACACACACACACACACACACACACACACACACACGTCATCCTCCACTGATCAGCGGGCGTATGAGGGACACACTCGCTCTCCTACTGACATACATACATACATACATACATACATACATACATTAGCAGCGTATGTATACCAGGCACCTCCGTGTGACTCCCTTCAGTTCCTAGTTGGAACGACGCGGATCCGTTTACCTCAGCCACGAACTTTGGCGAATCCAGCGTTGCTTCGACGCGTCTCAGGAATAGAAGGGGTCGTAAGTAGAGGCCCTGGCGTGTCGTAAGAATACTTGAACTAACGTAACACCAGAGTGAGCGTCACTTTACGTCTCCTAGGCACGTTACGTGTTCAGGTTCCTGCTTTGTTCGTCAGCACAGTAACGAAGAGCGATGACGCGTTCGTAACCTCAGTGACGGAAGTGCAGTCACGTTTTTGTAACCACGTTACCGAAGGATAGTGGTGTGTTAGTCACAGCAGTAACGAAGGACGGCGACATGTTCGTAAAGTAGTAACGAAGGACTGTGACGCGTTCGTAACCACCATGATAACGAAGGACGATGAATCATTCGTAACGCAGTAACGAAGGACGATGAATCATTCGTAACATAATATGGAAGGACAAGTGACGCGTTCGTAACCAAAATAACAACGAAGGACGGTGGATCATCATTCGTTACACAATAACGAAGGGCAAGTGACCACAGTAACGAAGAAAGGTCACGCACACGTGAGGTTACATGTCAGTAACAAAGAATTGTCGAGGTCTCGCACCACCAAAGCTCGCGAGCGAGTCTGACAGAAGTTGTTCAGTATGAAGAACATTTCCCCCTTAATATTCATAACGCGAATGAAGTTTTGTAATTACGTGGGCGCGCAAGGGGAATTAAAAGAGCGCCATCTTTTAATTTCATAAGTTAACAAATTTCATATTAAACTGGCGTTCCTGTGGGTGAGACTGAGATTGCGTTCACCTCTCCTATTGTGATTATATTATTTTTTTTTTTCGTAAATTTATTAAGAACAGAAGACCGGTCCTTAGAGAGAATATCCTCACTTGGCCCCTTTCTCTGTTCCTTCTTTTGAAAAATTAAAAACGAGAGGGGAGGATTTCTATCCCCGCTCCCTCCCCTTTTAGTCGCCTTTTGCGACACGCATGGAATACGTGGGAAGTATTCTTTCTCCTCTATCCCCAGGGATATATATATAATATATATATATATATATATATATATATATATATATATATATATATATATATATATATATATATATATATATATATATATCCTCACTATTCGCCTAAACTAGATACCAGTTTACAGACTAAACCCTAAGGGGGGTGGGGGGATGAACAGTTGGGTTTGACTGTGGACTGACTGCCGCAGCCAGCAGATTCGAACCGATGCACTTAACCTTAAACAGCCCGCTGGTGCTTCACGTTCTAGCTACCTCTAACCGCCACGACAATCAAGGTCAAAGGTCAAACCTTCTTGCTTTAGCGTCGTCTTCTCGCGTTCGATAGATTATAGACGTCTTCAGCTATCCAGATATCTACTCGGTGTTGAAGACTCTCTTTTTTTTCCCCTCCCCCACGTAGAAGGTTACCAGCCGGTGTTCGCCTCCTCCCGCTCACCCCTATCTTTCTCCTGCAGAAGGCACTGACGATAATGAGTTTTTAATGGCGTCGACTTGATTGTCCTCTTCTCTCTCTCTCTCTCTCTCTCTCTCTCTCTCTCTCTCTCTCTCTCTCTCTCTCTCTCTCTCTCTCTCTCTCTCTCTCTCTCTCTCTCTCTCTCTCTCTCTCTCTCTCTCTCGCCCCTCAGCGAAGCCTCGAGGGGGGGGGGGGCTAACGGCTATCTGCCTCACTGGCGGCCTAACTAATCGAATGATTGATTTGTCATTGGAGTTCGAATCCTATCCTTCTTCGGGGGTTTCAACTCTCTTCTCAGCTGTATTGAAAGTAGAAACAAAAAGTGGATGAAACGAAGGATCTGATGCCACTGTGGATGGAGTGATCGTCGCCATTGCAGTGTCGCCGTGGATGCAGTGACCGTCGACCATCAGCCACAGTGATACCGTGGGTTACAGTGACCGTCAACGCCTGCAGTGACTTCGTGAGTTACAGTGACCTTCGACGCCTGCAGTGACACCGTGGGTACAGTGACCATCGACGTCTGCAGTGACTTCGTGGATTACAGTGACCATCAACGCCTGCAGTGACACCGTGGGTACAGTGACCATCGACGCCTGCAGTGACACCTTGGGTTACAGTGATCATCGACGCCTGCAGTGACACCGTGGGGTACAGTGACCATCAACGCCTGCAGTGACACCGTGGGTACAGTGACCATCGACGCCTACAGTGACACCGTGGGTACAGTGACCATCGACGCCTGCAGTGACACCGTGGGTTACAGTGACCATCAACACCTGCAGTGACACCATGGGTTGCAGTGACCGTCAACGCCTGCAGTGACACCGTGGGTTACAGTGACCATCGACGCCTGCAGTGACACCGTGGGTACAGTGACTGTAGACAGCTGCAGTGACACCGTAGTTTACAGTGACCGTCTAGGTATTTGAAGTCATAATTAAGAAAATAATCAATTTTCTTTACAGGTCATTACCACGCCCTTACCCTTAACTGTTATAATTGCTTTTGGTATGTAATTAAAAGAAGAAAAAGATTAGAACGAGAGTTACCGGAGTGGGTTAAATTTGCTGACCATGACGCGTTGATGGGCCGCCCGGCGCAGCGACGAGCACAATGGTTTAAATCCTGGTTGGGGCAGTTGGTCCACAGTCAACCTATCTGTTCATCATCCCCTTAGGGTTTGGTCGATAAAATGGGTACCTGGTTTAGGCTAGGGTATATATATATATATATATATATATATATATATATACTTATTTTCCTTATACTTAATCGCTGTTTCTCGCGTCAGCGAGGTAGCGCCAAGAAACAGACGAAGAATGGCCCATCCACTCATATCCACATATATATATGTACATGAATGCCCATACACACACATATACATTAATGTACATATCAACATATACATACATATACATGCACATACACAGACATATACATATAGACTCATGTACATAGTCATACTTGCTTGCCTTCATCCACAGGAGGTAGAAGGTTAAGAGGTGATTTGAAAAAAAGTATTCAAAATAATCAAAGTCTTAGATAATCTCGATCTAAGCAGATGATTGAAGTTCGGTCTCTCTTCTGTCACACGTAATAACGAATACAAACACGTGAGCAAACGCTTTAACTTCAGATGAGGCAACATACTTTCTCTTCAGCGGCATTGTTAACACATGGAATAATTTGCCAATTGATATACTTGGTAGCAACGCCATGTATGTATATATACGTTTGAGATGAAATGTGACAATTACTTTGTTTCAGACCCTCGACCCATATGATTGCAAGGCGCCTCCTTAGTTACATATATAGTTTCCTCAAGTCATCTGTTTGCTGTCTCACACACTTACTGCACTAACCTCTCTTGTTTTGAATCCCTTCTCATACCACAGAGAACCTCAGAATGACCCACTACCCTGTTGTGATTTCCATTCCGCTGTATATCTATATGTAATGCTTGTATCTCGATGCATTTAAGTCCATCTGAATGTTGACACGAGTCTCTCTCTCTCTCTCTCTCTCTCTCTCTCTCTCTCTCTCTCTCTCTCTCTCTCTCTCTCTCTCTCTCTCTCTCTCTCTCTCTCTCTCTCTCTCTCTCTCTCTCTCTCTCTCTCTCTACATACAAAAGACGAATAAAGATTAAAGGTAATTCTAAAGTAGTTTCTAATGCTGTCCAGATCACCTCTGGGTGTGATGGTACATGGTGATATTTTTTGTTCTGTTGTTTTATGTTAACTCAGTTGATCCACACTCACTGTTATGGGATTAAAGAAAGATCGTAGCTCATTTCTTTATTCATTCATCTCACGTCTGTGAACTGTGGAATGAATGTGAATATCCCTCAGTCTTTCAGTCCCAATAGAATAATGTTGCTCAAAGGTGCGATACTTGATATGATACAATAGTCTTCACCACAGAGGCAATATTCATCTTTATTCTCACAGGGTGTCATAGCAGCTCAAGTTTAGTTCCACTGGTTCTGAACATTTAAGTCCTTCTGTTCCTCTCAAGCTATCTGTGGCAACACCGGTTCACTCAGGGTAGGTTTTAAGTGCTTCTGCAATAACCTGCAAATGTCTAATCTAAGAGCTGATGTTAGAAACCTGCTGTTCTATGATTTGAGCTGATGTTAGAAACCTGCTGTTCTGTAATTTGAATTGATGTAGAAACCTGCTGTTTACCATTTCAAGAGCTACTGTTACAAACCTTGCTGTTCTCTAGTTTTGAGCAGCAGGCAAGACCTGCTGTTCCTTGATTTAAGAGCTAATGTAAAAACCTATTGTTCTCTAATTTGAGCTAATGTAGAGACCTACTGTTCTCTAATTCAAGAGCTACAGTAATAACATGCTGTTCTCTGATTTTAGAACTGCATTAAAAACCTGCTGTACTCTAATTTTAGAGCTGTAGTCATACCCTGTTGTTCTCTAATTCAAGAGCTCCAGCAATAAGACCTGCTGTGCTCTAATTACAGAGCAGTGAATCCACTCGTCCATTCACGTCGTTGTCATCGACGGATCGCAACTGGTGTTGAGTGGATTTCTCGAGTTATGTTGTCTCATTTTTGTGTTCGTGCCAATGGCTCGCGTGTCGCTGGAGTCTGCCTGCCAGAGACCTTCTCTCTCTACCTTCTTCCTTCATCTCTCTTGCCACTTGTTACGACCAACCCGGAGGAAACGTCCCTTAACAATAATTCACCAGCTCCTTCCTTTTTTTCTTTTCTTTTTTTCTACTCGTCTCCATTTCACTCCCAAGGTGAGATTGTATGAAAGACTTCCAAAAAGAAAAAACAGAAACA
>NC_092286.1:12018235-12020735 GCF_036320965.1 Panulirus ornatus
TACAGTGATGTATATTAAAAATATCCATACAGTGGATGTATATTAAAAATGTACATACTGTGGATGTATATTAAAAATATCCATACAGTGGATGTATATTAAAAATGTACATACTGTGGATGTATATTAAAAATGTACATACTGTGGATGTATATTAAAAATGTACATACTGTGGATGTATATTAAAAATGTACATACTGTGGATGTATATTAAAAATATCCATACAGTGGATGTATATTAAAAATGTACATACTGTGGATGTATATTAAAAATGTACATACTGTGGATGTATATTAAAAATGTACATACTGTGGATGTATATTAAAAATATCCATACAGTGGATGTATATTAAAAATGTACATACTGTGGATGTATATTAAAAATATCCATACAGTGGATGTATATTAAAAATGTACATACTGTGGATGTATATTAAAAATGTACATACTGTGGATGTATATTAAAAATATCCATACAGTGGATGTATATTAAAAATGTACATACTGTGGATGTATATTAAAAATGTACATACTGTGGATGTATATTAAAAATGTACATACTGTGGATGTATATTAAAAATGTACATACTGTGGATGTATATTAAAAATATCCATACAGTGGATGTATATTAAAAATATCCATACAGTGGATGTATATTAAAAATGTACATACTGTGGATGTATATTAAAAATGTACATACTGTGGATGTATATTAAAAATATCCATACAGTGGATGTATATTAAAAATATCCATACAGTGGATGTATATTAAAAATGTACATACTGTGGATGTATATTAAAAATGTACATACTGTGGATGTATATTAAAAATGTACATACTGTGGATGTATATTAAAAATGTACATACTGTGGATGTATATTAAAAATATCCATACAGTGGATGTATATTAAAAATGTACATACTGTGGATGTATATTAAAAATATCCATACAGTGGATGTATATTAAAAATGTACATACTGTGGATGTATATTAAAAATATCCATACAGTGGATGTATATTAAAAATGTACATACTGTGGATGTATATTAAAAATATCCATACAGTGGATGTATATTAAAAATATCCATACAGTGGATGTATATTAAAAATATCCATACAGTGGATGTATATTAAAAATATCCATACAGTGGATGTATATTAAAAATGTACATACTGTGGATGTATATTAAAAATGTACATACTGTGGATGTATATTAAAAATGTACATACTGTGGATGTATATTAAAAATGTACATACTGTGGATGTATATTAAAAATATCCATACAGTGGATGTATATTAAAAATGTACATACTGTGGATGTATATTAAAAATGTACATACTGTGGATGTATATTAAAAATGTACATACTGTGGATGTATATTAAAAATGTACATACTGTGGATGTATATTAAAAATGTACATACTGTGGATGTATATTAAAAATATCCATACAGTGGATGTATATTAAAAATATCCATACAGTGGATGTATATTAAAAATATCCATACAGTGGATGTATATTAAAAATGTACATACTGTGGATGTATATTAAAAATGTACATACTGTGGATGTATATTAAAAATGTACATACTGTGGATGTATATTAAAAATGTACATACTGTGGATGTATATTAAAAATATCCATACAGTGGATGTATATTAAAAATGTACATACTGTGGATGTATATTAAAAATGTACATACTGTGGATGTATATTAAAAATGTACATACTGTGGATGTATATTAAAAATATCCATACAGTGGATGTATATTAAAAATGTACATACTGTGGATGTATATTAAAAATGTACATACTGTGGATGTATATTAAAAATGTACATACTGTGGATGTATATTAAAAATATCCATACAGTGGATGTATATTAAAAATGTACATACTGTGGATGTATATTAAAAATGTACATACTGTGGATGTATATTAAAAATGTACATACTGTGGATGTATATTAAAAATATCCATACAGTGGATGTATATTAAAAATGTACATACTGTGGATGTATATTAAAAATGTACATACTGTGGATGTATATTAAAAATATCCATACAGTGGATGTATATTAAAAATGTACATACTGTGGATGTATATTAAAAATGTACATACTGTGGATGTATATTAAAAATGTACATACTGTGGATGTATATTAAAAATATCCATACAGTGGATGTATATTAAAAATGTACATACTGTGGATGTATATTAAAAATGTACATACTGTGGATGTATATTAAAAATATCCATACAGTGGATGTATATTAAAAATGTACATACTGTGGATGTATATTAAAAATGTACATACTGTGGATGTATATTAAAAATGTACATACTGTGGATGTATATTAAAAATATCCATACAGTGGATGTATATTAAAAATGTACATACTGTGGATGTATATTAAAAATGTACATACTGTGGATGTATATTAAAAATGTACATACTGTGGATGTATATTAAAAATGTACATACTGTGGA
>NC_092286.1:12025735-12038235 GCF_036320965.1 Panulirus ornatus
AATGAAATCAATTCTTTTGCGAAATACAGATCCTTCTATTTACAGCACGACCAATGAAATCAATTCTTTTGCGAAGTAATGACTTCGATGCTAGTGATGACTCGTTCGTAGTGACCACATGACGAAATCTGCGAATAGATGGCGTTTCAGTGACGGAATCAGTCACGTTAATAGTGGAGGTTGTTAGAGACGGTGAGGGGATGGGTCGACCCCTTGTGCTCCTCCCGTCTCCAACCTCATCTGATATGAACGTTCTTGTCCCCGATATTCTGTGGCCCTCTCCTGCTGTGTTTGATTTACCGCACTGCACAAATGACGAGGATATATATATATATATATATATATATATATATATATATATATATATATATATATATATATACAGAGAGAGAGAGAGAGAGAGAGAGAGAGAGAGAGAGAGAGAGAGAGAGAGACATACATACATACATAAATACATACATACATACATACATACGTAAGTGGAGTACAGTGTACTACAAACAGAATAGGCAGTGACTGTTAAGTATGTACTGGTCTTTAACAAACTATATATATATATATATATATATATATATATATATATATATATATATATATATATATATATATATATGTGTGTGTGGATCAGGTGTTTGCTTTGAAGAATGTATGTGAGAAATACTTAGAAAAGCAAATGGATTTGTATGTAGCATTTATGGATCTGGAGAAGGCATATGATAGAGTTGATAGAGATGCTCTGTGGAAGGTATTAAGAATATATGGTGTGGGAGGCAAGTTGTTTGAAGCAGTGAAAAGTTTTTATCGAGGATGTAAGGCATGTGTACGTGTAGGAAGAGAGGAAAGTGATTGGTTCTCAGTGAATGTAGGATTGCGGCAGGGGTGTGTGATGTCTCCATGGTTGTTTAATTTGTTTATGGATGGGGTTGTTAGGGAGGTAAATGCAAGAGTCTTGGAAAGAGGGGCAAGTATGAAGTCTGTTGGGGATGAGAGAGCTTGGGAAGTGAGTCAGTTGTTGTTCGCTGATGATACAGCGCTGGTGGCGGATTCATGTGAGAAACTGCAGAAGCTGGTGACGGAGTTTGGTAAAGTGTGTGGAAGAAGAAAGTTAAGAGTAAATGTGAATAAGAGCAAGGTTATTAGGTACAGTAGGGTTGAGGGTCAAGTCAATTGGGAGGTGAGTTTGAATGGTGAAAAACTGGAGGAAGTGAAGTGTTTTAGATATCTGGGAGTGGATCTGTCAGCGGATGGAACCATGGAAGCGGAAGTGGATCATAGGGTGGGGGAGGGGGCGAAAATTTTGGGAGCCTTGAAAAATGTGTGGAAGTCGAGAACATTATCCCGGAATGCAAAAATGGGTATGTTTGAAGGAATAGTAGTTCCAACAATGTTGTATGGTTGCGAGGCGTGGGCTATGGATAGAGTTGTGCGCAGGAGGATGGATGTGCTGGAAATGAGATGTTTGAGGACAATGTGTGGTGTGAGGTGGTTTGATCGAGTAAGTAACGTAAGGGTAAGAGAGATGTGTGGAAATAAAAAGAGCGTGGTTGAGAGAGCAGAAGAGGGTGTTTTGAAATGGTTTGGGCACATGGAGAGAATGAGTGAGGAAAGATTGACCAAGAGGATATATGTGTCGGAGGTGGAGGGAACGAGGAGAAGAGGGAGACCAAATTGGAGGTGGAAAGATGGAGTGAAAAGGATTTTGTGTGATCGGGGCCTGAGCATGCAGGAGGGTGAAAGGAGGGCAAGGAATAGAGTGAATTGGAGCGATGTGGTATACAGGGGTTGACGTGCTGTCAGTGGATTGAATCAAGGCATGTGAAGCGTCCGGGGTAAACCATGGAAAGCTGTGTAGGTATGTATATTTCCGTGTGTGGACGTGTGTATGTACATGTGTATGGGGGGGGTTGGGCCATTTCTTTCGTCTGTTTCCTTGCGCTACCTCGCAAACGCGGGAGACAGCGACAAAGTATAAAAAAAAAAAAAAAAATATATATGAAGGTGAGATCCCAATTCAGTAGGTGTTCATATAATCATATCTTAACATGTGGGTTTTCTATACACGTGGCACGACACAGGTTTCACGGAGACAAGCCACCTCATCAGGTGCCAATGATTCATAAAAAAAAAATTTTCAATTCCCTAGAACAACACGACGAAATGTTATCTTCCATCACGAAAGAAAAAAGCAATAAAAACACACGTGGCTGAAAATGATACCTTTTTCAGGTTTATATATATATATATATATATATATAATATCAACTGGAAATTCTAGAATATCTAGATACAAAATGCTCTAAATATGCAAAACCCCGATGGACTCTAAAGCACCAAAATCTCATTGTCATACATATATATATATATATATATATATATATATATATATATATATATATATATATATATATATACGAACATAGTACAATAGAAACGCGCACCTTCATAGAACATACAAACCTCCAACAGCCAGGATCGAACCCGGGACCCCTGTGCAAGAGGCGGGAACGCTAACCGCTAGGCTATGGGCCTGGCCAATAGGAAATAGCTATTCGAATACTATGTACTCGAATACCCTTCGTCTCACGTTGGTGAGCAACGGGGTCTACACCGGTCATTTCCCAACAGGCGCACATACCCAGCAGATAGCATTTTACAGAGCCTAACTGTACAACGCGGAGGTATATGTTCTATGAAGGTGCGCGTTTTTATGCACTGTGTTCATATTCATAAACCTCCGCGTTGTACAGTTAGGTTCGGTAAAATGCTATCTGCTGGCTATGTGCGCCTGTTGGGAAATGACCGGTGTAGACCCCGTTGCTCACCAACGTGAGACGAAGGTTATTCGAGTACATAGTATTCGGATGGTTATCTCCTATTAGCCAGGCCCATAGCCTAGCGGTTAGCATTCCCGCCTCTTGCACAGGGGTCCCGGGTTCGATCCTGGCTGTTGGAGGATTGTATGATATATATATATATATATATATATATATATATATATATATATATATACATATATATATATACATATATATATATATATATATATATATATATATATATATATATATATATGTATATATTTGTTGATAGCCATGAGGAAAGTTTGGAACACGATAAGCTGCTTATCGTGTTTCATTTTTCCTCGTGATATCAGTAAATACTTAGATCACGCGCACCACTTTAAACTTATTGCAATATATATATATATATATATATATATATATATATATATATATATATATATATATATATATATATATATATATATAGATAAATAGATAGATAGATAGATAGAGATATAGATAGATAGATAGGTAGATACATAGATAGATAGTTGGAAAGAGTCACAATTTTGCACGTGATCAAGTATATTCCTAAGAGTCCACGGGGAAAATGAAACACGATGGCTTTCCAAGTGCACTTTCGTGTAATTATCACATCATCGGGGGAGATACAAGAAAGAAATGTAGCAGTCGGTTGATATACAAAGAAGAGACGTTGTATGTCAACTGACTGTTATATTTCTTTGTTGTGTCTCCCCTGATTATATGATTATTACACGAAAGTGCACTTGGGTACTTATCGTGTTTCTTTTTCCCTGTGAACTCATAAGAATATATCTTGATCACGCGCAAAATTGTGATCCTTTCCAATATATATATATATATATATATATATATATATATATATATATATATATATATATATATATATATATATATAATCCCAGGATACCCCATTTATTGTAGCTTTAAACCTGCGCTACAATAAGTAGCAGGGAAATGATGGTCTCCCTTAGAAAGAGGAGCTTCTCGATGAAACTCTGCATCCCATACAGTCCACTGACATTGACGAAACAGACATACAAACACAAAAGTAATTTCCCAGACACGATGTCCATTTTCAATATCATCATCCAGTTTCCCCTTTTTTTTCGCTCAGGTCCAAAATTTAAAGAAAAAAGAAAATCATGACAGACTCTCATGAAAGAAAAAAAAAGAAATAGCAGTGAGATTTCGGCCCTTCGGAGTCCACTGAGAGTTTGCATATTTAGAGCATCATGTATCTAGAATTTTCAGTTGATATTATATAAACAATCCAGAAAAACTCCTATTATTTACAACCCTGTGGGTCCCCCCGCCACCATGATGGAAGATAACATACCAACCATTTCCAATATCGTGCCACAATTTCTGACCATCATTGTATAGATGAAAGCTATAGACTGGCATGTAGCTTCAAGCTAATATTGTACCATGGTTGGATGCCACAATCTTCATCTTGTGATGTATAATAGGATCTAACAAGCCAATTGGAAATGGTGGACTCACCTCTGTTATCGTTCTTGGTCTTCGAGAGGATTGACCCCAACCACCTCTCGTTTATTGACCACAAACACCTCTCGTTCCCCCAACGCTGTCACCAGCACCGGCACCTTCTCCACCATTTGTCGTCCCACAGCTCCATCACTGCCATCGCTGTCTACGCCAACTTCTCCAACACATGGTTCTATTCTTATCATAAATATCAAACATCATGCGGTATTAAACATCATGCAATATCAGACATCATGCAGTATCAGACATCATACAATATCAGACATCATGCAATATCAGACATCATGCAATATCAGACATCATGCAATATCACACATCATGCAATATCAAACATCATGCAATATCAGACATCATGCAATATCAGACATCATGCAATATCAGACATCATGCAATATCAAACATCATGCAATATCAGACATCATGCAATATCAGACATCATGCAATATCAAACTTCATGCAATATCAAACATCATGCAATATCAAACATCATGCAATATCAGACATCATGCAATATCAAACATCATGCAATATCAGACATCATGCAATATCAGACATCATGCAATATCAGACATCATGCAATATCACACATCATGCAATATCAAACATCATGCAATATCAGACATCATGCAATATCAGACATCATGCAATATCAGACATCATGCAATATCAAACATCATGCAATATCAGACATCATGCAATATCAGACATCATGCAATATCAAACTTCATGCAGTATCAAACATCATGCAATATCACACATCATACAATATCAAACATCATGCAATCTCAAACATCATGCAATATCAAACATCATGCAATATCAGACATCATGCAATATCAGACATCATGCAATATCAGACATCATGCAGTATCAGACATCATGCAATATCAGACATCATGCAGTATCAGACATCATGCAATATCAGACATCATGCAATATCAGACATCATGCAATATCAGACATCATGCAATATCAAACATCATGCAATATCAGACATCATGCAATATCAAACATCATGCAATATCAGACATCATGCAATATCAGACATCATGCAATATCAAACTTCATGCAGTATCAAACATCATGCAATATCACACATCATACAATATCAAACATCATGCAATATCACACATCATACAATATCAAACATCATTCAATATCAAACATCATACAATATCAAACATCATGCAATATCAAACATCATGCAATATCAGACATCATGCAATATCAGACATCATGCAATATCAAACATAATGCAATATCAGACATCATGCAATATCAAACATCATGCAATATCAAACTTCATGCAGTATCAAACATCATGCAATATCACATCATACAATATCAAACATCATGCAATATCACACATCATACAATATCAAACATCATGCAATATCAAACATCATGCAATATCAAACATCATGCAATATCGTTGTCTATATTCCACTTTCCCACGTGTTGTAAATGTCATTATCACATGTAACACTTTGTTGTACTATCATTGTGTTGTAGTTACCATGATTAGACATCTGCTGGGATGCTATCAGTGTCCTGCTGTAGATAACCTGGTTATCATAGGCCATAGGGGGGGTCTTCTCTTATCTGGTTATCATAGACCATAGGGGTCTTCTGTTATCGTCACGTCCTCTGTCCTTTGGTTTTCCTACGTAGTTCCATTTTGCCATTATCATCACCATCATCATCTCCAGCACCGCCACAGTTGCCATCACCAACACTACCTGACGCCTCCATCACCGCCTCCCATCACCATCACCATCACCGCCTCCCATCACCATCACCATCACCGCCTTCCATCACCATCACCATCACCATAGTCACACTACCACCACCATAACCCACAGCACGCAAGACAGTGTTTATTACCATCACCACAGCAACCACAGCCAGCCTCTCTACCACAGCCACCACAGCCAGCCTCTCTGCCACAGCCAGCCTCTCTACCACAGTCACCACAGCCAGCCTCTCTACCACAGCCACCACAGCCAGCCTCTCTGCCACAGCCAGCCTCTCTACCACAGTCACCACAGCCAGCCTCTCTACCACAGCCACCACAGCCAGCCTCTCTGCCACAGCCACCACAGCCTGCCTCTCTACCACAGCCACCTCAGCCAGCCTCTCTACCACAGCAACCACAGCCAGCTTCTCTACCACAGCCACCACAGCCAGCTTCTCTACCACAGCCACCACAGCCAGCCTTTCTACCACAGCCACCACAGCCAGCCTCTCTACCACAGCCACCACAGCCAGCCTCTCTACCACAGCCACCACAGCCAGCCTTTCTACCACAGCCACCACAGCCAGCCTTTCTACCACAGCCACCACAGACAGCCTCTCTACCACAGCCACCACAGCCAGCCTCTCTACCACAGCCACCACAGCCAGCCTTTCTACCACAGCCACCACAGCCAGCCTCTCTACCACAGCCACCACAGCCAGCCTCTCTATCACAGCAACCACAGCCAGCCTTTCTACCACAGCCAGCTTCTCTACCACAGCCAGCCTCTCTACCACAGCCACCACAGCCAGCCTCTCTACCACAGCCACCACAGCCAGCCTCTCTACCACAGCCACCACAGCCAGCTTCTCTACCACAGCCACCACAGCCAGCCTCTCTACCACAGCCACCACAGCCAGCTTCTCTACCACAGCCACCACAGCCAGCTTCTCTACCACAGCCACCACAGCCAGCCTCTCTACCACAGCCACCACAGCCAGCTTCTCTACCACAGCCACCACAGCCAGCCTCTCTACCACAGCCACCACAGCCAGCCTCTCTACCACAGCCACCACAGCCAGCCTCTCTACCACAGCCACCACAGCCAGCTTCTCTACCACAGCCACCACAGCCAGCCTCTCTACCACAGCCACCACAGCCAGCTTCTCTACCACAGCCACCACAGCCAGCCTCTCTACCACAGCCAGCTTCTCTACCACAGCCACCACAGCCAGCCTCTTTACCACAGCCACCACTACCATCAAACACTCCAAACCACGACCCTTGACCACGACCATCAAGAAACCCGACACAACCATCAGCCACAACCAGAGAACGAACCCCTATCAGCTCCACGACTACCACCACCACAGCCACTCCACACCACCATGACCTTCTAAGGATGTTCTGACCTTCATTCCTACCACAGGCAAGCTGCCAGCACCACCACCACACCACCACAGAGGATGACATACCCTGCCACACATTTAGCCTCTTGAATTTATGACGTGAGACACACCACAGTGACGGAATACCGAACACACGTTGGTACGAGGCAGGGAACCTACTGACATTATCATTATGATCATCTTCACCTGCTTCTCATGGCCAAATCCTTGTTAAGTGTAGCTAAACAGGCGACTTGATAATTTCATTGAACCTCAAAAATGTTAGAGACAGTTCGACATTTTTTTTCTACGGAACGTCAAATCATTTACAGTTTTGTTTTTTTAGGAGGACTCTCTCTCTCTCTCTCTCTCTCTCTCTCTCTCTCTCTCTCTCTCTCTCTCTCTCTCTCTCTCTCTCCAGCATGAGTTTCGTCTTGTCATTCTGCATTAAATTTGGTCTCACGTAATTCCTTTCTCATATCCACACGACAGGCATAAATCTGCCAGCAGACATTACTGGTTTCAGTGAGCAGTGCAGCAGCAGCAGCAGCGGTGGGAGTCTTGTCCTGCCGCTGTGTGGCCACTACCAGGCACAACAGCTGCTGCTGCTAGGAGCTGAGGGCTGAGCCTGGGGTCAGTAATAACCTGAGTCTCTGCTGCAGCGGCAGGAGGAGCTGGAGGGAGGAAGGAGAGGTGAGGTGTCTAGCCTCGTGTGGTCAACTTGTCCCTCAGTATTGTTGACAGACCTGGACGTCCACAGGTGCAGGAGTTGTCCTGCTGTCACGCTGCTCGTGGTCACGACGTGGCGCTGTAGCTGCTCTTCCTCTCCTCAGGCAGCTGGGGAGGAGGCTGTGCTAAATTACTCCCACCTGTGTCATGTGGATGTACTCGGGGCGGAGGGGCACCGGCACATGTAAAGCAAAGGAGAGGTGGTGGTGGTCATAGTCGCCAAGGCTTCGGTCGGGTTACTGACATTCACATCAAGTGAGAGGATCTCAAAAAAAAATTTATATCTATTTCATCCTCATGTGTCCAGGAGAACCCAGAGAGAAGCTGAACACGAGCGTATAAAAAGAGACTCAACTGGACGATGAAGGCAGCTCATGTTGCTGACATTATTTTTTCTTTAACTTTGGTAACTTTCAGCTCTTTCATCAAACCCAGTCCAGTGGTGGATTGTCATGTTTAATTTTTCCCCCCTCGACCACAATACCCACAATGGGACTTCGACCAGAATTACATTATGGATGAGGAAAAGATACAGAATTATCTTTCACTGGTCCACCACAACGTAAGGAAACAAATATTACCTTTCCTTGACGTAGATGATTATCGTGTCTTCACGTCACGTCGCAGCAGTTGAATATAAGCGACCTCCTCGAGGGTTGAACCCCAGTTGAAATCTAAAGTTGTTGGGAGAGAATCCAAGTCTCCTGCGCTGGCACCAAGTGCCATTAACCACTCGAGTCTGTCCGTGGAATGACCCGAAACCAGAAGGTGTCTGGCTGAGTGGTGGGAGGAGGAGGAGGAGGAGGAGGAGGAAATAGCGCGAGTCCTGGGTGGTGTGATGAATGTATCGCTGAGGATCTGTGCTGACGAGGAACATGGCTCTACTTACGGTGAGAAAGCCAAGTAGTTGTCAAGGGTCGCATGACGGGATTATGTACGATCTCCGTCTCATTACCGCCCCCACTACACACACACACACACACACACACACACACACACACACACACTCATGACGCCCTTGTGTCTTATAGTTTCTCCTGTGTTGGTCTGGCTGGAGGGTGCTCATCCATCATCATTTGCTTGCATATATATATATATATATATATATATATATATATATATATATATATATATATATATATATATATATATTCATAGAATCATCTTCCATTGTGGAGATTCTCCTCCATCTACGCCTGCCCAACCCTGAACATCATCATCACTCTCAGGAGCTATCTCCCTCATCTCCCTCCCTCCCTCCACCTCAGCTTTGATCTTCCTCCTTCTCTCTCTCTCGCTATACCACACTCTGTATACACTATTACCCTCTCCCTTTGAACACCCATCCTATCAATAGGATGTCCACACTATCTCAGTACACTCAATAACCTATACTGTTTAATTACGTTGAAGCCTTTGTGTGTGTGTCCCCCTGGTTCCATACCTTCATTGCACATTCTTATATGCCTGTCTACGATGGGCAAGCCTCTGAAAGTCCAATTTGTGCCCATCTCCCCCACACAATCTAGTCACCACATCCTTCACATTCACACGTAGTCAAATGTTCCTAGCTAAACCCTCTCCCTCTCAATGATTCCCGAATAGGCTATTACCATTTTCTTTTTTTTTTTCCCCATTTCTCACCCTTTCCTTTCCAATTAGTCTCACTCAGGCCCATCACACCACCGAAATTACTCCTCTCGCATCGTTTCCAGTCCCACCACCCCTCTCTCTCATAGCTTAAGCCAGCTGGCCATTGGCGGTCCTTCGCAATGTATCCCATTCGGCACACTAGCACACTCAAGGAGGCTAAACTCTTTCTGTCTTCTCGGTTAAGCTAAGGCGAATCGCATCTCCTATTTCCATCGTAGGATAATCCACAGGCTGGACTCGGAAGTATTATAAAACATCATCCCCCCTTTTTACTCTCACGTCACCCGTTTCTTTCCCGACACCGAGACTTGTGCATCTTTGATCCAGACTGAATCAGTTATCTGGTCTGGTCGCGAGCCACGCCGGGGAGAGGAGGAGGAAGGCACACAGTCTGTCAGTCTATCTTGAATCCTCGTTCTTGATGCTTGACATTCTCCGTGTGTAGCGGAATATTAGAGACACCTCGTGAAGGTTTATATATATATATATATATATATATATATATATATATATATATATATATATATATATATATATATATATTTTTTTTTTTTTTTTTTTCTCATACTATTCGTCATTTCCCGCATTAGCGAGGTAGCGCTAAGAACAGAGGTCTGGGCCTTTGAGGGAATATCCTCACCTGGCCCCCTTCTCTGTTCCTTCTTTTGGAAAAAAAAAAAAAAAAAAAAAAAAAAAAAAAAAAAAAAAACGAGAGGGGAGGATTTCCAGCCCCCCGCTCCCTTCCCTTTTAGTCGCCTTCTACGACACGCAGGGAATACGTGGGAAGTATTCTTTCTCCCCTATCCCCAGGGATATATATATATATATATATATATATATATATATATATATATATATATATATATATATATATATATATTTATATATATATATATATATATATATATGTGTGTGTGTGTGTGTGTGTGTGCGTGTGTGTGTGTGTGAAAGGCCACTGCTCGCTTACTATTACCCAAGACAGTCGAAACTTTCTCCGTTCATATCTCTGCGAGGACTGGCCTCTCTCTCTCTCTCTCTCTCTCTCTCTCTCTCTCTCTCTCTCTCTCTCTCTCTCTCTCTCTCTCTCTCTCTCTCTCTCTCTCTCTCTCTCTCTCTCACACACAAACATTGCGGACATAACTCACATGCTGCTGCCAGACGTTCTGTGTTTGGATGATATCAAGGTAAACCATTTGCATGAGTGTCTAGTTATGTGTTGTGAGTCCGACTCCTTGTCTTCGCTGTCTAGCTCGTCTTAGGGTTGTGTGTGTGTGTGTGTGTGTGTGTGTGTGTGTGTGTGTGTGTGTGTGTGTGCGTTTGTGTGTGTTTGTGTGTGTATGTGTGTGTGTGTGGTTGCAAGAGGGAGAGGGAGAGCGGGAGGAAGATCTTGATGTAAGTTTGGTAACTTGGGATGAGGGCTAAGTGTATGTTACGTTCTTGGTGGAGGAGTAGGTTCAGCACTCCTCTGAAGAGTTTGTCTTGACGTGGCTGAGCACTTCTTCAGTTTCTTCTTCTTTTATGCCGCTGGTGTTAGGCTGCGCAAAAAGAAAAAAAAAATAGATAAGGTTTGGTGTGTGAATGAGGTTCTGGGGAGTAGTAGAATATCCGTTTATCTTTGTTGGACATTTGTGCTGGGAGGGTGAGGGTGAGGGGTTTAGGATGGGTGGGTGTTTTAAGTCTTGAGTGGCTGCTGCAGTTCGAAAGCTCTTGAGTTCTCCCTAGTAACATGGAAGCGATGTGTATACTGAAGGTGATGCCACTGGATTCGATGGTTTCTGGTGATGGGTGTATGACACTACGAGCAGATGTGATTAGGTGGCTGAAGGGTAATACATAGAAATGAAAAAGCCATTTACAGATATGTAAAAGTCATTTACAGATCTGTTTACAAAAAAGAAGACAAGACCTCGAGTAACCACTGTTACAAAGGCAGTGGTTCATTTACACTTGGTATATATGTATATACATATATATATATATATATATACATATTGGCCTAGAGAGTTTCAATTTACGTAAGAATTTTAGAGAATTACTTGATAGATTATATCCAAATATTTTAGTTAGAGCAATATTCAGGACGAAGGATGATATCAGTAGCTTATCTAAATTCACAGATGTAGTTTCCACAGACGCACTGGCGTCATTTGTAGAGAAATACGCGTACAACAGCAGTAAGGCGTCGCATATATTGGCAGAACAAACAACGCACTTGAAATCTCGGTTAGACAGGATGTTGAGGGCGCTCGGCGCGAATGGCCATGCTGTAATGGCCAAACTACCAATCTCGGCCATTAAGAAACCACTCGCATGAAAAATGATCATCACCCACATCTCCCATGTTCTCATATCCTGGGTAGGAGCCAGTGGGAGCGGCAGCACCTCCTGGCCATAGAGACGTAACATCACACGTCATGTAGTAAGCCAGCCACAAAGCTCGTATGAACGTTCTGTCAACATTTATCTGACTTGAACACAAAGTGGTTCGTCGGTTCCTTTTTTTCAGGCTTCAGAATAAATCAACTGGTAGGGTTATTAAAGTCTTCATCATCAAGTTAATTATTACACTTAACCTCACTCCTTCGTGAGACTTTAAACGTCCAACGTGGAAGAGAGTGTTTACGTATCTCAAGTCAATGATGAATGTGGTGCGTTGTT
>NC_092286.1:12040735-12045735 GCF_036320965.1 Panulirus ornatus
ACATCTTGTAGGGATTTGGGATGTGAACCCTAACTTTAGTCTTCCTGTGAGGGAGACACAAGTGGAAGAGGTCACCCTACACACACATACACACACACACACACACACACACACACCCATGTCTTTTGTAACATGAGTGTGTGAGAGGGACATGATGGGTGGGAGAGATTGCTCTCCACACACCCATGTCTTCTGAGACGTGACCTTACTTGTAACATGGATGTGGGGAATATATGAAGGGAAGGAAGAAAATAAAGTTTGTTTTTTTTCTTCGACGTAATCACGTCCTCTGGGACCCCCAGCCAACTTGCTCTATCCCTCTGACTGAAGCGTCGCGTATTGAGGGAGGTCTGCCCTCGTGAGGCACCGTTGCTGAATCTCTTATTTCGTGGCAGTCGACGTTACTCGGGGGTAGAAGACAAGAAAAAGAAAACTAGGATTCATTTAAGCTTCTTAGGCCATTTACAGACCCGATTCTTATAGGCGAAGAGATTATAAAGTGAAGACCCCAAAAAGGGAATAGGATTCCATACATTGGCTACATGAAGAATATCATAACGGTCAGCCTTCGTGTGGTTTTGGGTCTTCCCATACAAACTATGGGAAGCAGCATCCAGACACATGCCGCGGATCCGTGTCATTGGAATTAAAACACACACACACACACACAACTTATGAGCGCAGTGGCCGAAATGATAACTGTATAGCAGAGAGGGAAAACACCTTCGCCACAGACGGAGAGGGATGGCTGAAGAGAGGTGTTGCCAGAAAGCATTTCATTCTACTCTGGTTAAGAAGATGCGTTGCGTATAAGGGCTGTAGAATGGATGTGAGCGAATGAGGCCCATTTTCTTCGTCTGTTCCTGGTGCTACCTCGCTATCGCGGGAAACGGCGTATACAAGTATGAAAGAAGAGAGAAAGATGAAGGATGATTGAGACGACTGTGCAGCACCATTAGCCACTGAGAAACCAGAACTTGTACAATACTTAGGGCTTCGAGGGTAGACTCGGCGATATGGTTATACCCAACATTTTTTATTTATTTGAGGATTTAATTAAAGTGTTTTGAATTCTTAACGGCCGTAGATGTTTAAGAATGAAAGGGATATAAGAATAAATTGCGATTTTGCCCTATTGGATCCGGAGCAAGATAATGCTGTCCAACTTTGCCATGCTGCGAAGGTCCAGAATAGTTGAGGGAATCTGTTTCAGTGTGAGACAAGAACGAATGTAAGGGTGAGGAGGAGAGGAGGGAATAGGCAAGAGAACAACACTGTCTGACGGGGTTAGGATAGAGATGTCACTTTGCCATCTACAAGCCGAAGGAAAGCAGTCTAGCATGCAAAGGCTTGTGCCACACACCACCGTCCAACGCTCTGAAGATGTTGAAAGCCAAGACAAAAAGAGATCCATCCAAATTTATAATCTCTCTCGAGCAATTTCCTTCAGTTTCTCAGTCTTCTCAACATCCACGGCTGTGCTCATTGTGGCCCAGAACCAGAGAATTCGTAGCTTCCCAAAGAACACAATAGGACCAGAGAAAATTGAAAAAAGAAAAACTTTACATTATTCCTTCAGCGAAGACGGTATTTTCCCTAAACAATAGAAATCAGCTCCAGTTGAGAAGAATTTATACTCTGAACTAACACATTAGATATTCTCCTTCATTTCTTATGCTGAGGCACGTCTGATGTCTTATATAACAAAGAGATTTTAGTCCCGGATGATAAAAAGA
The DNA here is from genome assembly GCF_036320965.1 of Panulirus ornatus. NCBI lineage: Eukaryota > Metazoa > Arthropoda > Malacostraca > Decapoda > Palinuridae > Panulirus > Panulirus ornatus. The sequence continues at coordinate 12,042,472 of NC_092286.1, forward strand.
GTTGCTCATAAGATATCTAACTTTGCGAATGTTATCTATCATTACGAAGAGCAGGAATATGGGATTATGTGGCACGAGTCTTTTGTGTGTGTGTATGTGTGTGTGTGTGTGTGTGTGTGTGTGAATGTAATTACCTATGTGTACTTTACGGTGAGGGAGTTTTAGTCCCGAAGAGAACATAGTGGGGAGGTGCCATCCCTGAGCCCAAGGTGGGTTGAGCTGGAAGCTGATATCCCTAAGGGATCGTTCAGCTGGGGAGCTGAGATCCCTGATCCCAGGTAGGGTTAGTGGGGAGGTGATGACCCTCTTGTTGGGGAGAGATGACCTGGGGAGAAGCCATCGTCCCTGATCCTGGGGAGGGATGATTTGGGGAGAAGCCATCGTCCCTGATCTGGGGGAGGGATGAACTGGGGGGAAGCCATCGTCCCTGATCCTTGGGGAGGGATTATCTGGGGGAGCTGCCTTCCCTGATCCTGGGGGAGGGATGATCTGGGGGAGCTGCCTTCCCTGACCTGCCAGTCATCTCGGTGGAAAATCAATCATTCAGCCCGGCCATTAGTCGGCAGCTATGCAAATGACGGTATCTGATGAAATAGAGATACACAGTGGCCATGATGCATTGCCTCTCTCTCTCTCTCTCTCTCTCTCTCTCTCTCTCTCTCTCTCTCTCTCTCTCTCTCTCTCTCTCTCTCTCTCTCTCTCTCTCTCTCTCTCTCTCTCTCTCTCAGTGGCCTTGATATTACTGCCCCACTCCCCTCCCCACCCTCCTCCCACCCTCGGCTGGCTACGTTGTGTGTGTGTGTGTGTGTGTGTGAGGGAAGGGTAGCGAGGGTGGAGAGAGAGAGAGAGAGAGAGAGAGAGAGAGAGAGAGAGAGAGAGACAGACAGAGAGAGACAGAGAGAGACAGAGAGACAGACAGACAGACAGACAGACAGAGACAGAGATAGACAGACAGACAGACAGACATATAGACAGACAGACAAACACACCAACAAACACACAGACAGACAGACAGACAGATAGAGATAGCCAGACAAACAGAGGAAAAGAGGAGGGGAGAAAGATAGAAAAAGTAAAAAGAGAGAGTGATAAGCAGTCAGGGAGAGAGAGAGAGAGAGAGAGAGAGAGAGAGAGAGAGAGAGAGAGAGAGAGAGAGAGAGAAGGCCTGTGTCCATTACCTTGATTATATGGTATCTCACGGCAAAAACGAGGAAAATGAAGAGAAAGACAAGAGGATAAAGGAAGACACAAAGAGAGAGAGAGAGAGAGAGAGAGAGAGAGAGAGAGAGAGAGAGAGAGAGAGAGAGAGAGAGAGGCGAAGAAGCAAAGGAGAAACAAAGATAGGATCTAACATACGATAGAAAGAGAAAGAAAAAGAGGAAAGGAATTAGAGAGAGAGAGAGAGAGAGAGAGAGAGAGAGAGAGAGAGAGAGAGAGAGAGAGAGAGGAGAGATCGCCACCACACCACCACCACCACCACCACCCCTCTCCCTTCTCTCTCTCATCTTATGAATGTCTTTTTCACATACTCCCAACTTCAGACATTTTAAAACTTTGCCCACAACAGCGATAGAAGGCCCGGCCCGAAGGGTCGTTGACCTTCCCCCACCCTTGGCTCCCAAGATGTTTCAAGTGATTTGCTCGTGTCATTAATTACGTGAAGATTTCGACGACGTGTCGTCCCATACAGCCAAGGGAGGAAGGGGTGGAGGGAGGGGTTGTCAAGAAGCCATTGTATCGCCACTGTAGCTGCCCTTACTGACCAGACTAGTACTTGTACTTGTTGTTGTAGGACCAATAGTAGATGAAGTAGTAGTGGTAGCAGCAGTGGTTGTAGCAGTAGTTGGTTGTAGCAGTAGCTGTAGATGGAGTAGTAGTAGTAGTAGTAGTAGTAGAAGTAGTAGAAGTAATAGTATTAATAGCAATAGTAGTAAGTAATGTTGTAGAAGCTGTATTAGTACTTGGAGGAGGACTAGTACAAGTAGTAATAGTAAAAGTAGAGTCAATTGTAGCAGCAGTAGTAGTTGTTGTATGGGTAGTAGTAGTAGTAGTAGTAGTAGTAGTAGTAGTAGTAGTAGGAGGAGGAGGAGGAGGAGGAGGAGTAGCTGTAGGAGCAGTTGCCGTAGAAGTTGTGGCAACGCTAATAGCATTTTTTTTTTTTTTTCATTGAGCGACATGGCGGGAGCAAAATATGCCCCAATTCAGCCCATCTCCGTTGAAAAGAGGAAGAGTAAGTTGTTTGTAGACCAGACGCTTAAAGGTAGAGTCGTTATAGGAAGAAGGAAAGACAAGAGATGGAAGGGAATTCCACAGCGTAGCTGCCTCGCGGGGAAGAGAGAGAGACTTATCACAACGGCCAATCCTCGAGTAGCAGGTATCCACACGGAAACTGTGGGGAGCAGAGACCAGACGCATGTTTCGGGTCTAGCCGTTGGTGGCAGGGACACTGGCAGACAGATCAAGTGAGCAGTAGCTAACATAGTACCTGTAGAACAGAGCGAGGGCACCAACGTCACAGTGTACAGAAAGGGATGGCTGAACTGAGGTGGTGTCTGGGACATTGGTTAGTGGCCGAAGAACTGCCTCAGACATGTGAGCAGTTCTCCCTTCTGAGACGAATAAAACACAGTACAACAATAGAATACAACACCCCAAGCTTTGGGAAAGCTAACTCTGTGATGCGATGTGGGGCATCCAAGATAGAATGGAGGATATGAGTATGGCTAACATGTTTGTGCTAACATAGGATCGAATAGCGATGCCTTGAAACTTGACAGAACAAGGGACACTTAGATATATGGAGATAGCGCGCTTTTAGCACTACTGAAATCAACCAGGTTACTGCAACCCCTGTCGGAGATGCGTCAGAGGGCTGAAATGAGAGAGGAAATATGTTCCGTACGAGAAAGAGAACGAGCAATAAGGGTAGGGGAGGGAAAGTCAGGCGAAGTGTGTACAGGGGAATCATCAGCAGTGAGTGGACAGGGTTCAGATTCTGAGGAGAGATCGTGTGTGGAGGGAAAGAGAGAGAGAGAGAGAGAGGTATTCTACAGGACTGTACCTGAGGGACACCACTGTTGATGGGATAAGAAGAACGACGCTGCAACATTACTGGCAATTGCAGTAGGCCAGCCGAAGAAGGGGGTTCCTGCATTATGGAACAGAGAAAAAAGCCTCAAAACCAAAAAGGAAGGAAGTCTGGAAAGAGGAAGAGCTTGTGCCACACCCTATCAAATGCTTTCGAGATGTCGAGGAACACCGACA
>NC_092286.1:12050735-12088235 GCF_036320965.1 Panulirus ornatus
TCTTCGTTCTTAAGCAGAAGATATAAAGTGCCGGAGGGGTAAAAGTTTGTGGTATAATAAGAAAAACACTCACGACTACGCCAAAAATTCTATAAACAGAAGAATCTCAAGTTGGACCAGATATGCCTCAAACTTTCCCAGCATATGCTCCAAACACATGAACAATGGTCATCCCACACACACACACACACACACACACACACACACACACATAACTAGACTTAAATATCTGTACCCCATTGTGAGTTTCTTTTCAACTTACAAGGTTTACTTTTAATTCATTTGATTTATTAATTCTCTTTTTTTTGAACACTGCGATATTTATCTGTAGTCTTGTTTACCTCATATTTCTCCCTCTGTTTCTGCTTCCCCTTATCTGTCTCTTTCCCGCTCATTCCCCTTTGTTCCTATGCAGATTACCTCATCTATTCCACCACGTTTTTCAAAGCCTCCTTCACCTTTCCCGCAGGACAGCAGTGGACGTGTTATGAAGTGACTGGTAATTGGTTTCCTAGGGAGTGGGGAAAGGCAGTTTGGTCGTTCTCGGGGTCTCGGTACCCAATATTCCACCCGTAAAAGCAGTTTTTAAAAAAGGTATTTGTCATATATTCCATAACCTAACGAAAGCTCGATACTATAAAAGCTTTGTGTATGGCTTTCGAAATTTATTCACGCACACCATAGATGTTCACAGCTTCCTAAAACCCTTTCCCATAAGTGTCATCAAATGCCGTTATTCTAGGATGCGTCTATGCTTATCCTTGACCCAATTTTCTCATTTACGCTCTGGAGCGCATGGAACGCCAAGAATATGGGAATATAAATAAGTGTTACGGGACTCCACCTTCATGTGGTTACACCACGAGTAGAAAGTCACATTAAGCGAGGCTGTACCTTCGTGAATATAGTTATCACAAGTATTTACCACATACCTAAACGTATAAAAAAGATATCGCAAATACGTGGATTATAACTGTTTATCCTCAGGCGTCAATAACATGAGATACATTATAAAACAAAAAGGACGAGATCAGTCCTTAAGAACTTTCTCATGACAGATTCTCCTACCCAAGGTCCAGGATCTCTCCTCACACACACACACACACACACACACACACACACACACACACACACACACACACACACACACACACACTCACGCACACACACACGGAGCGGTCATCGGAAGAGAATATGAGGTTTATGAGCCTCCCTGTGGTTGGCTGGCTAGCCACAAGGCTCAAAGACTTACCTCCTCCTCCTCCTCCTCCTCCTCCTCATCTTCTTCCTCCTCCTCCTCCTCCTCCTCCTCCTCCTCCTGTCCATACAACCAGCCGTGACGTGGGCCGCCACTGCGCGCGCTCACCCTTGCTGTTCTCTGTCAAATGTTTGAGTTATTGGGGAAAATCTTATCCAATATCTATTGAAAGGTTGCCAAACGCTACGCCGACCTTGTCTCCCGCGATGAAATGGGACGCCGTTCCTCATCGCCTCGATCCCCCACAGTTGGGAAATTGGTTCCCGAAACAGCAGATGAAAAACAGATATGAATTAGACATTATTTAGAGGAGTTCGTGTCTAGCCTTCCGGAAGCACAGAGTCGATTTGAGGATTGTTGATGTGTGTAAGTCTCTCTTTGAATCTGATGTGTTCGAACTGACTGTGGTACACACACACACACACACACACACACACACACACACACACACACTCACACACACATATAGATATATATATATATATATATATATATATATATATATATATATATATATATATATATATATATATATATATATTTACACATGTACCACGAGCAGCTGTTGAAGGCATGTACCCATGCGTCCCAACTGGCCGACTTGGAGACACATATCAGCTTCGTAAGGAAATTAACTCTGGACCCAAGTGATAATTCTTTGCCCAGAAAGTTTGACGACGTGGCAGCAGAGGCGAATGTTATTGCCATTCGCATCTCTCTCTCTCTCTCTCTCTCTCTCTCTCTCTCTCTCTCTCTCTCTCTCTCTCTCTCTCTCTCTCTCTCTCTCTCTCGGTCGCGTGAATGATATGCGGAGGCGGTGTTGTTCATTTCACGATACGAAATATTTGAATTTGTATTTTTCACATCGTCAGGGTAGAAAGCGTGACCTTATTATGTAGACCATTACACATGACAGCTAGAGACTGAGTGTGAACGAATGTGGGCCGGCCTTTTTTTTTTTGTTTTTTGTCTGGTTTTCGTGGCCATACCTCGGTGAAGCGCGGGGTGGAGGAGGCGGGTAGCGATGCTGTTTTTCTGTGGGGCGGGGTAGCGACGTGAATGGATGAAGGCAAGCGAGTATGAATATGTACATATGTATATGCCTGTGTGTGTGAAAGTATATATATATATATATATATATATATATATATATATATATATATATATATATATATATATATATATATATATATATATATATATATACACACACACACAATCACCACTAGAAATAGAAAATTAGGAGTGAGTACTCGCTGTTTTCATTTTCTCTTTCCAGTGGTGATTCTGCATATATCTTTTCACGGTGAAGTGAAGGTTCTACGTATATATATATATATATATATATATATATATATATATATATATATATATATATATATATATATATATATATGTTTTCTTTTTTCTTGTCTTTTTTTTCATATTACTCGCCATTTCCCGCATTAGCGAGGTAGCGTTAAGAATAGAGGACTGAGCCTTTAAAGGAATATCCTAACTTGGTCCCCCTCTCTGTTCCTCTTTTGGAAAATCAAGAAACGAGAGGGAAGGATTTCTAGCCTCCGCTCCCTCCCCTTTTTGTCGCCTTCTACGACACGCAGGGAATACGTGGGAAGTATTCTTTCTCCCCTATCCCTAGATATATATATATATATATATATATATATATATATATATATATATATATATATATATATATATATATATATATATATATATATATACATATATATATACATATATATATATATATATATATATATATATATATATATATATATATATATATATATATATATATATATATATATAGATAGATAGATAGATAGATATATATATATATATATATATATATATATATATATATATATATATATATATATATATATATATATATACAACTGAAAATAAGAGGCATCTGTGGTGTATAGATAGGGTTGATCGCTCTGGCTCGTTTGAGACACGAACCCGCCCTGAGCGTCTGAAGAAACACTGTTCCATACATAAGACCATATATAAGATAATAGATCTCCTTTTCCTTCTTTCCTCTGGGAAAGGGGAAGGAGGAGTGTGTACCGTGCTTATCGACTTCCCGCACTAACTGGCGGGGGAAAAAAAGAAGATAAAACTTTCTAGGTAAAACTTTTTTAAGGAGAAGACAATAGCCTGGCGTATTTCCTTTAAAATGACACCCTCCCTCCCTCCATAATTGCAATGGTTTCCCTGGCCCCCAATAACCTTGTACTTCCTCTCCCCTCCCTTCCCTCCCTCCCTACACTCACTCCCTCCTCACTGCCCTACCATTTCTCCTCCTCCTCCTCCTCCTCCTCCTCCTCCTCCTCCAGCCCCTGCCCACCACCACGACCGACCGAACGCCCCCTTCTCCCATCCGTAACTTTACGGTGAATGTAACGAAAACTTTTATACACCCCGCGATGGATATTGGATTTTTACGTCAACGGAGGGTAGGGGGTTTTGGGGGGTGGGGCTGGGGGGTGTTTGTTACGGAGGATCTGAAAAAAAAAAATAGGTCATGTTCTGTCCGCATGGTCAGAAGTACCTCTTTTTTTCTTTTTTTTCCCCCTTTTTTTTTTTTTTACTAATTCATCCCTTTTTGTGAGCCTATTTACTGATCCCTCTCTTCTTTAAGGGCTTTTTTTTTTAGGTTCTTTTTAAATGCTTTTTTTTGTGATGCTCCTTTTTTCTAAAGGATTTTTTTCTTATACTTTCTTTCTAAAGGCTTTTTTTGTGATGCTCCTTTTTTAAAGGATTTTTTTTATACTTTCTTTTTAAAGGCCTCTTTTCTAGTGCGCTTTTTTTTCATTTCTTTGTAATCTCTTTTTGATTCTTTTTTTTTGGGGTACTCGTTTTGTAAAGGCCTTTTTGTCATTTTCTTTTAAGATTTTTTTTATTTTTCTGATCCTCTTATTATTTTTCTAATGCTCCTTTATCATAGGGTTTTCTTTTCTCTCTCATCCCATGTGTAAAGCCTTTCTTTTGAATGCTTCTAATTCATAAAAACTTTTTTCTAATCCTCATTTTAAAAGGCTTTCCTTCTAATCCCTTCTTAATTTTTTTTCCCAATACCTGTTTTTAATCCCCTTTTTTCATTTTTTCTAATCTTCATTTTAAAAGGCTTTCCTTCTAATCCCTTCTTAATTTTTTTTTCCCAATACCTCTTTTTAATCCCTTTTTTTCACTTTCTCATACTATTTTTTTCAGATTTTTTAATCCTTTTTAAAAGTTTTTTTTTTTTAAAACCACTCTTGAATTTCTTTTTTCTTAGGTTCACTCTCCCTTTGACATTAGTATGATAACCCACTGAGACCTAAGAATGGTGTATGATACATTTCTCACCGGTCGTCCACGGCCACAAGGTCGAAAACCACCCCACCGTAAATCTTTCTGGAAGCCTGAGATGTACTTCGAAGCGATCCACAACGCCCTGCAGCGTTGCGAAGTGCACGGCCTAGCCTAGCACATTGGAAATCAGTATTAGTTCATTTTCAGATTAAGTATGGAAGTCGCTTGAACCAGCCAGGATGGAGAGTGATTTTGTGTAACTTGTCTTCTCAGAAAATGTGGTCAAGGGAACTTAGAAAGTAATGAAACACTGGAAAATTACGTAAAATTACGTGTTTGTGTGTGTGTGTGTGTGTGTGTGTGTGTGTGTGTGTGTGTGTGTGGTGTGTGTGTGTGTGTGTGTGTGTGTGTGTGTGTGTGTGTGTGTGAAATTGTGAGTAAAAACAGGACAGAGCTCATATATATATATATATATATATATATATATATATATATATATATATATATATATATATATATACCCTATTTTGGAATAGGGATTCACTCCAGCATTTACGTAATAAAAAAAAAAATTTACGAAGCTGAATAAAAACTTAACTTTCTCCAAATTCGTTCGAGCGTAACTGCGCTCTGCGATGAGGCGCTTGAACCCAAGAGTTCATTTCGGAGAACCTATACTGAACTTGGGGGTAGAGTTCTGGGGGAAACTCACCTTCACAATATTACTCTTGGGATATTATATGGAATTGGCTTCGTCCGTAATCATTTATATATATATATATATATATATATATATATATATATATATATATATATATATATATATATATATATATATATATATGTATATATATATATAATCATTATTATTATACTTTGTCGCTGTCTCCCGCGTTAGCGAGGTAGCGCAAGGAAACAGACGAAAGAATGGCCCAACCCATCAACATACACATGTATATACATACACGTCCACACACGCACATATACATACCTATACATTTCAACGTATACATATATATACATACACAGACATATACATACATACACATGTACATAATTCATACTGTCTGCCTTTATTCATTCTCGTCGCCACCTCGCCATACATGAAATGACAACCCCCTCCCCCCTCATGTGCGCGAGGTAGCGCTAGGAAAAGACAACAAAGGCCATATTCGTTCACACTCAGTCTCTTGCTGTCATGTATATAAACCTACAACAGCCAGGATCGAAGCCGGGACCCCTGCGTGGCAGGCAGGAGTGTTACTGCTAGGCTATGAAGCTCCTAGCAGGGGTCCCGGGTTCGATCCTGTCTGTTGGATGTTTGTATGCTATATGGAAGTGTGCGTTCATATGCACTATATTCGTATATATATATATATATATATATATATATATATATATATATATATATATATATATATATATATATATATATATATATATATATTCTGAGGACAGGGGAGAAAGAATGCTTCCCACGTATTCCCTGCGTGTTGTAAAAGGCGACAGAAAGGGGAGGAAAGGGGGGGGGGGGGGGCGGTTTGGAAATCCTCCCGCCCGTTTTTCATTTTCCAAAAGAAGGAACAGAAAAGGGGGCCAAGTGAGGATATTCCCTCAAATGCTCAATCAGTCCTCCCTTCTTAACGCTAGATAGATAGATAGATAGATAGATAGATAGATAGATGGTTATTTATGTATTCCAGTTACACTTAACTGGCTAGGCTGCTCTTTAAGAATTATCTTGACAAGCATAGCTAAATCTTTTCCATTATCATCACATGAAATTCTAAAAAAAAAGAAAGTGCTCATGATTTTAAGGGAATAATAAAACTCATCGTTCTTAGATCTACAATGCTTCATATACGATAATTTATTAAAAGATCCAAAAAAAAACCATTGAAACCACATACAAACACGAGAGGTCAGTTCTGGTCTCAACTAGAAACCATTTACAAAAATATAAATACTTTTTCTATCATTATCACTGTTTTTTTTTTTTTTTCTTTGGCTTCGCTGTTATCAAAAGTAATCTGTCAAGTCTACCTAGTTCACTTCAAGTTTCAGGAAAGATGCCCCAGAATATTCATTGCATCTACCCATGCGCAGCATTTCTGGGCGATTTTTATTGTCCTAAAAAAGGAACATATATCTAAACCAGAGACCCAGTTATTTACATTGATTGACTGAATTCCTCTGTACAGCTGCACATACGTCTAAGAAGATCCCATACATTAGAAAACATCGATTTTAAAGAGATGTACAGAGTGTCATACAGCATTTCCAACGTACGCGCTATGTGAACCTCAGTGTTCATGATCATGTAGATAGTAGAGGAGGGCAAAAAGACAATATATTTTTATTTTTTGCTTTTTTTTTGCAGCTGCGTTTGTTCTATGGCAAATGCCCAACCATTGGAAATAAACAAGTCACAGATAATAGTGTCGAGGAAAAGGACCATCACATCACTAATCTGTATCAGATGTTTTTATCTCAAACAAAAGAAAAAGATGATGTACGTAGATTCATTAGATATTCAGATATTCTTTAATGGTATTCAATGATCGTGCTGAATACTCTCGAAGAGAAGGATGTAACTGTGAAATATTTACTGGGAGGAACCCAGTGAGGGATAGGGACAGCGAAGTGAAGGTCGATGCCAAAAGGATGAAATGGATGGAAATGAAGAAATAAGGATAGGATCCAGGAAGTAAGGATAGGGAAACTGTAGGATGAGGGCAAGAAAGGACGTGACAGAGGATGAGGATAGAGAGGAAGAGTTGATGATAGGAACCAGGAAGTAAGGATAGGAAACCAAAGAATGAGAGTAAGGCCAGACGTCCCAAAGGAGGATGAGGATAGAAACGAAAACGGAAATAAGGATGGAACGAGAGAGCAAGGATAGAGAACCCAAGATAAGGAAAAATACTTAAAACAAGAATAAGACAAACACAGACTAAATGAAAAAAATCTTCCTTAGAAAATAGCCAGGTAAATGATAAGGCGATCTGGAAAGAAAATGAAATTGGGGAAGATGAAATGCGCATCAAACAACGAATCGTATAAAGAGATAGGGAGGTGTTACGATCATACTGAAATGTTATGAGGGTTTTGTAAGACTCCAGATGGACAGAGAAGTTGATGGAGGTTGAACCCTCGTACCGCTGTCGATGGTGGTCGGTATGTGCTGGTGTTCCAGTGTTGTGGGATGTGGTCGTAATAATCAGTTTCTCCTTACCTCTCACATTGCCACAAGGGAAGAGAACGCATGTTTACCATCATTGTCCTCCAGCAGATAACATAGTTATAGACCATCATGTCGTCTGTCCTTTAGCAGATGACCTTGTTATAGTCCATCCGGTCTTCTCTTCTCCGTCCTTTCCATGGACTGTCCTCCGGCAGATAACCTCGTCATAGACCATCAGAGGTCTTCTGGTATTCGTCCTTCCCATGTACTCTCCTTCAGCAAATAACCTCGTCATAGACCCATCAGGTCTTCAGTTATTTTCTTTCACTATAACCTGTCCTCCAGCAGATACCCTCCTCGTGGACCATCAGGTCTCGTGTTATCTATCCATTCCATATACTCCCATGTACCATCACGGTGGACGAAGGGGTAACGTTGGTGTACCGTCGTCTGACCGCCCTACATCACCGTGGCACCGTAAGGGAAGGGTACACATGTAGTACCTACCCAGGCCAGGCGGCCTTACACTACCTCAGCCACTATAAGGTATGACGGGAGTGGTGTGTGAGAGTTACTCACGCTGGAGCTGGCTCTCTCATACCCATCAGTATACTGTGGTGGAGGCAGGTGGTGCCCCAGGTCTCTCTCTCCTCTCTCTCTCTCTCTCTCTCTCTCTCTCTCTCTCTCTCTCTCTCTCTCTCTCTCTCTCTCTCTCTCTCTCTCTCTCTCTCTCTCTCTCTCTGCGCCCCACCACTATACTGTAATGGGATCTGTCGTGCCGAAGCTACTTCTATCAAACCCTTCAGTCTTCTGTAGTGGAGGTTTAGTGCTCAGGTTCTCTCTCCCTCACGCATCACTATACTGTAGTGGGGGTATATAGTATTGTGGCCGCTCCTCCTTGTCCCATCCACAATACTGTAGTAGAGAGGTGGTGTATAACGCTCATAATACCACCCCTTCCCCTGTCACTATACTGTAGTGGAGAGGGAGGGTATGTAGTTCTCAAGCTCCCCTCACAGTTCTTCCCCTACGCCACCACTACACTATAGCAGTGGGGTGGAGGAGGGGATTGCAGGGACTCCGTCCGTCCTTAAGCTGCCTTGTCGTGCAGGGGATAGGGCCTGGTCCACACTGTCCTCAGACTAGCCCTGACTATCCCAACTGAGCCATACAGTCCTGGAACGCCAGAAAACACTGCGTCAGTATTGCGTATGAACACATATACGCTTTATGTCTAACATTCCTATGGGAAACTATAGCTAAAGATAACAGAAGATACGTTTAAGATAAGTGAAGTCAAATGAAAGATAACAGGACCATAAGTAAAGATAATGGTTATCTATATCGTGAGTTTACGCGACACAGATGATTGTTCAAATCAAATATATGCATACTGTGTTATTCTGATGCGTTAGTTAAATACTGCTACATAAATTGTGATAGCGCAAAGCCAAGATAACATACAACCCTAACACATAATTCATATATATATATATATATATATATATATATATATATATATATATATATATATATATATATATATATATATATATACATATATTTGTGTGTGTGTGTGTGTGTGTGTGTGTATGTATATATATAAACGTAATAGTTTCATGAAATAGAGATCTTCCAAAGTGTATTAGTATGGAGTCAAATTACTGGTCCATTAAAGAAATGACCTGTGTTTTGAAAGGAGCGAAAGGACTAAGCTAATTAGTGCCAATGACAGGCCATAATTAAACCCCCGGGTGGATAATTAACCATTCTTAGAACATGCCAGAGGCACTGCACAGATGCGTGCCCAACACTGTTCTCTCCATAACTTCTTGAATATAGACGATGGTACGACCCTTGGCTTCATAATAATGACCTGGGCCTTTGACCTGACCCGTAAGAATCAGGTGAAAGGTCAAGACATCATATATATATATATATATATATATATATATATATATATATATATATATATATATATATATATATATATATATATATATATATAGGGTCACACCATTGTGCTCAAGTAGTTCGTAGATGTGGGGCCATTATGTGTTTATACATACGTATGTGGATACATTATGTGCACAAAGGTACAGAGAAAATACAGGAGTTGCCGTCAGGAATAGAAGGACAATAATGGGTACAGTCACAAGAGAGATGATATGACGGATACAGCTAGGAACAGAAAGATGATAAAAAGGATACAGTCAAGAACAAAAAGAATAATAAGAGATACAGTCAAATACAGAAGGAATATATGAAATACGATCAGGAACAGAAAAACAATAAGGAGTACAGTCAGATACAGAAAGAACATAAGAGATACAGTCAGGAACAGAAGGACGGTAATGGATACAGTCAGGAACAAAGAAGATATAAGAGATACAGTCAACATATGCGTTTGAGTAGCAGAGGATGGACCTGATTCGTGAACAGCCAACAGTGGTACAGAGATGGAATTTAGGACTCACTTATTGTATGTACCTAACTTCTTCTATATACCTAAGCTTAACTATAGATATGCCTGCATGTGCTCGAATCCTAAGCGAGGCAGTTAGCCTACACCCACCCAAGGTGTTCATCCTTCCCCTCGAGGCTGGTCGATAAATAGGTACCTGGTTTGGTCCTGTGTGTTTGTATGTAAATGTATACATACATGGCAGTATATAAGACATGATACATATATACAAGTTAAGGAGACTCGGGGGTAACACGATTTTTATCTTTCTCCTCGGAACACACGAGTAGTAATCATAAATAGTAATCACAAAAAGTAATCACGAATAGTAATCACAAGTAATCACGAATAGTAATCACAAAAAGTAATCACGAATAGTAATCGCGCACAGCTTGGGCAATATGGATTTCTTAATTTATCCCACCTCCTGATTATCCTCACCGCGTTATCCCCATAACCATTTTTTGATTAATGTGGCCTGATTAAATTCTTAATAGTTCATGATGACGATGCTTCTTGAATATCTGAGAAACTTATGCCTTCAAGTTCTTGATTATGCCATTACATTATCTCGGGAACTATTCCTTCTTGAATATATATATATATATATATATATATATATGTGTGTGTGTGTGTGTGTGTGTGTATGCATCGTTAATGAACGCGGTTTGAGACGCTATTGTATAAGGAAGCTTGACCTCTGACCCTCATCAAGCAGTAATAGCTGCAGTGAAGGTCAACAAAGCCACCTACCGGGACAATGGGTCACCGCCAGTCTCGACAGAGCAGCAAGAGCAAGAGTAGAGACCAGCACAGCAGCCGTGGGTCGCTGTGGAGGGCGGAGGAGCTGGCCGTGTGCACAGCCGCCGACTCTTCACCTGCATGAGAGGGGATAGAAAACGTAATGAGTGTTAACACAAAGATACTCTCGTGTGTGTGTGTGTGTGTGTGTGTGTGTGTTTCCAGAGGGTGTGGGCAGTAAGTGGATGAGCTGTAGTGAAGCAGATCTCCCCGTGTGCCATTGCGCAGCAGGACAGACCATGTTCATGAGGGTTTGTTTACCTCCGGTGGTAGGTGTCGCGACTCGTGCCACGGTTCATGAGCAGTGCTAGGTTCCTCACCACCTGTAACCCCATAGTAGGTGGGGGGGTCTCTCACCACCTGTAACCCCATAGTAGGTGGGGCCTCTCACCATCTGTCTAACCCATATCATGCATTTCACCACCTGTAACCCATATACCAAGTCTCATGACTTGTATCCCATACCAGGTCTCTCACCACCTGTAACCATACCAGGTCTCACGACCTGCAACACATGCCAGGTCTCACCACCTGTAACCATACCAGGTCTCATGACCTGCAACCATACCAGATCTCTCACCACCTGCAGGAGAGGGAACCCACCACACCACACCAGTCATACTGAGCCAACACGACGACTGTGCTGTGCGGACTCACCATTAACCACATGGACCATGACGGAGGCAGGCCTCGGCAAACTGTGGCCCACAGGTGTAGTTGCCCGAGTCGCCCTTGAGGGCGGGCGTGATGAAGAGCTTGGAGGTGGTCTTCGTGGGCGTCTTCTCGATCTCCACGCTCACGCCGCCCCTGAGGAGGCAAGGGAGAGACATTGAGGAGGCGTAGGTGGAGGAGGAGGAGGACATTATTCTCATGTGGCAGAAATGATACCCACCTGAAAGAGTAGCCAGTGGAAGGGTATGTAACTACAGGACCGCCCGCTTCGGGAGGAAACTCCACTTGAGAAAGACAGTCAGTCACTCGTGGATAATCATCTATCTAGAAGGAGAAGATCTACCTGCCTGACGAAGGTGATCCCGCACCCTCACTTCATGACATTGCCCTTGGAAGGAGGGAGGAAGAGGAGGTCATCTCACCTGGAGACGACTCGAAGTACTTTCTTCTGGGAAGAACTCCAGTTACGTAGCACACTTACCTGGGGAAATACCTACTTGGAGCACACTTGTCTGGGGAAATACTTACTTGGAGCACACTTATCTGGGGAAATGCCTACTTGGAGCACACTTATCTGGGGAACAACACCCACCCAACAGAGTAAAGGTGGGCCCCCTGGAAACCAAGTGGACTCGACTTTTTACTCATAGGTCGTGAAGGACAGTAAATCTTAGGGGCAGCACCTACCTGGGAGAGTCATAGTCGAGCTTGTGTGCGTTCCGAAACCAGGTGACGGCGCCTACGTTGTCAGAGTGGGTGTTGACCAGGCAAGTGAGGCGAATGGTTGACCCGTTCTGGATATACACCTCCACCGGTCCGTCTATCCTCGCCTTCTGAACTGTTGGAGGAGGAAATGTGGGAAGGTGAACTGTGGGGAATGGCTAGAAAGGATCCGCGTAGAAGAGGATGAAGAAAGTGTGAGTGACACTGGTGTGGTAGAGGATGACGAGACGAGTTTGTGAGGAAGAAGTATATGCTTTTTCCACTGAAGGGCCCCAGTCACTGCCTGAAGTCTTCATTAAGCCCAGGGCACAGATAGATTCATTAAAATCAGCATAAGAAAGAGAAAAGTAAGGAGAGAGGATGAAAAATAGAGTTTTGAAGGAAGTAAAAAATAACTGCTTTTTGAAGACAGGTGGTTGTATCTATGAAGAGTGAGATAAGTAGGTGAACGAAATCTAGAGTTCAGTGGTGTAAGGAAAGAAATGAGAACACAAGAGCCTATCCTTGAGCAGCCAGTGGCTACACTGCATCTATGTGATACAGTGGCTTGTCGAGTATAACGTTGTCTAGTTAATGGTAAGGGCAAACTAGTAGCCACTTTTCGGGAGCAGAAACAGGATTGATATCTGTAGAAAAGGGAGAGAGAAACAACCTTGTAGCGTGAGGGGGGGGAAAGTGGGCCAGGTTTTTTTGAGGTCAAAGTTAATAAGATGGATTACTTTAGGCTCGGCTCTGTCTATTATGTGCAGCTAGAACCTCGCCCCAGAAGTGAAAGCAGTCATCCAAGGACGAAGCGAATTAGTCTTTTGTAAGTATAAGCAACTGTTCACAATAGAAGAATCTAGTTATCTGAGGAGGACTCCCGGATTAATTTCGACAGACTCGGCTCTTTGTACATTGTCGGGTTTTCGAGAAAGAGGAGACCTTGCTCGCTAGTCCAAGTATCTTAATTGTGTTGAGTGGTGGAGACGGACAAGATGTGAGGGGGTGGTGGTGGTATGGAAGGAGAAAACATTGAAGAAATTGGATTTGAGAGAGGCATTGAAGTTCAATGAAGCTTCTGCCATCTTCCTCCGGGAAACCCTGTCGAAAACTGAGTTTACAGAAGCACTGGTTATGATGGAAGCGCGAACGAAAGACGATAGACCGGATTTGAAAGAAGAAGAAGAAGAAGGAGGAGGGCAGTGTTGAGTCGTCAGCCTGTGGCTGTGTTTGGTCACGACCTGAGGACGACCGATGATGGGGGGTTAGGCGGCTGTGACGAAGGGAAGAGATGAACTGTGAGATGGGGAATATTGAATCGGAAGATTGCAGGAGATGAAGTACAGGGCGAGGAGAGTCATCGAGCGGGAAGACGCAGTGGGCTGTAGAGAAAGGGGGAGGATGTGGCTGAGAGGTGCGCATTCATATGCACTTTATCCGTATTCATATACCTCCGCGTTGTACAGTTAGGTTCGGTAAAATGCTATCTGCTGGCTATGTGCGCCTGTTGGGAAATAACCGGTATAGACCCCGTTGCTCACCTATGAGAGACGAAGGGTATTCGAGTACTTAGTATTCGAATATTTGTTTCCTATTAGCCAGGCCCATAGCCTAGCGTGACGTTAGCATTCCCGCCTCTTGCACAGGGGTCCCGGGTTCGATCCTGGCTTTTGGAGGTTTGTATGTTCTATGAAGATGCGCGTTCATATGCTCTTTATTCGTGTGTATATATATATATATATATATATATATATATATATATATAGCGTTAATGAAACGGCCTTGATAATGGCCTCAGCTGCCCGTGCCGTCTCAGCTAACATACATATAAGAAGAGGTGGGAAGAAACCTTGATCCGGCGGGTGAGAGGAAATGTGTGAGAGTTGTTGCGGTAGAGGAAGGCAGAAGAGTTATGGTGGTTACCAACATCTGGCACAGACGTTATTTATAATGTCTTTTTTTCTCTTCTTCTTCTTCTTACCGCAGGATTGCGTAACACAGCAGTCTCGCACTCGGGAGCCACTAGGGGAAAAAAAAGATTGTGCCTCGGGCTGAACGGGGGCAAAACAAGAGAACTTCAACTGTATAACTCTAAAAGTATATATATCCATTTTGCTTGTCATCTTTTGGGAACAGGAGGGAAAAAAGTCGCGGTTGTGCAACATTTCATAAAAGTGAGAATGTTTAAACGCAGTTTAAACGCAAGATATATATACATACATACATATATATATATATATATATATATATATATATATATATATATATATATATATATATATATATATAGTGCAAATAAAGCAAAATTTTATAAAACACTTGAAAGCAAGGATTCGAACCCCATATACCATTAGCGTGGTAGCTGGGTACACTAACCACTTAACCGAGTGTCTAGCGTACCCAGCTACCACACAGATGTTACTGGGTTCGAATCCTTGCTGTTGTTGCAGGGCATCATGTCTCTTACATTACACGATTACTTATTAGTGGTGTTAGGAGCAGATGAACAAGGGCATCACCTCCACACAACCAGTCTCTCAAAGCCATCATGTATAATGTACCGAGACTGGAGGCTACCAGCAGGTTCCTTCATCATTTACCTTGACCGCTTCCTACGCTTTGTTTCAGCCTCGCTGAATCTCTTGTCGTTTCCCCCTCCTCTCCAGCACGCCACATCCCTCCATCATAGCCTTTCGAATGTATGTAGTGCGCCTCTTGAGCTGCTGGCCAGCGCCTCATAAATAAGACCGTTTCGTCTCGACGTGAACGTACTGTTAATTCAATTCAGTTCGATTCGAATTGCATTTCGAATGCATTACGACATCTCGCTAGTATCGAACTCCATGTCACTGCGAATACTGTCATTGTCGCCGAACGTTCTTTTTTTTTTTAACCAGAATTTCCGCTGACGTCTATAGGCGGTCCAGTGTTTCCATGAGTTTACATGAGAAAGACAGATAACGGAAGGCCTGATTGTCCAATGACTAGATTGTCTGAAAAAAAAAAAAAAATGATTTAACCTGACAGAAAAAATGTAATTTCGCTTAGTGCTTTTTTTTTTAAGCTATCACTAACTCCCGCTGTTGCACATTAGCCTTCTAGTGTCCCCGTAACCGCTGTCGTTTATACGTTTATTTCTGGCGATTTCTCAAAGTAAGAGTCAAGACAACACGATACGAATGAAATCATCTAGCGTAAGAAATTGGTCGTAGAAGGAAAGACATACAGGACCTGTTTATGTAAGAAAGAAAATGTACGCAAAAAGTGGTAGATTAAACCGATGCCGACCCTGTGTACCTGCGGGGGTTCGACCCCTTTGAGTATATTAGCGCGAACTTTTACCTCGTTTTTGAGGTTCGAGGTAAAAGAAAAAAAAGAATATGTTGGTGCTGCATGATCGAAGTTCAGTGTTCAAGGGGTTGCAACTTTTTTCGCTCAAGGGTCGTAACCTTGAACTCGTCTTGCTCTTGAGGTTAATTAAATGATAGGGGGAGGAGGGACGGACGTATAGGGAAAAAAAAAAAAAGAAATCGAGTGATACCTGGTAACGAGAAGTTGTTTTGGTTCTTATACGTCGCTGAGCGAAGGGCCACGCCCTCGACCCAGCTTGTTACGCCTTGTGCACAGCTTGTTAAGACCCCGCCCTCTAACGAGGAAGCCAGTTACTCACTCTTGCCGAAAGACAAATTAACCTTGTTTATAACTTGTCAACCGCCGCCGGGCAACAGGCCCCCCCAGCGTCATGGACGAGGACCCCAGCGCCTCTACCTGCGAGGACCTCCGGCGAGATTTTTCAGCCTGGATGGCTATAGGGCTTGCGCGAGGCGCTCACCCCGCACGTAGAAGAAAAATAATGGTGTCGGGACGGAGAGAGAGAGAGAGAGAGAGAGAGAGAGAGAGAGAGAGAGAGAGAGACAGACAGACAGACAGACAGACAGACAGACAGAGATGGTGGGAGGAAGGGGGTAAGAGGATAGGAAGGCAAATATGTGGAGAGCAAGTTAATATCGTGGTCTTTGTAGAAGATGAGCCTTGCCTCCTTCCCCTGTTCACCTTGCCCCTTCCCCCGTTCACCTTACCCCTTCCCCTGTTCACCTTGCCCCTTCCCCTGTCCACCTTGCCCCTTCCCCTGTTCACCTTGCCCCTTCCCCTGTCCACCTTGCCCCTTCCCCTGTTCACCTTGCCCCTTCCCCTGTCCACCTTGCCCCTTCCCTGTTCACCTTGCCCCTTCCCCTGTTCACCTTGCCCCTTCCCCTGTCCACCTTGCCCCTTGCCTTACCTTCCACGGCCAAGAGGACGGGCAAGGAGATCTTAGGGCTGGTGGAGACCTGACACTCGTACACCCCTGCGTCCCTGAAGGTGACGGGGCTGATCTCCAGGTACCATCTGTCGCTGTCCTCCGGATGGTACACCTGTGGCGGAGACGAGGTGGAGATTGTGATGATGATGATGATGATGATGATAGTGACACAATAGATATGGTGGGGACTGAGGGAGGGAGGAGCTGTTGATGGTATGAGGAAGAAGACTGTTGGTGGTGGTGGTGGTGGTGGTGAGGGAAAAATAGTCGTGGTGTGGGAGGTGGTATAGGCTGGTGAGTCTTGGAGGAGACAGAAATAGTGTTAGATACCAGTAAATGAGGAAGATATTGATGAACGCGAGAGACGATGGTGTCTGATGGTGAGAGATGCTGACAGTAAGTGAGGAGGAAGTTGGCGAGTGAGACACGGAATGATGGTAGGTGAGTGAGCGAGCGAGTGAGGGAGATGATGCTGGTGAAGGAGATGATGCTGGTGGATACCTGCATTACACAGGAAGACCTGCTGTACTACACAGATACACCAACACGACACAGGAAGACTAGCACATTGCGCACACACTACGGCAAGACGATGAATTCACACAGTGGAGCACGCAGTGGAGGGAGAAAAGGAACAGAGCACACAGTGGAACATTTGCATCATCCATAAAGCTTAGAAAACACATAGAAACAAGTATGACAACCTGAAAGGAAGGAAAGTATGCTACAAAACCTCACGACAAAGGATGAGTCCATAAGAAGACGTTCAGTTTACACAATGTCGTAAATTAGAATGCAGGACGGGAGAAGTTCACAGAGTTAGGAGAATTAGACAGGAAAATAAACCAGAATGGCGGAGGAGGAGAATTGCAGGAGGTACAGGCAGTCTGAAAAACAGACATGCAGATAGATAATTACATAGATAGATAGTTGAACAGACAGTGAATTACATTAGATAGATAGACAGATAGACACACGAACAGATGGAAAGACTGACAAACAAAGAGATGAATAGGAAGACAGAGTAGAGGCATCTAGTAGATCAACATAAGTAGACAGACACACGAATAGACGGACAGATAGATGAACAAATAGATGAATAGACAAATAGATAAAGGGGCTAGCAGGCATTCTAATAGATCAACAGACAAGCAGGCATTCTAATAGATCAACAGACAAGCAGGCATTCTAATAGATTAACAGACAAGCAGTCATCGTAACAGATCAACAGACAGACGTACAAATGAAAAAGACAGACTGAGAGATGGACAGATTGACAGACAGAAACAGAGAAAAAAAAAGATACATTTTACAGGGTGATATATGCGGGTAGGTAGAATACCAACACAAACATTAAGGCACTACGGGAATAGCCATACGTACAGCAGTGCTGGGGAGGACTAGCCCAGTACGAGGCAGAGGGTAATGTGTGGTGAATGAAGAATACATCATTACCTTGAAGCGGTCATCACTCGTGTAGGTAAAGATGCCCACTGTCAAGATGTGTAGGTCTCGCTGCCTGATCCACGACACCTGAAAGACGAGTCTCATATATATATATATATATATATATATATATATATATATATATATATATATATATATATATATATATATAGGCTTTGCCGGACTCCACCTGCATGCGGTTACACCGCGAGTGAAAAGTCGCCTTTGGAGGGAGTACAGTCATGTGAAAGGAGTCCATCAGTTCCTTGCTACTGGAATAGCGCCGACTTGAAGCTGCTGGAGTTGCTGGAAAGGGCAGACGTCCTGGACTAACTCCAGGCTTCTTTCAAAAATGGGATACTAGTGACCATTATTCAAATAGATATATGATTGTGGTGATTATGAAACTGAACAGAAGAAAAAAGAATGAATATAAGATCTAGGAAGATGGTGCGTTTTAGCACTACTGAATGTTGCTCAGGTCAGAAATGACAAAAATGTGTTCTTGCTGTGTGAAAGGGAACGAGTATTATGTATTCATGAAAAAAGAAGGCATTAGGTGATAGGAGAGAACCTTGAGAAACACCACTGTTGGCTACTAGAAGAAGAGGGAGAAGAAGCTCCCTCATCAGCTACTGCTGTGGAACGGCCAGAAAGGAAGCTGTGTATTGGGTAACAGAGAGATACCAGAAACAAAAATTGAGGGTAGTTTAAAAAGCATGGGGCGATAGTTGAGGATTCAGAGCGGTCTCCTTCCATAGGGGGTGGGCTACACCAAGGCATGCTTCCAGAAGCGGAAAAAAAGAAGTGATGTGAATTTTTAGACCGATAAGAAATAGACTCGAAGAGATATCCCATCTGGGCCATGTTCCTAGTCCACCTGAATTTGGAGTAACACTTGGAAGACCCTTCACAAGGAGAATATAGGAGAAGCCATAGCTTCATTTAGGAGATGGGGGTGGAGGACTTGAAGCAGGATCTTCCAAAGTTGAGTTAGGGGAAAGTGAGATACCGGTAAGATTAGCTTAATCAGTTGGAGAATTAGCAGGAGATTAATTATGTCGGAAGGGAAGAAGAAAGGTTGAAATACAGAACTCACTAGGGATATCATTTTTTTTCTTCCAGGGGCCAAAAGGTTTATCAGAAGAAGAGTTCAGTTCAGCACACTTTATGAAGTTGTTCTTAGCTTTACAAAGAAGAGCTTTGGAGTGTTTCCGAGTAGAAATGAAAGCCAGGCCTCACGGAAATAAAAACTGGGTAGATTTCAGGGGAAAAGATGTTCCTGGTGCCACAGGCGTTCACGGATCCAATTAAATCCAAAAATGTCAGTAAATGTCACACTTCGACAAGCATAGCAAATAGATATCATTCAACCTTTAAACATATCTGATTATAGTAGATTAATCTGTCAAGAGCTTAATTAATGAGCAAGCTAAGGAAGAGGTGAGCTCAGCTGAGGCCTGCAGAGTTGGCAACTCACATCTTTTTTTCCGAGGTTGAGGACGTGGCAGGGTAACGAGGCCTTGTGCCCCACAATGACCGTGACGTTGCTTGGTGTGTCATCGTCGAAGTAAGCGGTGTTGGTGTTGGGTCGTCCCCAGGTGATCTGCGGCTCGACAGTTTCGCCCTCACCCCCTGCAAGGTCACCAGGAGCAACGTTAGGCTTGTAGAGAAAAGGTTATATACAAAAAAAGAAACACAACAGTTACAATCATGCGTGGGGAATTCTCCTCCAAAGTCATCGAAGGATATGTCTCTTTTGGGTCACCATAGTCACGAAGAAACCTCAGCTGCCCTAAACTGACACTAGTATGGTCATCACAGCCAACGTAGTGAGGGTCTAACAAGGTCATGAAGCTACCTTCTTAAAAGGGTCAAGCTAGGTTATTGTATGCTAGCACCAGGAAGGTCATAACGGACATCAAAGACTGCTAAGACAGATGTCTTTTTAAAAACTAGTCCATTACAGATTTGATTTCTGAAAGGGTTCTGATATTACCCAGGAGATCTTGCAGCTCCAAAGGCAGATACGGTAGCAGGTACAGGTTGGATTATGTTGAAGCGAGAAGTTGATGGATGAAAGTGTATACTGTGTTACGTTAACTTACGATGATACAGCCTCCCCAAAGCTGACTTTTCACTCTTGGTGTAGCCTCGAGCAGGCGGAGTCTGGTAACACACAGATATATATATATATATATATATATATATATATATATATATATATATATATATATATATATATATATATATATATGAGGACATATGTGCAAAAATATTGTTCTTAATACCGCATCACCTCCTCTTCTTCATTTAACAGGAAACCCACATCCTGTGCCTTTTTCTTATAGTAGAAACAAAGGATGTTTTCTTTCCCTCGTTACTCTCAGCGTTGACGAATAACGGGACGAAGAATATTTCCGAGTTTGAAGAAGTAATTCTTCAAGTTGTGTGTTGCACTGGACTGTTCGTGGCACTCCTGGTTATTCGTCTTTTGACTGACGTGGCAATTACAACCTCCCCGAGGAGAAGAGCCTGAAGAAAGGGCAACGGAAACGAGCAGGGTCAAGCGCCCGGTCTTACCCGCCCTCTCATCCCCCCACCCCCCTCTGTCCTCTCCCTCCACCCACTTCTCCTCCTCCTTCTGCTCCGCCGCCGCCATACAGAGTGGAGGAATTTTCTTGCATGAGCAACATCAAGAAAGTTGTCATTGCCTTCTTTGTGCAGTCAGTCTGTAGGTGTATATAGTGCACAATGCTTCTCTCTCTCTCTCTCTCTCTCTCTCTCTCTCTCTCTCTCTCTCTCTCTCTCTCTCTCTCTCTCTCTCTCTCTCTCTCTCTCTCTCTCTTTTGAGGAATTGGTGTCGGAAATACCTAATGAAAGAATGGAATTTGTATGTAGCATTGATGGACTTGGAGAAAATGCAGTATAGGGTTGATAGAAGTGCTCTATGGAAGGTGGCTAGGGTTGTGTATGGTGTGGAAGTACAGTTATTTGGGACAGAGAGAAATTTTCATCGACATAGTAAGGCATAAAGGAAGGGTGGACTTTGAGTATAACTGAAGGGAGGTCTGCGTCAAGGGAGTATAATACGATGTCTCCATGTTTATGTATAGGGTGGTGAGGGAGGTATTATATACAAGGGTCTTGGAGAAATGGGCGGATCTGCAGTCTGTTGCGGAGTGTTGTGGGTGAAGCGCTTAAGGGGGCGCCTAAGCTGTTATTTGCAGATGACGCCGCTCTAATGGCGGATTCGAGTGACAAACTGCAGAAGTTGGTGGGTGAGTTTGGAAGTGCGTGCGAAAGGATGAAGTTGAGAGAAAATGTGAATAAAAGGAAGGCTACGAGGTGCAGCAGGTGGGAGAGACAGGTTGTTCTAAGTTGTTCGGGTGAGTGGAGAGAACTTGGAGGCCACGAAAGATTTTAGGTAAGTGGCTGCTGGAAATGAACCACAGGATGAGGGTGGGATGAGACAGAAGGGCGTGAGTGTACTGAGGAGTGTGTGTAGAGTGAGGTCGCTCATTCATGAGAGTAAGAATAGTTACGATGGACACAGCAGCAGCCCCAACAGTCTCGTAATGGTTGCGACTCGTGGGCGTTAGATGCAAGAAAGAAAAGAAAAAATTACAGAAGAGGGTGGACGTGTTGGGGGAATGAAATGCTAGTGGACAACATGCTGTGTGAGGGACGGTTGGTCGATTATGGAAGAATGACGAAGGGAGAGAGAGAGAGAAAGAGAGAGAGAGAAAGAGAGAGAGAGAAAGAGAGAGAGAGAGAAAGTGCGTTAGTAAGCGGAGTGTGTGTCAGAGAGCTGAGTAGGTTGTGCTGATGTGGTTTGAGTAAATAGAAAGGAATGATCGATGAGAGAGAGCGACTAAGAGGATATATATGTATATATATATATATATATATATATATATATATATATATATATATATATATATATATATATATATATATCATAAAAAGCTCCAACAGCCAGGATCGAACCTGGGACTCCTTGTGCAAGAGGCAGGCATGCTAACCGCTAGGCTAAGGGACTGTATAATAGGAAACTACTATTCGAAATACTAAGTACTCGAATACCCTTCGTCTCACTATGGTGAGCAACGGGGTCTATATATATATATATATATATATATATATATATATATATATATATATATATATATATATATATATATATATATATATATATATATATATATCTTTATCATCTTTATCATATTTCTTTTTTATAGATATGCTCGTCATGAAGTTCAAACTTCCTTCCATCAATGTAATTATCCTAATTACTGGTGAAGTCTTTAGCTGGAAAAATAATTAATGTAATGTTAAATATCTAATTATCTCCTGTAATGAACATTATGCAGAACTCATACAATTTTTTTGGGTCTTGTCCTTTAAAGTAATTATAAACATATTTACACACACACGCACGCACACACACACACACACACACACACACACACACACACACACACACACACACACACACACACAAAATCGTTGATCTTCCCCTCCAGCCGTTTTCTAACCATCTGGACCTGAAATATGAACAGCACTCGGTGGTCAAGCTTAACTTGATTTATTCATCACTAAATGAGTGAAGAATAAACTGAACGTAGATCAGTTGTGCATTGTGTTATTTATCCTCAGCAGAGGGAAATCAATTTGGATTTTGTTTCAATGTTTATCTTTTCAAGTATTTCCATCGAGCGAGATAACATTCTTTATTGTCAAAAAAAAAAAAAACTGTCTATCTGGCTCTCTCTCTGTCTGCCTGTCTGTCTGTCTGTCTGTCTTTCCAGTATGAGATCCCACAGAATACGAATTTTTTGGCAGTAGAAATATCACGCCTTAAACATATACGAGCATACATAATTATACATACATGCCTACATACGTTTCATATTTATATATATATATATATATATATATATATATATATATATATATATATATATATATATATATATATATGTTTGAAGGAATAGTGGTTCCAACAATGTTGTATGGTTGCGAGGCGTGGGCTATGGATAGAGTTGTGCGCAGGAGGATGGATGTGCTGGAAATGAGATGTTTGAGGACAATGTGTGGTGTGAGATGGTTTGATCGAGTAAGTAATGTAAGGGTAAGAGAGATGTGTGGTAATAAAAAGAGTGTGGTTGAGAGAGAGTAGGTGTTTTGAAATGGTTTGGTCACATGGAGAGAATGAGTGAGGAAAGATTGACCAAGAGGATATATATATATATATATATATATATATATATATATATATATATATATATATATATATATATATATATATATATATATATATACGAATAAAGTGCATATGAACGCGTACCTTCAAATACATATATATATATATATGTATATATATATATATATATATATATATATATATATATATATATATATATATATATATATATAAAACAAAAACGTTTTTAGTCAGTCTAAATGCACTTAGTTTACACTCTGGTAATATAGAATTGAAGATCATGTTACTCCTTCTTTTGCAGGATAAGCTGATTATATTGCTGGGTTTTAAAATAGATGCTTAAACGATAGGGCTTGGGCGCTGAATACCGTATTGAAATGCTTTTGTTTTCCAGTGGTTAAACATTGCAACTGTCTGGATTTCATATATATATATATATATATATATATATATATATATATATATATATATATATATATATATATATATATATATTTCAGTATTTGATCCCGCGCTAGCGAGGTAGCGCCAGGAACAGATGGAGAAAGGCCACATCTGCTCACATCTATTCTCTAAATGTTATGTGTAATGCACCAAAACCACAGCTCACTATCCTCGCAACCATGCCCACACAGACCTTTCCATGGCTTACCGCGGACGCTTCACATGCCCTGGTTCTCTCCATTGACAGCACGTCGACCCCTGTATACCACATCGTTCCAATTGGCCCTATCACGTACATGTTCACTAGGGTTTTTTTCGAATACGTGACATAAGGTTTTTGTTTTGCGTATCATTGTTTACAATTCAGGACAAAAGGGGGAAAAAAATTGTCCTTTGAAGTAATGTATATGTAACTAGCCATGTGCTCCATTCTCCTGGTTTCCTGTCTTCTGCCACACTTAGCTGCTACTGCTATAAGCTACTGCAGCTGAAGCTTTCTCACAGCTTATCTGTTAACTGCCGAAATTTGAATATCTAATGTTGCTTTTTAATTGGAACGTGAATTTTCAATTGGAAGAAAAAAAAAGGGAAAAAAAAAATCTTGACGGAACTCTTTCTCTAGTTTATTCGTAATCGATGAATAAATCACTTTGGATTAATAGAATCTAAGATTATTAAAGTGGTTTCGGTTTCTCTGGTAGGATCTGGAAATTATTAAAGAGGTTTCGGTTTCTCTGGTTGGATCTGGAAATACGCGTGCAGTCATAGCAGAAACCCAAGTGCGCTTGAATTTGAAACCAAGTGCGTCGAAACCAGATACCATTTGTATCAAAACCAGAAGCCAGCGGACCTAAATTTCTGCAGAAACCAAGTACATTGAAGCCGGAGTTCCTAGTGTACTGAAACCAGAAACCAAGAGCACTGAAAGCAGAGCCCAGTTCACTTAAATTCTCTTGAAACCATGTACACAGAAACCAGAGATCAAAGTGCACTGAAAGCTGAAAACCATGACATAGAAACCAGGCACCCCAGTGCACTGAAAACAGAAATCACGTACCCTGAAACCAGACACCCCAGTGCGCTGAAAACAGAAACCACGCACCCTGAAACCAGACACCCTAGGGCACTGTAAACAGAAACCACGTACGCTGAAACCAGACACCCCAGTGCCCTGAAAACAGAAACCACGTACTCTGAAACCAGGCACTCCAGTGCACTGAAAACTAGAGACCAGTGTGTGTGAGGCTAATGAACTGCCTGGCAGAACCCGTCAGTAAAATAGCAGTTTCCGAATTTGAGCAATAGACGAATGGCTGAAAGCAGCGTTGCCGGATCGACGTGCGCTGTACCTTGTACGTGCAAACGCGCACGTTCCTACATACAGACGTACGTACATGCATATATACAAACGCATGGTCATACATACCTACATAACGAGTACGTGTTTGTGTGTGTGTGTGTGTGTGTGTGTGTGCAAATTTGCTTGAGTTTGTGTATGTATCTGTGTATGTGTGTATTTGTCTGTCTATATATGTGCGTATGTGTTAATTATAATTCCTTGCATATGTGCTCTTGCAATACCTTTAAATCCGTAACTTTTTGAAAGGAAAAAATTTTCTCCCCTCCACCATTATACATAACCTCCATGCTTTATACATTATGATTCATTTCCACATCCCCTTTTCTTATTTCATATTTCAATATTCATTGAATACCACTATTATTCATCGGTAGATAATTGTGGAATAATGATATAGAAAAAAAAACCTCACTCGCCTTTTGCCTCACACCAAGCTTAAGGGTTGAAGGGTGAGTTAAACATACCAAGAGATCATTTAGACATTCAAACTAACACCTTTTTAACCTTGATCTCTCTGTTTCAGGTAAGCAAACATCCCGTCCCACTCAGCATCCAACGCAGGTAAGGTTCCATCTCACCTGTCTATGTCAAGGGACCGAAATGGAGATAGTCGTTTGAAATAAGCGAGCCACATCAATGTTTCCTGTCGACTCAAACTGATTATCTCTCTTTCTTCTTTTAAGAGAGCCATATTTAGAGATTTACATCTCTCTTTCTTTTTTTTAAGAGCCATATTTAGAGACTTACAGACGTACTTAAGCCGATTCCATCGAGAAAAGATGATGTTAGGAAAAAAGAAAAAATAGATGTTTAATACAAATACTCCAAAAAATCAAAGGCTTCGAATGTATAAAGAGCTTTGTAGTTTCCAATCGTATTTCACATAACGACCCGGTTATATTCTGAACTCATAGTATAGAACAGAATCTCGTAGTCGAGCCTATTATGTTTTAATGAGGTAGAGTACATTGTTTATTAACGGGGGTTGTGATATTAACCTGCGGAATCATTTATTAAAGAGGGGGGAGAGGGAGATGGGATGGGCGAATGCATCACCGCAAATACGAATGGGGAAACAGATTGGACAGATATAGTATGATACATCTCAGGTCCCCCGCTCGACTCCCCGTGCAAGCGCCTCCATACCTGATGAAACTTCACGAGTGATTCTCCTAAGTGACGGGCATTTAAATCTTTTTTCTAACCCTAGTATAAACGCCTTTCTCATAAAGTCACATACGTACAGGTAAAATATAATCCTGGGTTATGTATTTTTCTCTCCTGGCCTCGCCTGCTCGTCCCTCGACCAACGTGTGTGTGTGTGTGTGTGTGTGTGTGTGTGTGTGCATCCCGCATGAGTGAGGGAGCGTCAGGAACAGATGACTGTGAGCCTTAGAAAGAATTGCAGGAAGGGAGGATTTCCAGCACCCCTCTCCCCCCAAGACTGCCTTCTGTGCTCGCCTTCTACGACATGCTGGAGATACGTGGGTAGTAATTCTTTCTCCCTTTTCTCCAAGATTACTATATATTTATATATATATATATATATATATATATATATATATATATATATATATATATATATATATATATATATTTCTTTCATACTATTCGCCGTTTCCCGCATTAGCGAGGTAGCGTCAAGAACAGAGCATGGGGACTGTGCCTTTGAGGGAATATTCCCACCTGGCCCCCTTCTCTGTTCCTTCTTTTGGAAAATTAAAAAAAAAAAAACGAGAGGGGAGGATTTCCAGCCACCCGCTCCCATATATATATATATATATATATATATATATATATATATATATATATACTCTTCATGCACTTCCTTGGTTCTCCTGTCCATTTCTTCCTCCAATCCTTAACACTCGAGATATCTCGAGGAAAATCTGGATTCCAATGGTCCAAGATCCATCGCGAGGGGAGGGATGTATAGACAAAGTATCGTGACAACATTACAAACTCTCCGTATCTTTGTATCTTTACTTGAGACCCCCCCTCTCTCTCCTCTGTATCTCATCCCTCCGTTTTCTTCGAGCTTTTGTCCCAGGGTTGTTGAAGGAGGAGACTTGATTACCAAGGCAGTCGTTTGCCGATCGTGTCGTTGTTTTATTTCATTTTTTTTTTTTTTTTAAGGGTAGGTAACCACTGGGTTTTGCTGGTCCTTCGTGAGGGAGGGAAGGGGGCGGTGGTGCTGTGTTATTACGTCCCTCCGTCGTTAGCCTGGCCTGTGTTGACGTGAGACACGATCGTAGGAACGAGGCTTGTCCCCTTTTCTCTCTCTCTCTCTCTCTCTCTCTCTCTCTCTCTCTCTCTCTCTCTCTCTCTCTCTCTCTCTCTCTCTCTCCACCGAGGGAGGCGCATTACCCACGGTGTCGGGACCTGGTTCTTGACGGCTTGCGGAGTGAGCCGGCACTTCAGTGGCTATCGAGTTTCACTCCCTTGGCCGGTCTTTCTTCCCTTGTGCTTCACAGCCATCATGAGGGCTGCTGGCATCCATTCCACTTACCTACAGTCACTCCCTCTCACACATAGCAGCACTTGACAACACGTAACACACACACGACTTGTTCTTAATAACTACAGGTCTCCCTGCGGTGAGCGCTACTTGCTAGTTCTGTCATTTTGATATATATATATATATATATATATATATATATATATATATATATATATATATATATATATATATATATATATATATATATATATTATCCTTGGGGATAGGGGAGAAAGAATACTTCCCACGTATTCCCTGCGTGTCGTACAAGGCGACTAAAAGAGGAGGAAGCGGAGGGGGGAGGGGGGGGGGGCTGGAAATCCTCCCCTCCCGGTTTACTTTTTTCAATTGAAGGAACAGAGAAGGGGGCCAAGTGAGGATATTACCTCTAATTCTCAGTCCTCTGTTTTAACGCTACCTCGCTAACGCGGGAAATGGCGAATATGTATAAAAAAGTTGTATATATATATATATATATATATATATATATATATATATATATATATATATATATATATATATATATATATATATCCTCTTCTATCCTAAAGTGTATATAGCGAAGGGACGAAGTAATTAAAAGAAAATAACACTTCGCCGAAGCATGACCTAAAAGTTACAAGAACGGATGAAAAGATATTATGAATTTCCACACACACACACACCTCATACAACATGCTTTCGTTACACCATCTAGAACAGAACACGACTGGGAACACGCTTGTACACGAAGAGAGAAACTCTTTTTTTTTCAACCACTGGGGATCAAATTGGTATTGCTCATGTCCATTTGAGAATGACAGGTCAGGATAATGATAGGCTGAAATATACTGACTGAGAGATTGAAAAAAAAAAATATATATATGATCCACTCCCATGTCAGGATAAATGTCGGTGCAATATGTTTCCTATCTTATTTCTGGCTTGCCTGATAATATGAATTTTTTATATATGCTCATTTCAACCCCCCCCCCCCCATTACTACGGAGTGTCGGCGAAACAGACGATGAATGACGGAGCGTCAGGAAATGTAGTCGCTGGCCCTCGCAACACAACCTGGACATTACGAGGTGTTCCCCAACCCGGAGTTCGCATCTTGTCGATAAATCAATGATCAGAGAGAGAGAGAGAGAGAGAGAGAGAGAGAGAGAGAGAGAGAGGTTTGCAGATGGATCGTCAGTACGGCTTTTATATATATATATATATATATATATATATATATATATATATATATATATATATATATATATATATATATATATATATATATATATATATATGTATATATATATATATATATATATATATATATATATATATATATATATATATATGAATATATATATGAATATATATATATATATATATATATATATATATATATATATATATATATATATATATATATATATATATATATATATATACACACACACGAGTACTCGACAAATTGAAATCCAAGTATTAGTGACACTGTTATGAAAAGGGGTTCGACATCCTTAACCGCACAGTAAATGATATGATAACGGCCCAGCAAGATGGATTCCCGGGTTGTGGCTATGTGGATAACAGATAGTTTAGTCAATTGCCGGTGATACACGACAGACATATGACATAGATGTATAGATACATAGACACATAGACACAGATGTATAGATACATAAACACATAGACATAGATATATAGACACAAAGACACATAGACACAGATATTTAGATACATAAACACATAGACATAGATATATAGATACACTTACACATTGACATAGATATATAGATACACTGACACATAGGCATAGATATATAGATACACTGACACATAGACATTGCTATATAGATACATAGACACATAGACATAGATATTGAGATACACTGACACATAGACAGAGATATATAT
Organism: Panulirus ornatus; assembly: GCF_036320965.1. Taxonomy (NCBI): domain Eukaryota; kingdom Metazoa; phylum Arthropoda; class Malacostraca; order Decapoda; family Palinuridae; genus Panulirus; species Panulirus ornatus. The sequence continues at coordinate 12,080,296 of NC_092286.1, forward strand.
ATACATAGACACATAGACATAGATATTGAGATACACTGACACATAGACATAGATATATAGATACATTGACACATAGACATAGATATATAGGTACACTGACACATAGCCTTATATTGATATATAGATATATAGACACATAGACATAGATATATATAGATTACATAGACACATGGACATAGGTATATAGATAGACTGACACATAGACATAGATATATAGGTATACTGACACATAGCCATAGATATATAGATATATAGACACATGGACATAGATATATATAGATACACTGACTCATAGACATAGATCTATAGGTACACTGACACAGCCATAAATATATAGATATAAGAGAGATGTGTGGAAATAAAAAGAGCGTGGTTGAGAGAGCAGAAGAGGGTGTTTTGAAATGGTTTGGGCACATGGAGAGAATGAGTGAGGAAAGATTGACCAAGAGGATATATGTGTCGGAGGTGGAGGGAACGAGGAGAAGAGGGAGACCAAATTGGAGGTGGAAAGATGGAGTGAAAAAGATTTTGTGTGATCGGGGCCTGAACATGCAGGAGGGTGAAAGGAGGGCAAGGAATAGAGTGAATTGGAGCGATGTGGTATACAGGGGTTGACGTGCTGTCAGTGGATTGAATCAAGGCATGTGAAGCGTCTGGGGTAAACCATGGAAAGCTGTGTAGGTATGTATATTTGCGTGTGTGGACGTGTGTATGTACGTGTGTATGGGGGTTGGGCCATTTCTTTCGTCTGTTTCCTCGCGCTACCTCGCAAACGCGGGAGACAGCGACAAAGTATAAAAAAAAAAAAAAAAAAAAAAAAATAGACACATGGACATAGATATATAGATACCCTGACACACACACACACACACACATGTATATATATATATATATATATATATATATATATATATATATATATATATATATATATATATATATATATATATATAGTACATTCATTCCATACTGTGAATTTCCCCCTTTTTGTTCTCGTTCATCCATTAGAGCGTCTGGCCTTGTAATTTCATGCGCCATTAGCTCTTTTCGCTATTATCCGGGGATTCGGATGCCCCCGGTACAGTACATTGCCTTGCAATGGCGATTTTTTCCCCATTTCCTCCCGAAGGGGCTCTGCTGTCATTTTTTCCCCCCTCTCTCTCTCTCTCTCTCTCTCTCTCTCTCTCTTTGCTTCTAGAATTCCAAAACTTTTTCCCCTAGATTTCTTCTTTATGCCGATGATCGATCGAATGGATTAATCTAGTCATACATTACTCCTAGATGCCATGACCAGCGTTCTGGGCTTTTCTAGTAACATTATTCCTAGTAATGTTAGAGATGGATCCAGCCTTACGTTTTCTTTAGATCCCGCCATACGTTTTCTTTAGATGGCGTGCTTAGAATCCAGTGTCATTACCAGCGTTCTGAATTTTCCTAGTAACATTAACCTCCTAGTAATGTTAGGTGAATGTTGATCCAGCCATACGTTTTCTTTAGATCCAACCGTACGTTTTCTTTAGATCCAGCCATACGTTTTCTTTGGATCCGGCCATACGTTTTCTTTAGATGGTACGATCAGATGGCTTCAGGATCCTAGGGACTCAAGAAATTCATAGAAATACGACGCTCAGGTTTGCGACAGTTTGTACAGACGTAACGTCGAGATACGACGCCTCGATTTTGCGACAGTATGTCCAGACGTAACCTCGCTGTACAAGAGAACCTCGAAATACGACGCTCAGGTTTGCGACCGCTTGTCAAGAATCGTAAACTTGTCTTTTGTTGACCCCCTCCTTATGCACGTTGATTTAAGACGCATCTTCTCTAAAATTGTAAAGAAAAACCTTGTCCAGCGACAGCGTGCAGGATATGTACACAAAGGGAAACCAAAGCGAAGGCCCCAGTGTAGTTACAGGTCTGTATTGTTTTTTTTTCAAACTGTATAGAAGAATGACAGACCTGTATAGCAGCGTTGATACCTGTGTATAGCCGCCCTGACACCTGTATAGCAAGACTGACACTTGCATGCCAGAAATGGCACCTGATGACATCTGTATAGCAGCGTTCATACCTGTGTACTAGAAGTGACACTGTATAGCAACGTTCATACCTGTATACTAGAAGTGACACTGTATAGCAGCCCTAACACCTGTATGGCAGAGGTGACATCTGTAGAAGCAGGACTAACACCTGTGTACCAGGATCGATACCTTTTATAGCAGAAGCGACACCTGTGTAGCAGGATCGACACCTGTAGACCAGAAGTGACACCAGTATAGCAGCTCTTACACCTGTCCAGGTCGACTGGCGCCTGTATAGAAAGAGATGACACCTGTATAGCAGGAATGACACCCTTACAACGGTACTGACACCTGTATAGAAAGGAATGTATAGCAGCAGTGACCCCTGTATAGCAAGAACGACGCCTGTATGACGAGAATGATACCCGTATAGCAAAACGGACACCTGTGTAGCCATCCATGCAACCACGACACCGTGTGAAACATCATGTCATCTACGACACCGTGTGTTCATGACACATTGTCACCATGTCTCTGTTTCCTCATGACAGTGCTTTGTGGGCATGACACCGTGGTCCATAAATGTCAGGTCAAAGGTCAGGTCAAACCCAAGAGTCGTACCATCGTGCTTTAGGGTCGTACTGTCTTGCTTAAGGGACGTGCGCAAGGGGAGTATAGCCGTGTCAAAGAGTCGTACTCAAGTTTCGGATCGTAGTGCTCAAGGGTCGTACCGTCGTGTTTTAGGGTCGTACCGTCGTGCTCATAGGTACATATCGTCGTGTTCTAGGGGTCGTACCGTCGTGCTCATAGGCACATATCGTCGTGTTCTAGGGGTCGTACCGTCGTGCTCATAGGCACCTATCGTCGGGTTCTAGGGGTCGTACCGTCGTGCTCATAGGCACCTATCGTCGTGTTCTAGGGTTCGTACCGTCGTGCTGCAGCGTCGTTGTGCCCACAGGCCTTACCGTCCACCTCAGAGGTGGTCTTACCAAAGGGGGTCGTACCATCAGAGATTTTCTCTTCCCCTTCCTCAAAAAGGAAGGGTCTAAAACGACAGTGTGGTTTGATGCCTGTACCTACCCTCCCTGAGGATAGGCTGGGTCGAGGGGAGGTAGAGGAGGGCTGAGGATAGGCTGGGTCGAGGGGAGGTAGAGGAGGGCTGAGGATAGGCTGGGTCGAGGGGAGGTAGAAGAGGCTTAAGGATAGGCTGAGTCAAGGGGATGGTATGAGGAGGCCTGAGGATAGGCTGAGACAAGGGGATGGTATGAGGAGGCCTGAGGATAGGCTGAGACAAGGGGATGGTATGAGGAGGCCTGAGGATAGGCTGGGTCGAGGGGAGGTAGAGAAAACTTAAGCCAGTGCCTTGTAACTTGACCACGACGACCACAGCCACCACGACGACGACCACTGCCACCATGACCACCACAGCCACCACCACGACGACGACCACTGCCACCACGACGACGACCACGACCACGACCACGGCCACGACCACGACCACGACCACGACCACGACCACGACCACGACCATCACCGCCGCCATGACCACCACAGCCACCACGACGACCACTGCCACCACGACCACGACCATCACCGTCACGACCACGGCCACCACCACGACCAACACGACTGCCATCACCTGCAGCGCCCCGGCAAAACGGTGGGAAAGTTGGCAGATTCACATTGACCTCCTTCTGACTTGCTATATCTGTCTGTCTCTTCGCCTCACCTCGGTTGAGGAGTTCGTGGTGTGTTCGGATGACCTCATCATGACCTCTCCTGACCTGACCTTACTCACTCGTGTCGGATAATCCATTGTGACCCGTACCGTGACCTCGGTTAACCCTTAGGTGACCTCATTCAGTCGATGTGTGACCTTTTTTTGTCATGCTAGTGACCCCAAATGACCATTTGTTGACCTTACTCTCCAACCTGAATGACCTTTTTGTTTTTCTGCACATGTGTATTTCCAGGAGGCCATTTTATGACACTTAAGCTCTGTATATTCCCATAAGCCTTTTTTTTTCCCCTGACATTTAAACTCAAAGTGAGCTGTATTCTCTTCTAATAACTCAGATGCTCTGACCTCGTCTAGTCTAAGACTGTGACCTAACATGCCCCTCTTTTTTTTGGGGGGGGTCACCTTGAAACCTTTCAGTTTCGTATATTTCTATAATACATTTTACCTAAGTCATCGTCTTCAATTTATCTTTTTCTTTTACCATTCGTAACTATGATAGCTTGTCATGACACTATGTGACCTCGAATGACCTCCGGTTTCCATTTCCATTACCCATTCTCTACCGCCGCTGTGCTTAATCAAGGAAGGTAAGATTAATAATGGGATTATTCCAACTGAAATTAATCGCCTCATCAGAGATTATATATACAGCAATGACGCCTGAGTATCGCTTCCTCGTGTGTGTCGGGGGGAAAAAAAGGGAAAGAAAAATTGAAATCTAAATCGCATTAGAATTAGGAGGAATAATTCCATTTAGAAATAATCGTGAGATAATTATCATGATCTATCTCACATAAATAGGAAGTCTATCCGATCCATTTTCTATTCTTAGGGTCAGTTTAACCTGTACCGTTTTCTACTATGTATCTGGCTTTTATTTCTAGTAGTCACGTTCGTCCTTGTTCGCTCCCTCCTTCGTAGTGATGATAACAAACTGTAAGATGGTTCTAGTACTGATGAATTAAGAGTCTATCACAGGATAGAAAAAAAAAAACTCCCAAAACGCTTCAAAAGAAAAGAAAATGTAAAAAAAAAAATGTCAGGACATGAACTTCCAAAACGCTTGAAAAAAAAAGAAATATATATATATATATATATATATATATATATATATATATATATATATATATATATATATATATATATATATATATATATCAAGACGTGAAAAAAAGGGGATCCCATTTTCATCTTCTTTGTTAGTATGGAAGGAAAGCTTAGCAGCTTAAAAGAAAAAAAAGATGTCAGAAAATGTCTCTCGTTCTTCCATGTCTCCAATCCACCATCGTTCTCACAGCTCCAGTGACCACGAATGGGGACGAATCCCCCTTGTATCTACACATTGAGACTAAACATGCGAAGCAATGAATCCCGAAGGACGATTCTCCCACTATATATTGTAATGGCGTCGTTGGCCATAATGTGACCTGAACGGACGATAAAGCCTCACATCATAGGTGGGAGAGAGAGAGAGAGAGAGAGAGAGAGAGAGAGAGAGAGAGAGAGAGGGACGATTTCCCTCCTCCTCCTCCTCCCACCACCCCTCGCTAACCACCCTGATAATATCCACTATGTCTGAAATTATCCAAGGCCTTTGCGACTCACGGGTGATGATCATCGACCTCTTTTGTGTCGAGGGGAGTTCTCTCTCTCTCTCTCTCTCTCTCTCTCTCTCTCTCTCTCTCTCTCTCTCTCTCTCTCTCTCTCTCCCACTGAAGGAGTAACAGCAACCCAGGCAGTCCCTCCACCCAAGCCCCATGGTTGGCAGGGCCTTGGTGAGGTTCCGTCGCGGAGGCTGACTGACCCTTCCTCCCCTTTCCTCCCCTTCCTTCTTCCCCTTCCCCTCGAGGCGCTGTTGACCTTCCTTTTGACCCCCACCCACCCATTCCACTCCTCCTCCCCCATTCAGGAGACGACGCCGCCCCCCTAGCCCCGCCCGCTCGTATACATCACAGTTACGAACGCTACAATTCTAACCACCGCTTACGGTCCCGCGTTCGTGAAACTAATAAAGTACTTAGCAGCACGAAAGAAATGATGGAGGGGAAGGGTTGGCGCTGCCTCTATATATATATATATATATATATATATATATATATATATATATATATATATATATATATATATATATCTTTCTTTTCTTTTAAACTATTCGCCATTTCCCGTATTAGCGAGGTAGCGTTAAGAACAGAGGACTGGGCCTTTGTGGGATATCCTCACCTGGCCCCCTCCTCTGTTCCTTCTTTTGGAAAATTTAAAAAAAAAATGAGAGGGGAGGATTTCCAGCCCCCCGCTCCCTCCCCTTTTAGTCGCCTTCTACGACACGCAGGGAATACGTGGGAAGTATTCTTTCTCCCCTATCCCCAGGGATATATATATATATATGTATATGTATATTTTTCCCACCACACACACCCTCCGCTCCCCACCCCTTCCTTCCTTCCTCCCTCCAGTGGCCGTCGTATTTATTATGAATGAAAAAAAAAGGATATACCCTCCCACTTACCTCACCATCATTCACCCATAGTAACATCCGCCCATTTTCTGCCTTTTTATACAACAAGCTCATTAAAATAGTGAGGTGTGGAAAAATAAAAAGAAAATCTACCCTCATTCAGCTCCTGGGGAAGGTATGGAAAAAAATGGGGGGGAGGAAAAAAAATGGGGGAGAGGAAAAAAAATGGGGGGAGGAAAAAAAATGGGGGGAGGAGGGAGGAACATGATAAAGAATGCAATATATATATATATATATATATATATATATATATATATATATATATATATATATATATATATATATATATATATATATTCCTTAGAAAAATAAGAACACCGTTAAAGGCGCGCCATTCCCAACCACGAGAGAGAGAGAGAGAGAGAGAGAGAGAGAGAGAGAGAGAGAGAGAGAGAGAGAGAGACTGGACCCAAATGCCTGGCGTAATAAGGCCCACATTTGTGACACACCCCCCCATTACTGGTGTTGGTTTCAAACCGCAGGCCAAATTGGATTGTTCTGCCCTGTGCCACAAAGACCAACATTGTACTTCTGTACCATTTATGGGGGGGGGGTGAAACCGTAGCGAGCTAGACCAGACCTTACGGCCTCCCGAGACAGAGACGAAACCACATCGCCCTGAACCAAAGGGTTTAAAGTTACGTCATACATAACACCTCGTCGGTATCGGATATTAAATATTTGGTGAGAACAGTATTGGTTTTCGGTCTACATGTACAACGTACTAAAATATGGAAGTATGTGCAGTATGATGGACAGGTTTAATTGCCTGCGGGCTTTAAATTTACAATGGCACTTTCTCTCTCTTTCTCTTTTTTCTTCTTTTTTTAGTGCATATTTGTATACGTGAATTTTGCACTTATGGGCATGGTTCCATATATCTGTCTACTTGTCTGTTTGAATATTCATCTATTTGCCCATCTGCCTGTCTATCTATCTATCTATCTATCTATCTATCTATCTATCTATCTATATATATATATATATATATATATATATATATATATATATATATATATATATATATATATATATATATATACATACATATATATATATATATATATATATATATATATATATATATATATATATATATATATATATATATATATGTATGTATATATATATATATATATATATATATATATATATATATATATATATATATATATATATATATATATATAAACGATGCGTCTGTTATGGACGATGAAAGGTATTGTTTGACAAAATTATGACGAAGGCTAATTAATAAAACCAGTAATAGATTTTTTCTTTATTTATTTGTACTCTTGACATACCTCCTACCGACGTAAGCCCTCTCTCTCTCTCTCTCTCTCTCTCTCTCTCTCTCTCTCTCTCTCTCTCTCTCTCTCTCTCTCTCTCTCTCTCTCTCTCTCTCTCTCTCTCTCTCTCTCTCTGAACGCCGACAGACAAGGTGAAGAAGCTCATAATTATTAAGTCCAGTAGTAACTCTCGGTATTAACAGAGCTTGATCAGTAATACCACAGCAGTAACCTTCGGCATTAACACAGCTTGATCAATAACACCACAGCAGTAACCTTCGGCATTAGCACAGTTTGATCAATAATACCATAGCAGTAACCTTCAGCATTAAAACACAGCTTGATCAATAATACCACAGCAGTAACCTTCAGCA
>NC_092286.1:12093235-12108235 GCF_036320965.1 Panulirus ornatus
TTTGGTCAGCAATTAATTGCTGAGGTGGAAATGTAATCCCTCACTTGATCAGATTAATGTAATTAGTAATGTTCCGCAGTTAGAATCGGACGAGTTACTTTATCAGGAAAGAAACTATGTTCATCGATGGTTCTTGACATGAGGCGAATTATAACTGTCAAGTTAACTTTCGTGTGTGTTACACCAAGTACAGAGCCTCATATCCACAACCAGGACGTACAGACAGACATTTCCTTGGTTTCCCCCTGATTGCTTCATATGCCCTGGTTCATCCCTTTGACAGTATGTCGTCCCTTTTATACCACATCTTTCCAATTCACTCTAACCCTTGCAGGCCTTATTACCACGCCCTCCTGCACGTCTGGGTCCCTAATTCTCAAAGTGTCTTTCACTCCATCGTTCCATCTTTTCCCCCTAGCTGTCCCTCCTTATTATTCCCTCCGCTTCCGACACAGCTTCTTAGCCATTCTCTTGCTCACTCATGCTATGCGTGTGTACCGACCATTCCAGCACGCCCTCTTCACCTCTCTCGTGCCTTACTCCTCTTACTTCCACGTCTATGTATACCCTATCCTTTTTCTTATTCGGGCTACCATCCTCACCACATTTCATCCTCAAACATCATATGTCCAACACATCCATCCACACTCTCCTGCATTATCTTGTCTGCGGCCCACTGCCGCGCATCCATACAACACCGTCAGAAAGCACTATACGATCAAACATACCCATTTTTACTCTCGCGGACATTGACCTCTCTTTCCACACATTCCTCAGTTCACCCAGGATCTAAAACCCCCTGACCCACCCTATAGCTCACTTCAACTTCCAGATTTCCATTCGCTGCCTTTTCGCCTCCCATTTGTCTAAGACCTCCCATTTCCTCCATATTTTCTCGTTTTAAACTCACACCTCAACTATTCTGTCCCTTTTAGCTTGCTGTTATTCACATTGTCTCCCGTTTTTTTCTTTCACACACACACTCCTAACCTCAGGCTCCAGCTTCTACTAGTTCTCTCTCCAATCTGCCACCAGCGCCGTGTCATCGGCATACATTTGTGTGCTACGGAAAATAAAAAAATTCCAATCGTGTTACCTCGTCTCTTAACCTAGAATCTCTGTGTCTCGCTTTTGGCTCATGGAACAGAATAGCTGAAAACATGGTTAATGCAGACAACATATGTAAATTTCATTGATTGTGTGATAATGCGAATGTTCAAGTTATGGTGCTCCAAGAGTGTAAAATTCCCTTTCCGTTTCGTACAAATAGGTTATTACAATAAGTAATCACACACACACACACACACACACACACACACACACACACACACACACACTAGGCTGTCAGGTACCCATTTATCGACCAGCCTGAGAGGTGGATGAATATTTGGATTAGGCATGGCCTGTGTACTGCGCCTAGGATTCGAACCTATGGAGGGTCGATCCCATAGCAGGCCCTTTACTTGCTTCATGGTCGGTAAGGATAATCACTGCACATCGGGGGCCCATGGTGTATGTGTGTCTGATTACTATAAGTGGTACTGGAAGAGAGTTTTTCACTCCTGTTGCCCCGTGTGTGTGTGTGTGTGTGTGTGTGAGTTCATTGTGAGGTGTGTGTGTATTCGTGTGTGTGTGTGTGTGTGTGTGTGCGTGTATCTTCAGCAGCTGCAGTACGAAGCAAAAATTCTTCCAATACAATCTCACCTCGAGATTCTTGGGACCCAATACTTTGCAACAGAACTCGACCCCCCGCCACCCACAGCCACTTCATAAGCAACCGCCAACTCCCAGGCAGAAATGAAAAAAGTAAGTCCCTCGCCTGCTTCACACATGAGCGACCAAGACCTCATGGATGATTCCTCCTCCTCCTCCCTCAACCAACTCAGCATTAACCAAACATACTCACCTCGTAATGACCGGAGAGGCAGTGAACGAACAATTTCCTTCCTTCCCTCCCTATTATTTAACTTTATTCCAGCAGACAGTCATATATTTATACACTCATCGAAAACTACATTTCCCCAGACATGTTCATATTCCTTGTTTTCCTCGTCTGCGTTTCCACACACGAACCATCTCCCTAACTGTGAATCGGTATATAGACCACCTTCATGACCATGGTGTTACTTGTGCACTGAAGACATAGAAAACCTGCTGCTCTTAGGGTCTTCTCCTCTCACTCCACGAACACAAACACAGATCACCGCAATTCTTGACCTGTGCTCCCGCCCAGCGATAATGGCTAGCTTCCTGAGCGCTGCAGGAAGGGTAGGTTATATATATATATATATATATATATATATATATATATATATATATATATATATATATATATATATATATATATATATATATATATGTATATATATATATATATATATATATATATATATATATATATATATATATATATATATATATATATATATATATATATTCATTGACAGCACGTCGACCCCTGTATACCACATCGTTCCAATTCACTCTATTCCTTGCACGCCTTTTACCCTCCTGTATGTTGAGGCCCCGATCGCTCAAAATCTTTCACTCCATTTTTCCACCTCCAGTTTGGTCTCCCACTTCTCCTCCTTCCCTCCACCTCTGACACGTATATCCTCTTTGTCAATCTTTCCTCACTGATTCTCTCCATGTGGCCAATTCATTTCAATACACCCTCTTCTGCTCTCTCAACCACACTCCTTTTATTACCACACATCTCTCTTACCCTTTCATTACTTACTCGATCAAACCACCTCACACCACATATTGTCCTCAGACATCTCATTTCCAACACATCTACCCTCCTCCGCACAACCCTATCTATAGCCCACGCCTCGCAACCATATGACATTGTTGGAACCACTATTCCTTCAAATTTCATTTTTGCTCTCCGAGATAACATTCTCGCCTTCCACACCCTGTCACTCTCTTCCGCTTCCATGGTTCCATCCGTTGCTAAATCCACTCCCAGATATCTAAAACACTTCACTTCCTCCAGTTTTTCTCCATTCAAACTTACCTTCTAATTGCCTTGTCCCTCCACCCTAGTGAATGATGCGTGTGAAGCATCTGGGGTGAACCATGGAAAGTTTTGTGGGGCCTGAATGTGGAAACGGAGCTGTAGTCGGTGCATTATACATGACAGCTAGAGACTGAGTGTGAACGAATGTGGCCTTTGTTCTTTTCCTAGCGCTACCTCGCGCGCGCGCGTGGGGAGGGGGGTGCCATTTCATGTGTGGCGGGGTGGCGACGGGAATGGATGAAGGTAGCAAGTATGAAAATGTACATGTGTATATTGTATGTTTCTGCGTATGTATATGTATGTATTCGTTGAAATGTATAGGTATGTATATGTGCGTGTGTGGGCGGGTACGTATATACATGTGTATGTGGGTGGGTTGGGCCATTCTTTCATCTTTTTCCTAGCGCTACCTCGCTAATGCAGGAGAGAGCAACAAAAATAATAATAAAAAAGAAAGAAAGAAAGAAAGAAAAAAAAAAATATATATATATATATATTTTGTGTGATCGGGGCCTGAACATGCAGGAGGGTGAAAGGAGGGCAAGGAATAGAGTGAATTGGAGCGATGTGGTATACCGGGGTTGACGTGCTGTCAGTGGATTGAATCAGGGCATGTGGAGCGTCTGGGGTAAACCATGGAGGGCTGTGTAGGTGTGTATATTTGCGTGTGTGGACGTATGTATATACATGTGTATGGGGGGGGGGGGTTGGGCCATTTCTTTCGTCTGTTTCCTTGCGCTACCTCGCAAACGCGGGAGACAGCGACAAAGTATAATAAATAAATATATATATATATATATATATATATATATATATATATATATATATATATATATATATATATATATATATATATATTCTTTCTTTCAAACTATTCGCCATTTTCCGCGTTAGCAAGGTAGTGTTAAGAACAGAGGACTGGGCTTCTGAGGGAATATCCTCACCTGGCCCCCTTCTCTGTTCCTTCTTTTGGAAAAAAAAAAAAAAAAAAAACAAGAGGGGGAGGATTTCCAGCCCTCCGCTCCCTCCCCTTTTAGTCGCCTTCTACGACACGTAGGAAATACGTGGGAAGTATTCTTTCTCCCCTATCCCCTGGGATATATATATATATATATATATATATATATATATATATATATATATATATATATATATATATATATATATATATATATATATCCTTTTTTAAGTTATTATTTAGACCTTCTGATGAAGCACATGGAGAGGTTACATGAAGAAAGACGAAAGAAGGAAAGGAATGCCACAGTTTCACAGCACGAGGAAGGAAGAAGTTGATAAGAATAAGGGAACAAAGAAGGAAAGAGGAGAATGCACGGAGAGACCACCTGGACGTCGAAAGGAAGAGACCAAAATGGGACGATGTCATCGCGAGAGATTTTAAGAACGAAGAATCCACAACATCGCTGTATGAATGAAATTCCCTCTCGTAAATGTGTGGTTCATTGACCAAAAGGCTCGCGTGGTGTAAACCCTCTTCGAAAACCCAGACTCCCCTCAGCTGTCCTGACACAGGCTCCGCCAGACTGCCCTCCTCTCTCCTCTTCCCCCCGAGCAATAATATCACAGTCGTTGTTATTCACGCCCAGGCCATGGCCCAGAGTTTGGAAATAAACAATCGACTTGGTGTTTCCCCCCCTGGTTTTATAACAATATTTGTAGGGTCTCCCTGGTATATGTGTGTGTGTGTGTGTGTGTGTGTGTGTGTGTGTGTGTGTGTGTGTGTGTCGGGGGTCCTCTCTACGTCCCATGGCATATGGTTTGCGGTTTCTATGCCTTTTATTTGATGTTGTTCGTGGTTTTCTATGCCGTATATATTCGAGGTATTCTATCAGAGATTTCTTTGACCTTTGACGTTCTCTGGCAATGGTTTCCGGGGGGTGTTCTCTGAATGGACATAACAGTTGTCCCTGGCGTGCTGCAGGACCGTGAGTGTATGTCATCCGTGGCGTTCTCGAGAGGCGAAGGAATTATTCATGGTGCTCTCCAGCCTCGCGATCTATCCCTCACTGCTCCTCACACACAGGGTCTTGCCTCCATCATACACCGGTCTGTGTTAACCTTGCTGGTGTGTGTGTGTGTGTGTGTGTGTGTGTGTGTGTGTGGAGCCAAGAGTATTATATAGGCCCAGCGACCGACATCGGTTTTGTGATTGCCATATGCATTATCCATACTCAGATAACTCCCTCAATATTGTTCAATTTAGACTGTGGGTAGAGCAATATATATATATATATATATATATATATATATATATATATATATATATATATATATATATATATATATATATATATATATATATATATATATATATATATATATATACATATATATATATATATGTAGCTTTTGGCTCACGGTCAGAACCGTCAGACCGTGCTGATTAAAGAGAGAGGGAACAGCAACTGTTTAACCAGAGCAGAGAATATTTCACATCACGAGAGATGATGAAAAAAGAAAGAAAGAAAAAAAAGATTCCAAGTAATTTAGGGAAGTGTTAATATTTGACCAACATTAGTCGTAAGTCCTGAACAATTTCATTCTGCAATTATTGTCCATCACTGAGAATTTTTCCGGTCTATCACTCGTGCGTTTTCCTCTCTCTCTCTCTCTCTCTCTCTCTCTCTCTCTCTCTCTCTCTCTCTCTCTCTCTCTCTCTCTCTCTCTCTCTGGAAAAGAGTATGACGCGTGTGCGAGTAGGTAGGGTGTGCGTCGAGGTGTGAATGATGTCACCATGGCTGTTTGATCTGTTTATGGGTGAAGCGAACGCGGGAGACAGCGACAAAGCAAAATGATAATGACAAAATAATATATGAAACAGCATCCCTCCCCCCCTCCAGCGAAGGGTGGCAATGAGAATGGATGAAGGCAGCAAGTTTGAATATGTACATATGTATGTATATGTATATTTCTTTGTATGTATATGTATGTATACGTTGAAATGTATATGTATGTATATGTGCGTGTGTCGGCGTTTACGTATGTACATGTATATGTGGGTGGGTTGGGCCATTCCTGTCTGTTTCCTTGCATTACCTCGCAAGGAAATAATATATGTGTATATATATATGTATATCTTTCATATATATATATATATATATATATATATATATATATATATATATATATATATATATATATATATATACATATATATGTATATATATATATATATATATATATATATATATATATATATATATATATATATACATATATATGTATATATATATATATATATATATATATATATATATATATATATATATATATATATATATATATATATATTTATACATATAATTATATGTATATATACATATAACCTGTCATAGTGTGTTCCAATAAGGTCAGTGTCTCTGAACTTTTGAATTATACCGTCATCAGCATAAATCGAACATTGCACGGCTCTTGCAAAGTCAGGATTTTAGCAACAGTGGATTGAGGTGGATAGCTCTGGCGTCTGGCATTATATACCACAGTCATCGCCCAACTCCAGCACACACAGGTGAAAGCGAATATTCCTCCACTCAGGTTCAATATTTAGGAAGAAAACGAATCATCGAACTCGTAAGATGAATCATAGAAAGTCCTGTGTCAATACCTCCACATCCCCACATCTCCATCCATTGGAGGCAACGCACTTCCTCTCCTGGTAGCGACTGACTGTAGTAGAGATATACATTTTCTGTTTTTTTTCTTAAATCTCCTTCAGTCTCCCCTTCGTGTCGTCAGTTAATAGAAATCAGCCTCTCATACTTAAACTGCTCCGTGATGAGAATAATCAAAAGGCACCAGTTTTATTCGGAGATCAGTGTGGCCGAAAGCAATTGAAAGAAGCGATGCATGTAATTGGGTAATGCCTAGAAAGAGGGAGTTGAAAAATAGATGAGATCATATGCTCTCTACCGAGACTGGATGCACAGTAGCTGGACAATACTTGGATTGAGTCTGCCTGAGCACCGCTTAAGGGAGTTGCACACTACCTCGGTCGGACGCACAGTAAAGTGCACAGAACCTGTGATCAGTGCATGCATACTTGTGTGTGTGTGTGTGTGTGTGTGTGTGTGTGTGTGTGTGTGTTAAGGCACTGTTGTTTGGGTGGTTGATTGCGCTGTGTCCAGATTAATTGGCTGATTGGACATTGCTTTGGCTAATTGGTGGAATGTACAATCCCTGGCTTCGAGAGGGCGCAATAATAATCCCCGATAACCATCCTTTAGGCTGTATCAACAGTGCCATCATCCTAGAAAATAGCCTTTACTGGGTTACGGATTATGTAGGATGGGTGTGTAGAATTCAGGGTAAGTGTACCATGTGTAGGGTTAAGTACACTCAGTGCTCGTATTGTGGGTGTACGACCACCGTGGGCTGGCGAATGAGTGTACAGTATATGAGGTATGTAGGTTTAGTATACTAAGGGTATATGGTGTACCTTATCTGTAGAGGGTTTACGGTACCTGTGATGTTAGGAGGCGCTCCCTATCTGTGATGAGTTTACAATGGATGGTGTGTGTATTACGCATTTTAAATGGGTTTACTGTATCTGAAGTGTTAGGTATACCTTATCTATAATGAGTGTACGGCACCTGGGAGGCTAATTATACTCTATCTGTAGTGGGTATGTAGAGGTGGTGGGTTTACCTTATCTGTCGTGGGTTTACATTACCTGTAGCGGTGGGTGGGGGGCAGAATAGCAGCAGGAGGGGCACCAAGGAGAGGCAGATCATCGGGCTGTGGGTGGAGGCCATGAGGAACCTGTAGGTGACACCCGGTTAGTTGGCTGGCTGGTTGGCTGGCTGGCTGGCTGGTTGGCTGGCTGGCTGGCTGGCTGGCTATAATTGGCCGGTTGGCCGTCTTGACTGGCTGGCTGGGCTGTGCTGGCTGGCTGGCTGGCTAGGTTCACAGGAACCTCAGCCGCCACGCACTCTCTTTCCCGGCGAGCCTCATCTGACGCACTCTTAAAATTCTTACCAGCGAGCGACTACCCTGTGACGCACTCTTCTCACCGGCCGGCTACCGCCTGACGCACTCTATTCACCGCCTGCCACCATCTGACACATTCCCTTTACCGGCGACAAATCTAAACGCACTCTAAACCATTAAAGCATCTGGTGCTCTCTCTCTCTCTCTCCCCTGGCGACGACCATCCAGCGCACTCTCCACACACCGGAGACCGTCTGACGCACTCACTGCTCGCCTCCTACTCAATGAACCAGAACACAAGTGCCGGAATCTCTCGCAGATCTATACAGTATACACCAAGATTTCACTAAAGTCACGGAATACGTGTAATATACAACACACACACATACACAGAATCCTCGTCCAAGAGACGTGAGAAAACGTATGGTCAAAATTCTCTCCTAAATCATTAATCCTTTTTTTACGTATATAATTTTCATAATCAGTCTATTTTAGATGAGATCTAAATTCTAAAATTCTATAGAAACACTGCCAGAGAGATAAGAAGGAGAATTATATACATATTTTTTTTTCTTCTTTAGACACTGTAGTTCACTGTTTGCTTGGCGGGAAAAAGAGAGTTGAAAAAAAAAAGAGAGAGAGAGGGAGAGAAGAGCCGACTCGACTCTGAGGAGAGGAGGAACATGCAGGCCCGCGCTGTTGCCACACCACCGTCCGTCCTCTCGCTGGCCGAGACTGCGAGTGTCCAAGGCGTTCGGGGTGAACCCCATCGGGGAGGTTTGGCACGCCAGCGCAAGCGCACTCGCGTCCCTCCATAGCTCTGCGTTAAGCTGCAGTGTTGCAACCACTTATTGACAACTTCTTTAAGTGTGTGTGTGTGTGTGTGCGTGTGTGTGTATCTTTAACTTTTGTAAAGATGTTAGATTTATGTCTGTGTGTGTGTGTGTGTGTGTGTGGTGATTAGCCTCAACGGTCATTGGCTGTGTGTGATTAAGCTCTTGGCAACTACCTATATGTTTAGCGAGAGAAGGGAGTTCTACAGTCGTGTAAAAACCTATTGATAATTATCTATCTATCCTGTGCGGGAAAGGGAGATTTACACTCCATCTTTCAGGCATCTATATGTCTGTCTATCATCTGCCTGTCCTTCTATTAATCAGTATACACACAAACTCATTCATACACACACACATACTTATCTATCCATCTATCTAACTATCTGTCTATATATATATATATATATATATATATATATATATATATATATATATATATATGTTATCCTATTCCTTCTATTTGATTTCCCGTCGCTGCGAAGTTCTGTAGTTAGAGATGAAGTGACAGAGGCGAGGATATGTTCTATAAGGCCTGCGTCCCAGGAGACCCTTCACGCCTCGTTTATTCATCGTTCCTGATATATATGTGTGTGTGTGGCATTCGATGCCATTTGGCGGTGGTTCGATCTCACTGTAAATAGACGATTTTCTTTCGTTGTTGTTGTCACTTTCGTTGTACATATCCATAAGGTCCAAACCATTGTTGCACGTTTCCCTTTTTCTTCTTCTTTTATCATGATAATAGAGGTGGAAATATGTGTGTGTGTGTGTGTGTGTGTGTGGGGAGAGAGACAGACTGAGTGTGTTTGCTGCTTCGTAACCTCTGGCATGCGTAGGCGTGATCAGGTATCACCCAATTCACGGTGTTTAGAAAGTTGCCATGGGGGTGAAAAATATTCGCGCCTCACTTTTATTCATTTGTTTTATTCATATATGTATATATATATATACACACATTTTTTTTTTTCTTTTTTTGACCAGAGCGAAAAGTTACAGGGAATAAATGTTGGAAATATTGATGAGGGACTGAAAGGGAGGGGGGAGGATATTTTTAATGGGCCATTTTTTATGTTATTAGTATGTTATTATATATATATATATATATATATATATGAAGGAATAGTGGTTCCAACAATGTTATATGGTTGCGAGGCATGAGCTTTAGATAGAGTTGTGCGCAGGAGGGTGGATGTGCTGGAAATGAGATGTTTGAGGGCAATATGTGGTGTGAGGTGGTTTGATCGAGTATGTAATGATAGGGTAAGAGAGATGTCTGGTAATAAAAAGAGTGTGGTTGAGAGAGCAGAAGAGGGTGTATTGAAATGGTTTGATCACATAGAGAGAATGAGTGAGGAAAGATTGACAAAGAGAATATATGTGTCAAAGGTGGAGGGAACGAGAAGTGGGATACCAGATTGTAGGTGGAAGGATGGAGTGGAAAAGATTTTGAGCGATCGGGGCCTGAACATGCACAAGGGTGAAAGGCGTGCAAGGAATAGAGGGAACTGGAACGATGTGGTATACTGGGGTCGACGTGCTGTCAATGGATTGAACCAGGGCATGTGAAGCGTCTGGGGTAAACCATGGAAAGTTTTGTGGGGCCTGGATGTGGAAAGGAAGCTATGGTTTCGGTGCATTATACATGACAGCTAGAGACTGAGTGTGAACGAATGTAGCCTTTGTTGTCTTTTCCTAGCGCTACCTCGCGCACGTGCGGGGAAGGGAGGTGTCATTACATGTGTGGCGGGGTGGCGACGGGAATGAATAAAGGCAGACAGTATGAACTATGTACATGTGTATATATGTATATGTCTTTGTTTGTATATATATGTATACATTGAAATGTATAGGTATGTATATGTGCGTGTGTGGACGTGTATGTATATACATGTGTACGTGGGTGGGTTGGGCCATTCTTTCGTCTGTTTCCTTGCACTCCCTCGCTAACGCGGGAGACAGCGACAACGTATTATAAGAAAATGAATGAATAAATATATATATGTGTGTGTGTGTGTATGTGTATATGAGTGGATGAGCTTTTCTTCGTCTGTTTCCTGGCGCTTCCTCGCTGACGCGGGAAACAGCGATTAAGTATATGTGTGTGTGTGTGTGTGTATATATACCTATATATATATATATATATATATATATATATATATATATATATATATATATATATATATATATATATATATATATATCTGAGGATGGAGAGATGAATAACTTTTATCACCCCCAACAGATTCAAGTTGTTTAACTAAACTTAAACTGACTTAACGAGAAGGTAGTTTAGTGTGATTTTATTCCAGGAAGTTGTTTTTCGGTGTAAAACTTTTATACCGTGATTTTGTGAAAGATCACACAGATACTGACGGACCCGGGTTCGGTTCCCGGAACAGGCCAGCTGGCTCAGAGCCAACCAACCCGGCTGTTCACCTTCCCCCCCATTTGGAGTGAGGTGGGGTAGTGTGCAGCCGCTGGTCGATGAATGGGTACCTGGCGTAATCTTTAGTGTTGGGGATAAAGGGGTTGTATGTATATAAGGTTAACATGCGGTATATATATGTGTATATATATATATATATATATATATATATATATATATATATATATATATATATAATATTATATTATATTATATTATATTATATTATATTATATTATATTATATATCATATTATATATATATATATATATATATATATATATATATATATATATATATATATATGTGTGTGTGTGTGTGTGTGTGTGTGTGTGTGTGTGTGTGTGTATGTAAGGCTTCGAGAAGACGCAACACGAAGTTGAATCTTCTACCAGTGTATCCACAGACACACTGTATCTAAATGCGACTCTCTCTCTCTCTCTCTCTCTCTCTCTCTCTCTCTCTCTCTCTCTCTCTACTCTCTCTCTCTCTCCTCTCTCTATTTAGTCCTGGTCTTCACCAGTTTCAAACCAGGACTAAAAGGGGAAGGAAGGGCTCCCTCCCCCCTCACAGTGTGCCACCCCGGCCTTCCGTAACTCTGACGCCAAATGCCGTGAGTTCCCAAGGTCCCACACACCTCCTGGCCAACATAGCTCCAGCACTACATCGTAAAGTTATAGCGTGGCGCGCAGGTGTTCTCCAGCCAGCCCGTTATTTCGGGCAAAAACAGCGAACGGCCAGGGATAAAAAAATTTGGACCCCCGGCCCATTGCGTTTTAATAAAGTAGATAATTATTTACGCTCGTTTTCTTTTTTTTTTTTTTTTTTTTTTTCCTAAATTTGGGGAAAATTTGGGGGAAAAGTGGGGGGGGGGGGGGGGGGGGGGGGTTAATGGTGATTTCCCCGTAAGGTTGCTTTGGCGTTTCAAGTTCGGTGCCCGGGTTTATAGACTACGACCCTGTTACTACTACAAAAACTACTATACTACTAACTACTACTCTTACTACCCCACTACTGTTAATACTATTTTACTATTTTCCAACTACTACTACTACTTTACCCAAAACTACTATTTTACTATTTTAATATACTACTACTACAAAAACTACAACTATTACTACTACCCTATTTACTACTCCATTTCTCTTCTAACCTACTACTATACTACTTTTACCTTACAAAATTTTTATTTTACTACTACTTACTACTACAAAACTACAACTACTGTTTCACTACTACTCCCCACTACTACTATTTACTACTATACTACTACTTACTACTACTACTAACTACTACCCTACTAAAAAAACTACAAACTACTTTATTTTTCCCCACTATTTTCCAAAATACTACTATACTATTTATACTACTACTACTACTAACTACTACTATACAATTTATTTGTCACTACTACTATTTTGTAAAATTTTTTTTCCCCTTTGTTACCACAAAATTTTTTAAACCGCAAATACTCCCTTTTTTTTAAAAGGGGGAAAAGTCCCCCAAATTTTTCCTTGTCAATTTTAAAATTTTTTTTTTTCTCTAGAAAACTCGTGGGGGCCCAAATCAGGCCCCCTGTTGTTGTCTTTCTTGAAAACTCACGAAAACTCTGGAACTTCCTTCCAAAACATTAATACTATGTCCCCAACACCCAGACAGCCACAGCTAATGTCATATCAAAAAAGATAATGAAACTATGATTTAGGTTTTATTCTTTTAGAGATTTTAAATGTGTTGTTGTCTTTATTCCCAGCTCGTGGCTCCTTACACAACACACAAAACACCACACACACAGACACACACACACACCACACACACGACTTTTTATCAAGTTTTAATGTTGTTTTTTTGTGAATTTTGTTGTTTTGGGGTGAGTCGTGTATAGAGGATCTTAAAAGGTTTAAAGGTTTACTGAAAGCCCCGGGGCGAGATTGGGGTGAGGAGCCCAGCGACAGAGGGCATGTGTGTATTACCCTTTATCGACTAGGTCAGGGGTGTTGCCATACAAGTGTGGGGGTCATATCGAAAGGTATTGATTGTACCCATAGAATTTTTGTCCAAAAAGTCCCATTCTACTAAGCTTGTATTCATTCTATCTCTTCCTATAACTTTTTGAGATGTCCGCTTTTCGTTACGGTTCGACACGAGATGTGGAGGTGAATATTGGATCTTCTTATTCTAGTTTTCTCAGAATATATCAGGCTTGCATGATGAATTGGATATTTTTATCTCTAAATGTTTAAAAAGAGATCCCAGGCATTGTATGATGAACCTGGAATCGTTTGGCAAAAAAAAAGAATGTATTAATCTCAAAAATTGGGTTGGTCACATGACCCCTGTCCAAACCACGTACCGGTATGTGACTGATTTGACGTTACCAACCCCTAATTTGCCTATTATATTTATATATATATATTATATTATATATATTAAAATATTAATATATATATTATTTTTATTATATAGGGGGGAAAGAATACTTCCCTCGATTCCCCGCGTTCGTAGAAGGCGACTAAAAGGGGAGGGAGCGGGGGGCGGGAAAAACCCCCCCTCTAATTTTTTTTTTAAATTTTTCCCAAAAAAAGGAAAAAGAGAAGGGGGCCAGGTGAGGATATTCCCCCAATGGCCCCGTCCTCAGTTCTTAACGCTACCCCGTAAGCGGGAAAGGCGAATGTTTGAAAAAAAAAAAAGTATATTTATATAATATTATATTTATAAATATTTATATATAATATATACACACATTTTTTTTTTTTTTTTTGACCAGAGCGAAAAGTTACAGGGAATAAATGTTGGAAATATTGATGAGGGACTGAAAGGGAGGGGGGAGGATATTTTTAATGGGCCATTTTTTATGTTATTAGTATGTTATTATATATATATATATATATATATATATATATATATATATATATATATATATATATATGAAGGAATAGT
This sequence comes from Panulirus ornatus, assembly GCF_036320965.1. Classification (NCBI taxonomy): domain Eukaryota; kingdom Metazoa; phylum Arthropoda; class Malacostraca; order Decapoda; family Palinuridae; genus Panulirus; species Panulirus ornatus. Next base: position 12,107,406 of record NC_092286.1, read on the forward strand.
GGTTCCAACAATGTTAAATGGTTGCGAGGCATGAGCTTTAGATAGAGTTGTGCGCAGGAGGGTGGATGTGCTGGAAATGAGATGTTTGAGGGCAATATGTGGTGTGAGGTGGTTTGATCGAGTATGTAATGATAGGGTAAGAGAGATGTCTGGTAATAAAAAGAGTGTGGTTGAGAGAGCAGAAGAGGGTGTATTGAAATGGTTTGGTCACATAGAGAGAATGAGTGAGGAAAGATTGACAAAGAGAATATATGTGTCAAAGGTGGAGGGAACGAGAAGTGGGATACCAGATTGTAGGTGGAAGGATGGAGTGGAAAAGATTTTGAGCGATCGGGGCCTGAACATGCACAAGGGTGAAAGGCGTGCAAGGAATAGAGGGAACTGGAACGATGTGGTATACTGGGGTCGACGTGCTGTCAATGGATTGAACCAGGGCATGTGAAGCGTCTGGGGTAAACCATGGAAAGTTTTGTGGGGCCTGGATGTGGAAAGGAAGCAATGGTTTCGGTGCATTATACATGACAGCTAGAGACTGAGTGTGAACGAATGTAGCCTTTGTTGTCTTTTCCTAGCGCTACCTCGCGCACGTGCGGGGAAGGGAGGTGTCATTACATGTGTGGCGGGGTGGCGACGGGAATGAATAAAGGCAGACAGTATGAACTATGTACATGTGTATATATGTATATGTCTTTGTTTGTATATATATGTATACATTGAAATGTATAGGTATGTATATGTGCGTGTGTGGACGTGTATGTATATACATGTGTACGTGGGTGGGTTGGGCCATTCTTTCGTCTGTTTCCTTGCACTCCCTCGCTAACGCGGGA
>NC_092286.1:12113235-12128235 GCF_036320965.1 Panulirus ornatus
ATTTCCGTGTTTCTTCATAGATAGGGTTTAGTGCGTTCCTTCGTCTTACAACGTATGTAGGTCCGTCCTCACACACAACACACACACACACACACACACACACACACACACACACACACACACACACACACACACACACACACACGAAGAGAATGTCCACGAGTGTAAAACTCCCTCCCCATACAGTACAAAATTGTAATTAGGCAGATGGGAACACCCCATACTTACGGAGCTCTCTCTCTCTCTCTCTCTCTCTCTCTCTCCGTACTTCACAAATACGTAATCACACACACACACACGACTTTTATTGCAAGTTTCCAGAATGTCTGTTTTTGAATTTCGCTTTTGGTTATGGGGTTTCTGGCTGATCTTCGAAGGTCCTAATGTTATTCCAGGATACGTAGGAGGCCCTGGACGACGGACCAGCCTCCTCTGACAGACGAGAAGCCTCCTCACAGTGTGTGTGTGTGTGTGTGTGTGTGTGTGTGTGTGTGTGCCAGGACGCCCTTGGTACTGGAGGAAGTAAGAAGCCTATCTATGTAGCTGGTTCTTGGGGCAGAAATGAGATAAAGTGCTTGACATTTTGGCGTGTAGGTGTAGAGATATCGTTAGACACTGCCGTAGAAGTGTTCAGGTGTAGACACACTGTTAGACGCGCAGGAAATGTGTCGATGTAGAGAAACTGTTAGACGCAGTGTGTAGATGTAGACAAACTGTTTGACGCACAGAGAATGTATAGGTGTAGACAAAATGTTAGACGCAGTGTGTAGATGTAGACAAACTGTTTGACGCACAGAGAATGGGTACGTGTAGACAAAATGTTAGACGCAATGTGTAGATGTAGACAAACTGTTTGACGCACAGGGAATGTGTACGTGTAGACAAACTGTTAGACACTGCACGGGAGGTGCACGTGTGTGTGTGTGTGTGTGTGTGTGTGTGTGTGTGTGTGTGTGTGTCCCAGCATTACAGTGAGTACCCAGCTGTGAGCTGCTCTGCAGTCTGATTAAAGTCTGGTGATTAGATTAATCTAGATGGGTTCCTTCAGCAGTGCCCGTCCGCAGGTCGCTGCTGGAGGGGGAGGTTGGAAAGACTGAAAGTGGACGATAGTGAGTGAGAGGAAGAGAAGTGAGGCGGCGCCCCCTGTAGGTGACGAGTAACGGAGGTACGGGGGGAAAGATAAGGAAAGACTAAGGGGGAAGAAAAAGATGAAGGGAGAGAAAGATGATACAGAATGAATAGGCAGAGAAGAAGAAGAAGAAGAAGAAGAAGAAGAAGAAGAAGAAGAAGAAGAAGAAGAAGTAGAAGAAGAAGTAGAAGAAGAAGAAGAAGAAGAAGAAGAAGAAGAAGAAGAAGAAGAAGAAGAAGAAGAAGAAGAAGTAGAAGAAGAAGTAGAAGAAGAAGAAGAAGAAGAAGAAGAAGAAGAAGAAGAAGAAGTAGAAGAAGAAGTAGAAGAAGAAGAAGAAGAAGAAGAAGAAGTAGAAGAAGAAGAAGAAGAAGAAGAAGAAGAAGAAGAAGAAGAAGAAGTAGAAGAAGAAGAAGAAGAAGAAGAAAAAGAGAAGGAGAGAGAGAGAGAGAGAGAGAGAGAGAGAGAGAGAGAGAGAGAGAGAGAGAGAGAGAGAGAGAGAGAGACGTAAGCATCACCACAGCTCTCGGTCTTGATGTCGATGATGGCAAGTAACACACACGCTACATCACACAGGAATTATCACACATAGGAATTGTTACACACATCACACAGGAATTATCACACATAGGAATTGTTACACACATGACACAGGAATTATCACACATGGGAATTGTTACACACATCACACAGGAATTATCACACTTAGGAATTGTTACACACATCACACAGGAATTATCACACATGGGAATTGTTACACACATCACACAGGAATTATCACACATAGGAATTGTTACACACATCACACAGGAATTATCACACATAGGAATTGTTACACACATCACACAGGACTTATCACACATGGGAATTGTTACACACATCACACAGGAATTATCACACATAGGAATTGTTACACACATCACACAGGAATTATCACACATGGGAATTGTTACACACATCACACAGGAATTATCACACATAGGAATTATTACATACATCACACAGGAATTATCACGCATAGGAATTATTACATACATCACACAGGAATTATCACACATAGGAATTATTACACACATCACACAGGAATTATCACGCATAGGAATTATTACACACATCACACAGGAATTATCACGCATAGGAATTATTACACACATCACACAGGAATTATCACGCATAGGAATTATTACACACATCACACAGGAATTATCACGCATAGGAATTATTACACACATCACACAGGAATTATCACGCATAGGAATTATTACACACATCACACAGGAATTATCACGCATAGGAATAATTACACACATCACACAGGAATTATCACGCATAGGAATTATTGCACACATCACACAGGAATTATCACACATAGGAATTATTACACACATCACACAGGAATTATCACGCATAGGAATTATTACACACATCACACAGGAATTATCACGCATAGGAATTATTACACACATCACACAGGAATTATCACACATAGGAATTATTACACACATCACACAGGAATTATCACGCATAGGAATTATTACACACATCACACAGGAATTATCACGCATAGGAATTATTACATACATCACACAGGAATTATCACGCATAGGAATTATTACACACATCACACATGAATTATCACACAGGAATTATTACACACATCACACAGGAATTATCACGCATAGGAATTATTACACACATCACACAGGAATTATCAGGGAGTAGCGTTTACCATATGGCGTCCTAGCTACATCTCTTCGGTGTATATCAAATGACTGTTATATTTCTCTCTCTTGCGTCTCCCCTGACGATGTGATTATGACACGAAAGTGCACTTGGGAACTTATCGTGTTTCATATCCCTGTGGACTCATGGGAATATATATATATATATATATATATATATATATATATATATATATATATATATATATATATATATATATATATATATATATATATATATTAAAACATCTACACTGGTGTATCAACTGATCATATCTTAAACTGAAAAAAAAAAAAACATTCATATATTTCATCATTCAAAGTGAGAGTAGAAAACTTCTCCGCTCTACTTTTTAACTGAAATGAAAAAACTTCGATCATTTGGCTGTGATTTACTTGTAGAAAAAACTTTCTAAATTTTGTACAACTATTAAGAACTATTCGTGTTCAGCCATCGAGTTTGGACATGTAGACTTCATATATATATATATATATATATATATATATATATATATATATATATATATATATATATATATATATATATATATATATATACAGAGAGAGAGAGAGAGAGAGAGAGAGAGAGAGAGAGAGAGAGAGAGAGAGAGAGATTCCTATGAGTCTACGGGGAAAATGAAACACTATAAGTTCCTAAGTGCACTTTCGTGTAATAATCACATCATCAGGGGAGATACAAGAAAGGAATATAACAGTCAGTTGATACACAGCGAAGAGACCTAACTAGGAGGCCATTTGGTGAACAAGCAAGCGACTGTCCAAGACAGACAACCAGCGTATCATAAACTTATTATTTGGACAAGAAGGGGAATTGTTTACAATTTTTATCTACACCTGTTTGTGTGTGTGTGTGTGTGTGTGTGTGTGTGTGTGTGTGTGTGTGTGTGTGTGTGTGGCCTTCATACGAGAGCCTTTGTTCTCAGGTCAACCGGCGGGACTTGACCTGACCTGATGTTTCAGCTCCTGGTTTCCTTTGTGTTGTGTTGTTCTTTTCTTCTCTCCCTAGGGGTCAACCAAGGACTCCCCGCCGCCACTGGACGCTTGGAGAAATATATATATATATCGTCACTGACGTACCTCTTCCTGACGCTGTGAATATCATTTACATCCTTTCTATTTCATTGTCCATTTAAATGTTTTCATTATTTCTTTATCATGAGTGTGAGCGCAATGGAGAAGACATCCAGGCGAGGATTTCATTTTCTTTTCTTTTTTCAACAGTTAAAAGCACTATTGCTTTCTCTCTCTCTCTCTCTCTCTCTCTCTCTCTCTCTCTCTCTCTCTCTCTCTCTCTCTCTCTCTCTCTCTCTCTCTCTCTCTCTCTCTCTCTCTCTCTCTCTCTCTCTCTGAGGTGTCATTGATGTAATCAAATTCGTTGTTGTTTCCTCGCAAATGAATATTGATAGAGACAGTTTCTGATCTTCGTCTCTGATCTTCGTCTCTCATCTTCGTCTCTGATCTTCGTCCCTGATCTTTGACCCTGATCTTCGTGTCTGATCTTCGTCTCTCATCTTCGTCTCTCATCTTCGTTCCTGATCTTCGACTCTGATCTTCGTCCCTGATCTCCGTCCTTGATCTTCGTCTCTGATCTTCGTCCTTGATCTTCGTCCCTGCTCTCCGTCCCTGATATCCCCCTGTGTGTTTCTGTGTTGTCTATTTTGTCTGTGTTGCCTGTGTTGATCTCAAATACATCTCGTCTCCTCTGCGAGACAGAGGTCTGTAAGAATTCTGATTGTATGTATTCTGAGGTCGTGACTGTACCGGCAGATGCCTTTACGAACGTAACACTTTTTACAACTGCTGTCTACAGTCAGTCAATTGGTATCTTTATTCCTTGTTTATCACTTGATTTTCTGACCCCCCACCCCTCCCCTTCCCTACCCTTTTTTGCTTCCCTATTTGCTCAGTCTAAACGTCCTCAGAACCGACCTCCAGCAGATAATCTCGTCTTAGATCATCAGGTCCTCCAGCAGATAACCTCGTCGTAGACCATCTAGTCTTCTGTTATCTGTCCTTCCCATGTACTGTCCTCCAGCAGATAACCTCTTCATAGACCATCAGGTCTTCTGTTATCTGTCCTTCCCATGTACTGACCTCCAGCAGATAACCCCGTCTTAGACCATCAGGTATTCTGTTATCTGTCCTTCCCATGCCCTGACCTCCAGCAGATAACCTCGTCTTAGGCAACCAAGTCCTCTGTTGTGAGTCTTGTGCTTTGTTACTTAGTTTCCCTGGCACTTAAACCTTGTAAGCACATGATAGATATAAGCCTACAGCCTCAAACACCCTGATGGTCCAAATCCTCACCAACGAAGGTTGGTCCTGGGGTTAGAAAACAGCCCCTGTAACCAGTAGCTTTAGGCTTAATACGCGTAGTTAGGTATGGGGTTGATTATAATAACTTGCATCTGCAAACCATGTCGACATTAATCCTAGTCTGATTAGCTAATAGGCCTTGTTAATCACCGCTCTGGAGCTGGATGATGAACAAACTCAGCGCTTGCCTTTATTACACACGGAGGTCATTAGTCACTGTATTGGTAATTAGGTTATAACATCACGTATGCCGAGACAGATCAGCTGATACCGTTGCAAAGTGTTCAACACTTTTTCCCCCCCTTTTATGAGCATTCGTTTTCAAGCCTAGTGGAATATAAGCTACTTAAGATAATATGTAAGGAAGATTGCTTAAATTATTTTAAGGTGTAGCCTATCTATTGAGGAAATTTCATCAGGTTACTTAAAGGAATTTAGGGTATAAAGCTTACTTAAAAGTATTCAAGGACATAGCCTTCTTAAAGGAATTAAAGACCTAAACCGTACTTACATAATTATAGCACATACATACATACATACGTACATACATACATACATACATACATACATACATACATACATACAAACATACAACATAAACACGTGTGTGTGTATATATATATATATATATATATATATATATATATATATATATATATATATATATATATATATATATATATATATATATATATAATTTACCAGGAATACTCAACAAACTTATACCTCTGTAATTTGAGCACTCACTCTTATCCCCTTTGCCTCTGTACAATGGCACTATGCACGCATTCCGCCAATCCTCAGGCACCTCACCATGAGTCATACATTATATGGGAGGGTATTGATTGAGAGGGTGAAGGCATGTACAGAGCATCAGATTGGGGAAGAGCAGTGCGGTTTCAGAAGTGGTAGAGGATGTGTGGATCAGGTGTTTGCTTTGAAGAATGTATGTGAGAAATACTTAGAAAAGCAAATGGATTTGTATGTAGCATTTATGGATCTGGAGAAGGCATATGATAGAGTTGATAGAGATGCTCTGTGGAAGGTATTAAGAATATATGGTGTGGGAGGCAAGTTGTTAGAAGCAGTGAAAAGTTTTTATCGAGGATGTAAGGCATGTGTACGTGTAGGAAGAGAGGAAAGTGATTGGTTCTCAGTGAATGTAGGTTTGCGGCAGGGGTGTGTGATGTCTCCATGGTTGTTTAATTTGTTTATGGATGGGGTTGTTAGGGAGGTAAATGCAAGAGTCCTGGAAAGAGGGGCAAGTATGAAGTCTGTTGGGGATGAGAGAGCTTGGGAAGTGAGTCAGTTGTTGTTCGCTGATGATACAGCGCTGGTGGCTGATTCATGTGAGAAACTGCAGAAGCTGGTGACTGAGTTTGGTAAAGTGTGTGGAAGAAGAAAGTTAAGAGTAAATGTGAATAAGAGCAAGGTTATTAGGTACAGTAGGGTTGAGGGTCAAGTCAATTGGGAGGTGAGTTTGAATGGAGAAAAACTGGAGGAAGTGAAGTGTTTTAGATATCTGGGAGTGGATCTGTCAGCGGATGGAACCATGGAAGCGGAAGTGGATCATAGGGTGGGGGAGGGGGCGAAAATTTTGGGAGCCTTGAAAAATGTGTGGAAGTCGAGAACATTATCTCGGAAAGCAAAAATGGGTATGTTTGAAGGAATAGTGGTTCCAACAATGTTGTATGGTTGCGAGGCGTGGGCTATGGATAGAGTTGTGCGCAGGAGGATGGATGTGCTGGAAATGAGATGTTTGAGGACAATGTGTGGTGTGAGGTGGTTTGATCGAGTAAGTAACGTAAGGGTAAGAGAGATGTGTGGAAATAAAAAGAGCGTGGTTGAGAGAGCAGAAGAGGGTGTTTTGAAATGGTTTGGGCACATGGAGAAAATGAGTGAGGAAAGATTGACCAAGAGGATATATGTGTCGGAGGTGGAGGGAACGAGGAGAAGAGGGAGACCAAATTGGAGGTGGAAAGATGGAGTGAAAAAGATTTTGTGTGATCGGGGCCTGAACATGCAGGAGGGTGAAAGGAGGGCAAGGAATAGAGTGAATTGGAGCGATGTGGTATACAGGGTTTGACGTGCTGTCAGTGGATTGAATCAAGGCATGTGAAGCGTCTGGGGTAAACCATGGAAAGCTGTGTAGGTATGTATATTTGCGTGTGTGGACGTGTGTATGTACATGTGTATGGGGGGGGGGGGGTTGGGCCATTTCTTTCGTCTGTTTCCTTGCGCTACCTCGCAAACGCGGGAGACAGCGACAAAGTATAAAAAAAAAAAAAAAAAAAAAAAAAAAAAAATATATATATATATATATATATATATATATATATATATATATATATATATATATATATATATATATATATATATATATTCGAGTGATGAGTGGAGCAAAGGAGAACTAATGAAGCGACGTCTGTGCATAGATGATGTGGACGAGGTAGAGAGACGAATTGCTTGAGTTCCTTATGCTCTGGGTCCTCCACCTCACCTCCTGCCGGCCGACGATGTGAATAGAATCAGGTCGTCTGCAGGACACCGCCGCTGGGAGGGACACCACCACAGCACCCTCGAAGTCTTAACAACGAGAGAGAGAGAGAGAGAGAGAGAGAGAATGGGACACCCCTTTTTTCTTTTTTTTTTTTTTTTGTGTGTGTGTGGAGGAGACAGGCGTTACCTGATCCTGTCTTGGCATGAGCTGTCACGTCTGAATCCTCCACTTTGCCCGGGAGACGAGGATGATGAAATGGGAAGATCGTGCCGGATACGGGCGAGTCTATATTCCACCGGCTTAGTCCAATACCACCGAAGCCTCTGATAATGCTCAATACTGAGGAAGTGTATTGTCTAAAGTGCCTCTTAATCTTCTTATGCTTAGTTGCCTTAGATCAAATTATTAAGGCCATAAGTATATATATATATATATATATATATATATATATATATATATATATATATATATATATATATATATATATATATATATATATATATATATTCCTATGAGTCCACGGGGAAAATGAAACACGATAAGTTCCCAAGTGCATTTTCGTGTAATAATCACATCATCAGGGGAGACACAAGAGAGAAATATAACAGTCAGTTGATATACAACGAAGAGAAGTGGCTGTTTCTTTTTCTTTCAGTCTCTGGTTTCGTCTGCCTCTCTAGGCCTTTAAACTCCAGATGTTTTCCAGTTATTACAATTTTGTAGTCGTCATTTTACCATTACGTTAGTTACCTGGCCTCTCTGCACTTAATTTTGGGATTGATCTCAGCAGCCTCTGATCTCCTCCCTTTACGCTACTTTGAAACGTTTTTATTTATCTCTCTGTCCAGGACTCATGAATCGCCCCTTTCCAGTTGGTTTCCAGTTTCTTCTCTGTAACAGCTTTCACTCCTGGAACCTCCACAAAGCCACACCGCTCTTCAGTTTTCATCCACACTTTCAGGATCAAGTCCCGCATTACTAGTCATTATAACCATCATCCGGGTTTTCGTCGGCAGTCGATATATAACTTTGCTATGCTTTGTCTTCTGTTGCTCAGAGACCTTTTATAAGCTGTTCACCGTAAGGTTCGGTCAAAATACTGTCATTTACCTTCTCTTGGTCTTCAAGAATGAGGGTCACTTAAAGAGGATACAGCACACATCTTGAGGCACACAGACTCCCCCTTTGCTGGCTTTCTTCTTGAGTGCGCCCAGAGGCTATTGTCTTTATAGACCCACCAAGGACTCGAGGTGTTCAGGATTGAGTACCTCTGTAAGGAAGATATTGGCGCCACACTTGGGTAAAGGTTCCAAAATGCATATATAGAATCGTCCACATCTGGCGTTTTATCTCCACCGACCTACTGGTGCTTGTTCCATCATCTTGGCAAAGTTCGATCCTTGTCGCGGGCATGTCCTAGGCGTCCGACCCACCTAACTGTTCATCCTTCCTCCACTTGGTAGATATATGAGCACCATCTTGGCCTGGGTGGGACGAGGCCCCCACCGCTGTGAGAGAGAGAGAGAGAGAGAGAGAGAGAGAGAGAGAGAGAGAGAGAGAGAGAGAGAGAGAGAGAGAGAGAGAGAGACCCAGCCAGCCAGCCAGCCAAACAGCTTGTAGCTCGGCCTGAGATTCTCCTGGGGCTGTCCATGTCTGGGGATATGGCCCTCTCTGTCAGGCCTAATGCGCCTACCAGGGGTGTCCATTTCTGGGGACATGGTCCTCACTGACAGGCCTAATGAGCCTTCCAAGGGCTGGTAGACGACAACGGTAACAACAGATCATCGGCTGAGTATCCATATCTGAATCCGAGACGCCGCTCGTCCAAACAGCTGGGGTTCATCGCAGTACACCCGCCGGGTTCTGGGAGATTACTGTCGCCCTTGATTTGTGGTGCAGATAAGACTAGAATAAAAAGCGGGGGGCGGGGGGGGGGGTGTTGGGGGAGGTCGCTTTTCACCTGTATCCTCACTACTGCTCAAGTCACGCTGTAAACGACGTTCTTCAATTTTCTGCTGACTACGTCTGACTCTTTTATGCAGCGTGTTGCAAGGGTCGTGTGGAAAGCTGGACCATATATTAACTTTATCGTCCTGAGTCAGCCTACATTACTCATAACGAGTGAGGATCCATCAATATCATCATGCCTGACGAAGGGCTGTTATCAATGACATCCCATTCCATCATGCCTGACGGAGGGCTGTTATCAATGACATCCCGTTCCCTTAGTGTGTTATTACTGGCACAGGGCGGGGGTCGTATCTCTTATCGTACGGGCACATTTAGGTGGCTATGTGTATCGTGTATATGAAGGCCATTAAGCGCAGTGGCAAGCAAGACCCAGCTGTCTGCTCAACCTTCGTCTTCCACCACCTTGATTGTGTGTGTGTGGGGAGAGGAGGAGGAGGAGGTGGTGGTGGTGGGAGGAGGAGGAGGTGGTAGTAGTTGAGGCCTCCATCGGCAGCTGTCTCTCTGGGAATTGCACCTCAGGCAGCAAACAGTGTAGCCAAGAGGTTCCCGCCCGGCTCTTGATTGCCAGCGGTTACAACTCCATCCCACTGGTTGGCTGCCTGGCGAAGACCATGTCATTTGGTACGGACCATCTGAAGTTGACGGTCAACCCCAGCAGCAGCCCCTCCCTTCGAACACTCATCTTTCTTGTGGTGTCTGATTCCAACTGTGAGACACCTCGATTGCTCATACGTTGTCGTGTTACGACACGGATGCTTATAAAGGTTTCCTCCTTTACTGTTCCGTTCGAAGTCTGTGCGATCGAACTCGGGTTCAGCCGCCTCTCTGCCATGGTTACCAGATCGAGGTGGATTTCAAGGTCTATACTCCATCTGATGCTAAGGATATTCTACATTAATTTTCAAAGACTTTTATTTCCTTTCTCTCAGATGTATACGGTATGTCAATCCTCTCTCTCTCTCTCTCTCTCTCTCTCTCTCTCTCTCTCTCTCTCTCTCTCTCTCTCTCTCTCTCTCTCTCTCTCTCTCTCTCTCTCTCTCTCTCTCTCTCACACACACACATAAAAGTTTGATACGTTTATTTGCTCATTATTCACACGATTATATACATACATATTTTCTTTTTTTTTTTTTTTTGCCAATGATCATTGGAATATCAGACGTCTGGGTGAAGGCAATACCAGCGGCTGTATTGAAAACATCGTTCAAACTTCAGCAGATGGCTCCAGTCCTTTGAGGACACGCTGCCCTTTGCCTCAATCTGAATAACATGAATGAATTATCAGGGAAAACCTGTTTGGTGTAAAGGCATCTATCAATGAATTCTGTTTGAAACTAGCGTCACGCCATTGTGATTATCGCTGCCTGAATTCTCTGCATCATTTTCCTGATTAGAAAAAGAGAGAGAGAGAGAGAGAGAGAGAGTCCAATGTATCATCACTGATTCTCCTCAACGTAAGCGCCTACCGTTTATCTATCAACATCGAACTGGGAGTCTTTTTGCCTTTCATTACCTCCGTCGACCAGCTGGTAGCAAGGCCGCCCTCCACCGGACTAAAAATGTCGGAGTTGAGTGAATTCGCCAGCAAGAGAATATTCGCCAGTAAGAGAATATTCGCCAGTAAGAGATGTTCGCCAGTAAGAGAGAATTCGCCAGCAAGAGAGAATATTCGCCAGTAAGAGAATATTCGCCAGTAAGAGAATATTCGCCAGCAAGAGAATATTCGCCAGCAAGAGAATATTCGCCAGTAAGAGAATATTCGCCAGCAAGAGAATATTCGCCAGCAAGAGAATATTCGCCAGTAAGAGAATGTTGGCCAGCAAGAGAATGTTCGCCAGCAAGAGAATATTCGCCAGTAAGAGAATATTCGCCAGTAAGAGAATATTCGCCAGTAAGAGAATATTCGCCAGTAGGAGAATTTTCGCCAGTAAGAGAGAATTCCCCAGCAAGAGAGAATATTCGCCAGTAAGAGAATATTCGCCAGTAAGAGAGTATTCGCCAGTAAGAGAATTCGCCAGCAAGAGAATATTCGCCAGTAAGAGAATTCGCCAGCAAGAGAATATTCGCCAGCAAGGGAATATTCGCCAGTAAGAGAATATTCGCCAGTAAGAGAATATTCGCCAGTAAGAGAATATTCGCCAGTAAGAGAATATTCGCCAGTAAGAGAATATTCGCCAGTAAGAGAATATTCGCCAGTAAGAGAGAATTCGCCAGCAAGAGAGAATATTCGCCAGTAAGAGAATATTCGCCAGCAAGAGAATATTCGCCAGCAAGAGAATATTCGCCAGTAAGAGAATTCGCCAGCAAGAGAATATTCGCCAGTAGGAGAATTCGCCAGTAAGAGAATATTCGCCAGTAATAGAGAATTCGCCAGCAAGAGAGAATATTCGCCAGCAAGAGAGAATATTCGCCAGTAAGAGAATTCGCCAGCAAGAGAATATTCGCCAGTAGGAGAATTCGCCAGTAAGAGAATATTCGCCAGTAATAGAGAATTCGCCAGCAAGAGAGAATATTCTCCAGCAAGAGAGAATATTCGCCAGTAAGAGAATTCGCCAGCAGTGTGAAGCATCCAGAGCGGCAGACCCGTCGTCGTGATTCGTTGGGCAACAAGGGGTCGCGCCAGGTTACATGTCTGGATACACGTGTTAATCCCAGCTGATGCTGGCTGCAGTGAGCTCTCGCTGGAACCCAGCGTGAGTATATACACTCCATCGAGGGTTCTACCCGAAGAGAGAGAGAGAGAGAGAGAGAGAGAGAGAGAGAGAGAGAGAGAGAGAGAGAGAGACGGAAACAGTTATGTTGGGTTTATAGTTACCTCCTCATTACTGGAAGTAATTATTATACCACATTATAAGTACCTATAGTAGTGTCTCTCTACGCCCATAGCAGCCCGTAATATACATGAAGTACGAATACGTATAATTAACTGTTAATACGTCAATTAGTGGTAATGGTAATGCCCACACCGTAGTTAGGGCAGAGCGAATACTGTGTTCTCATATCTCCTACGTGTTGTAGAAGGCGACTAGATGGGGGCGTGGGCTGGGGGCTGGAAATCCCTCTCCCCTCTTGTATTATCGCTTTTCGGAAGTAAAGACAAAAATAAGAAGCCAAGCGAGGATTATTCATTTTTTTTTACAACCGAGTCGTTCATTTACTAAGGCGAGAAAAGGCGATTTGATATCATAGATAGATAGATAGATAGATAGATAGATAGATAGATAGTTAGATAGATAGATGAATTATGCATTACATTAACGAATTATTAATAATCCAAGCGACGGGGATGAATAAAGGCAGCAAGTATGAATATGTACATGTGTATATATGTATATTTTTGTGTATGTATATGTATGTATACGTTGAAATGTATAGGTATGTATATGTGCGTGTATGGACGTGTATGTATATACATGTGTATGTGGGTGGGTTTGGCCGTTCTTTCGTCTGTGTCCTTGCGCTACCTCGCTAACGCGGGAGAGCGACAAAGTATATATATATATATGAATATAATATATATACATATATATATATATATATATATATATATATATATATATATATATATATATATATATATATATATACATAAGAACTCTGACGAACTTTGTGAAGCTCAGCGCGATCCCAAATACATTTCACTGACGAAGGACAGACGTGAGGCGAGTCACTTGAAGGCTGGCACACAGGCAGAAGCGTGCCGGCAGCAGACACGGAGCGCGACGTTCCAGTCAATAGGCTGGAGACAGACGGCGTCGGGGGAATTACCTTGTCTTGCTGTGTGGGCACGAACTGATGCAGCTGCTTCTGTTGCAGATCCTTCCTCGCCAGCCTCCCACAGATTTGACCATGGGTTAGCTTAAGTATGTTGGGTTTGTGTGTGCGGGTGTGTGTGTGTGGGGTGTGTGTGTGTGTGTGTGTGTGTGTGTGTGTGTGTGTGTGTGTGTGTATGTGTGTGTGTGGATGTGTGGGTGTGTGTGAGGGGGCACGATCATTGTATTAGAAATGGGGTCTTTGGTAGATTTAGAATGGGTGACAGACAAACAGATATACAGGCTAGACAGAGTGATAGATAGGGAGACAGAAGGACGAGAGATAGACAGACAGACAGACAGTCAGTCAGAATGAGATATAGACAGACAGACAGGCAGACAGACAGACAGACAGACAAGTAAACAGATTCATTCAGAGAGACAGATAAGAAACAGACAGTCAGAGAGACAGACAGATAGACAGAAAGACAGACAGATAGACAGACAGGCGTAAAGAATGAGACATAGACAGATGAAGGAAGGCAGTGAAGAGAATCGAGAAAATATATGAAAGAAAAAGAGAGAGACGGGAAGAAAAAAATCACAATGAGAGAGAGAGAGAGACACTCGAGCATAAGAAAGAGCAATTGAGAGAGAGAGAGAGAGAGAGAGAGAGAGAGAGAGAGAGAGAGAGAGAGAGAGAGAGAGAGAGAGAGAGAGAGAGGCAAAGCAGGCAGGTTTCCACATTTAAGTCCACCACTGAGTACAGCAGAATACAAAGCGTCTCATAAACCCCCCAACCACCTCCCCCTCCCTCCCCCTCCTCCTCCACCCAACAACAACAACAACAACAACAACAACAACAACAATAACAATCCCCTCCCTCCCTCCTCTCACTCCAGCACCACACGTAGGATACGTAAACTCGGACCAACCCCGTCTCAGGGTATCGCTAGGTGAACGCAGGACTGACGCAAGACAGACGTTTCAGGTAACCCGTGCCTTGGTGTAGTGTATTATAATTAAGAGATCGGAAGTGACTGAATGTAGTGTGGATGAAGGGTCTGAAGGTGCGTGAAAATGGTTATATATATAATAAAGAAAAGGAGGGCGTGGGGTCGGGCGTGGGGAGGGATGGAGATGGTTCAGTACCCACTGGAGCGAAATGTGTTGAGATTTCTTTTTTTCTTTCCCGGGGGTGGAACGAGGCTGGTTCTCAAAACAGAATATTCCGTTGTCTTGTGGAAGAGATTCCATGTTCTTGGGGTACGATTTTGGTGCCGTTATGGACGCATTCATGAATAGAACTTTTTCTCAACAGAGACTTTTGGCATGTGTGTGTGTGTGTGTGTGTGTATATATATATATATATATATATATATATATATATATATATATATATATATATATATATATTGGGGGGTGGGTGGGTGGATAGGGGAGAGAGAATACTTCCCACGTATTCCCTGCGTGTCGTAGAAGGTGACTAAAAGGGGAGGGAGCGGAGGGCTGGAAATCCTCCCCTCTCATTTTTGATTTTCCAAAAGAAGGAACAGAGAAGGGGGCCAAGTAAGGATATACCCTCTAAGGCTC
>NC_092286.1:12130735-12133235 GCF_036320965.1 Panulirus ornatus
ATATATATATATATATATATATATATATATATATATATATATATATATATATATATATATATATCTTTCTTTTTCTTTTAAACTATCCGCCATTTCCCGCATTAGCGAGGTAGCGTTAAGAACAGAGGACTGGGCCTTTGTGGAATATCCTCACCTGGCCCCCCTCTGTTCCTTCTTTTGGAAAATTAAAAAAAAAGAAAAAAAAATGAGAGAGGAGGATTTCCAGCCTCATGCTCCCTCCCCTTTTAGTCGCCTTCTACGACACGCAGGGAATACGTGGGAAGTATTCTTCATCCCCTATCCCCAGGGATAATATATATATATATATATATATATATATATATATATATATATATATATATATATATATATATATATATATATATATATATATGATCTTATTGTTCCCATGATAATGGGGTCTTCCAGGGACAGATCCAGTGATCACTAAGGCAAAAAAGAGGATGATCTTATGGTCTGCCAACATTCACAAGTGTGGAAAATAATATTGTTCGAGAGAGAATATTGGCAGTGTTGAATGCGATGTGATTGTCGTATATATATATATATATATATATATATATATATATATATATATATATATATATATATATATATATATATATATATATATATAGTTATAAAAAGATGACACGTTTCGGGATGTGGTTTTGTTTACAAAAGCATTTACGTCTGTTTACAGTAAGAACGGAACTGTGCAGGACGTGTTCATAGAAGCTGTTCCATACAATGATGATAATTGTAATCAAAAGTAATACAGGGGTTGAAGATGGTCAATAGGGAGTGAGACACCAGGCAGCAGGTAGTGGGAGGAGGAAGGGAACGTATAAGATTAATCCATGTCTGTGTACTTGACGTAAATGTGAATATTGAAGGTCCTGAGCCACTTTGAAAGTAAATTACAACACGCGTCTATCTTTCTTTCTTTTCTTTTTATAATCTTACAAAGTATGAAGGAATGTCATTACTCATTCATCTTAGTTAATTATTATTCGTATATCTCTTTTTCTTTTTACTTTTTCTTCCTCTTTCATCTCACAGTATGCACATCGATTTAAGTGTTCATTAATCTTACTTATGGTGGTGCTTAGGTTTTCGATCTTGTAAAGAAATTAGGAAAAGAAACAGCCCTCCTCACCCCCACACACCTCACTCACCCACACACACACCCCCACACATCCCACACACACCCCACACACTCCCCCACACACCCCACACACACCCCTTACCGACCCTTTCATGATAATGATGAATTATGTTTGAAGCTCACTGCAGCCCACTCACCCTCGATCGTCTTGTGTTTTCAAATTTACGATTAGATGTCGAGTGTTGGAGAGGGTGATTGGTTGATGTTGTCATACGTTGTATCAAACACCATTCACAACCTTGGGAATACGTTCACATCAACGTGACGCCAAAGGTTAAACCATAGAGTTATGAGCGGCGTGCCCCGTCACACCCTTGTGATTCATGTTACAACTGTGACGCCGCGTTGTGTTGTACCAACTACATCCCCGTCACACCCTTTGGTACGTTATGATGCACCAGTCACTCAACATTGAGGCTATAACATGTTATGACGCCCCCAGGTCTTGTGTGATCCTAGCTGTAACGGCTACGATTGGGCTACGTTTTACAATTGGGCTACAACCTTCCCCTCTACAACAGAGGCGTCTCGTATGTGCCTATCCCTGGACTTACACACCCACACCCCCTCCGCCCCCGTTTTCTACGAGCCGACGAGGGGTGAACTCACCACCGAGGAATGAGGCTCGTGAGTGAGTGAGGTCAACAGTGTGTCATTGTTCTCCCCTTTATCCATAAGGGGCGTCCCGTAAGGGCCACCGGAGCACTGTGGTAGGATCACCGGATGGGCACTATTAACGTCACCACACCTTACGAACGTCAGCACTTGACAACACAATGTGTGATCCCTGCCAAGGACCACCACTGCTGCTTCCTCCTCCTCCTCCTCCTCCTCGTCGTCCTCGTCCTCGTCCTTGTCGTCGTCGTTGTCCTCCTCCTCCTCCTCCTCCTCCTCCTCCTCCTCCTCCTTCTCTTCTTCTTCTTCTTCTTCTTCTTCCTCTTCTTCTTCTTCTTCTTCTTCTTCTTCTTCTTCTTCTTCTTCTTCTTCTTCTTCTCCTCCTCCTCCTCCTCCTCCTCCTCCTCCTCCTCCTCCTCCTCCTTTCTCTTCCTCCTCTTCCTCCTTCCTCCTCCTCCTCCTCCTTTCTCTTCCTCCTCCTCCTCCTCCTCGACTAACAACATCGTCGTATAGCATCTCCTCCCAAATGGAAGCCCGACCACACTGTCTTGGAGGGCTCTAGGCGGCAGGCGCTGAAAGGAGAGGGCAGGGGAGGACCCTTCGCTAGACAGAGAGAGAGAGAGAGAGAGAGAGAGAGAGAGAGAGAGAGAGAGAGAGAGACAGACAGACAGACAGACAGAGACAGAGACAGACAGACAGACAGACAGACAGACAGGC
>NC_092286.1:12138235-12148235 GCF_036320965.1 Panulirus ornatus
CTTCGCGCACAGTGTGTGTCGTAGTTAGGTAATTCTGTACGGATTATTCTCATCTAAACGACTCACTTCATCGGCTTACCATTACGCATTTTCCTTCTGGCCACAATATCAGCGTAGATCCGACTTACTGTCCTCCCTTTTTTTTCCCCCCTTCGCGTCGGCTTAATGTTACAGATTGTCCTTTTAATCTTACTGTTCTCGTAATCCTACATGCTGTCCTTTTTTTTCATTCGTATGAGCTTGATATCAGAACCTGTCCTCTCTATTCTTATCTGCCAGCGTTATCATCCCTTCTCTCCATTATCGTAACGTTATTTTCCCCACAGACACGGAGATGTTCATTATTACGTAAACTAAAAAGGGATTTATTCCCTGCACCTGAGACTAGAATGCAACCCTCCACTCGCCGTGTTTCCGAGAGTTTCTGTTGCCTCTTTGACATTTAAATGGCTTAGCGATGGCCTTTATCTGAATGCTTCGGTGGATGTGTTTTGTACGTGGAGCTCTTTGCTCTCAATGCCTCCTCCCCGCCCGCTGTGGTGGAGTGGCTCTCCCGAGCGAGCGACCGAGGGAAGGATGCAGGTGCCCTAAACTTTACACAAGGCCATTTAACTCGCTTCTTCTCTTTTTTCCCCGCTCCGCCAAGACCTCGGTACCGTGGGTCGTGGCGGAGCCGCTATACCCTTTCCCGCCACAAAAGACATCACATCCGCACAAAACAGTCGTCTGTTTCAAACTTCTGTTTACGAAATGTCTCCTTTTTTTTTTCATTATTCCATTTCAAAGATTCTGTAGATGCTGTGTGTGTGTGTGTGTGTGTGTGTGTGTGTGTGTGTGTGTGTGTGTGTGTGTGTGTGTGTCTCCGTGGTGTAGAGGTTAGTGTTGCTGACCGTGACGTATTCACGAGCCGCCCGGGGTCGAATGCATGGGTTCGAATTCTGGTTGCGGCAGTCGGTCCACAGTCAATCCAGCTGTTCATCTTTCCTTTAGGGATTGGTCGATAAATTGAGTATTAGGCTTAGGGATATGCATCAACTGACTGTTATATATCTTTCTTGTATCTCCCCTGATGATGTGATGATTACACGAAAGTGCACTTGGGAACTTATCGTGTTTCATTTCCCCCGTGGACTTAAAGGAATATATATATATATATATATATATATATATATATATATATATATATATATATATATATATATATATATATATATATATATATATATATATATATATATATCCCTTATCCCTGGGGATAGGGGATTAAGAATACTTCCCACGTATTCCCTGCGTGTCGTAGAAGGCGACTAAAAGGGGAGGGAGCGGGGGGCTGGAAATCCTCCCCTCTCGTTTTTTTTTTTTTTTTTTTAATTTTCCAAAAGAAGGAACAGAGGAGGGGGCTAGGTGAGGATATTCCCTCAGAGGCCCAGTCCTCTGTTCTTAACGCTACCTCGCTAACGCGGGAAATAGCGAATAGTTTAAAAGAAAAGAAAGAATATATATATATATATATATATATATATATATATATATATATATATATATATATATATATATATATATATATATATATATATATATATATATATATATATATATATATATATATATATATATATATAACAAGAGACGAGAGACGGTACAGCAGGAGTGGGCACTAGAGCAAAATTATCTTCCATTGTTGCCACAATGTCCTCGACTCCACACCTCAAAAAGGAAAAAAAGGAAACGACCCGACCTTTTGTCTCCTTAGTGGCGAGGAGTTTAATCTTGCAGGGTCAAGCTAAGAACGTTGGCTCTCTCCTTTTGTCCCAGTTTGAGGGCTTGATGCATTACCTCCTTCACCTGCTCCGTATTAATTTGAATATTGCTTCTTTCATCTCCGTATCAGTTTGAATTTTACTTCTTTCATCTCCGTATTTATTTGAATATTGCTTCTTACATCTCCGTATTCATTTGAATATTACTGCTTTCATCTCCGGATTCATTTGGATATTACTTTTTTCATCTCCGTATTAATTTGAATATTACTTCTTTCATCTCCGTCTTAATTTGAATATTACTTTTTTCATCGTATTAATTTGAATATTACTTTTTTCATCTCCGTATTAATTTGAATATTACTTCTTTCATCTCCGTATTAATTTGAATATTACTTCGTTCATCTTATCATTTTGAATATTACTTCTTTCATCTTCGTATTAGTTTGATTATTATTTCTTTCACCTGCTCCGTATTGATTTGAATACTATTTCTTTCACCTTCACCGTATGACTATGAACTTTCTTTCATTGAACATTACTTCTTTCAGTCCCCCGTGTCAGTTTCAACAATAGTTCATTCAATCCTCCATATTAGTTTGAACATTACTTCCTTCAGTCCCCGTGCCAACTTGAACACGGTTTTAGTTTCAATTCCCCATGTTAACTCAAGCATTACTTCTTTCCGCTTCCCCGTATTCATTTGAACATAGCTTCTTTCACTCTTTCACCTTTTCCCTTATTAATTTGAACATGATACGTCTTTCATCTATTCTATATAGATTCGAGTACTATACTTCTGTCACTCCTGATCATGGTACAACATGGGCATTCTCACCTGGACGTTGTTCTTAAAACTACATCAAGGATCCCCTTGTCCTCGACCCTCGTATATCACACCCTGTACAGTTATCTCTCTCTCTCTCTCTCTTTCTCTCTCTCTCTCTCTCTCTCTCTCTCTCTCTCTCTCTCTCTCTCTCTCTCTCTCTCTCTCTCTCTCTCTCTCTCTGAGGACTGAACGTACGACAAAGGCCAGGAAGAAAGAAAAGAAGAAAAAGGAAAAAAAAGCTATGCTTGCATCTCGTGTCTTTGTACCCCAGTCTGACTGATATGACTTATCTTGTATCATATCGTGGACAACTTCCTATCATCACGGCTCTCAGGGAGAGAGAGAGAGAGAGAGAGAGAGAGAGAGAGAGAGAGAGAGAGAGAGAGAGAGAGAGATAATGGCTGGGTGCAGCCCACATCAAGGCAATGGTTTGTCTAAGCTATTACTTTACCTGAGTAATGACTTGAGGTATTTTATTTATTTAACTTACTCACACACACACAGACACACACACACACACACACACACACACACACACACACACACACACACACACACACACACACAACAAAGCCTCCAGCAATGAACAGGCGAGCGAGGCGTTGAGGGAAGGGGAGGAAGCATTGCCAGATTCATGTGCCTCATTTGGCAAAATTACAGAAGCCCTTCATTAGCATGATAATGTCCTCGACTAAAAAGATGTCGTGTGCAAATACAGGAGGGGGTTCTCCTCGTCCGCTGTTCTCATCCTCGTAAATGCGCATCGTAAATGAGATAAACTATTTGGAAGTACGGAGGTGAAAAGTATTGGAAAGCTTTTGTGAGTGGGTCGTTTATCGCGTAAATGAAAGGAGTGGAGAAAGTTTGGGGGAGACTTTTCTTACTTTATGCATTGTTTATTCCAAAAGTTCGAGTTTGAGAAAGGGTATTGCAAGAACCACGTCGACATCGCTTACTGGGAATATATATATATATATATATATATATATATATATATATATATATATATATATATATATATATATATATATATATATATATATATATATATATATATATTCCTATGAGTCCACGGGGAAACAGAAACACGATAAGTTCCCAAGTGCACATTCATGTAATAATCACATCATCAGGGGAGACACAAGAGAGAAATATAAGTCAGTTGATATACATCGAAGAGACGAAGCGAGGACACCATTTGGTAAACATCGCATGTTTACCAAATGGCGTCCTAGCTTCGTTCGCAAAATTGTAAAGGGCGACTAAAAGGGGAGGGCGTTTTTTACTTTTCCAAAAGAAGGAACGGAGAAGGGGGCCAAGTGAGGATTTTCCCTCTTATGCTCAGTCCTCTGTTCTTAACACTACCTCGCTAACTTGGAAAATGGCGAAAATGTATGAATAAAGAGATTGTATGAATAAAGACATTGCTAGAGGGAGAGAGAGAGAGAGAGAGAGAGAGAGAGAGAGAGAGAGAGAGGAGATAGAGAGAGAGAGAGAGAGAGAGAGAGAGAGAGAGGAGAAAGAGAGAGAGAGCTGGGCGCCTGTAGTAGTGGACGACTGTGGGAGAGGGTGAGAGAGGGGTAGGCGGGCGGGTAATCCCTCCCTGGCAAGGGAGACCTGGTGGACGTGTGGTGGTGTGTGGGAAGTCAGCTGGGGAGGTGGTCGGTCTTGACCTCGGCAGGAGAGGGTACGGAGAGGCTGGTGGGGAAGGGGTCTGTGTGTGTGTGTCTGTGTGTGTGTGTGTGTGTGTGTGTAGAACAAAGCCCCTTGAGGAGGGAGGACGGAAGTCGAGGGGGCGCTTTTCTCCTCCTGTCGCCCCAGGGGGCCACAGTGTAAGGGTCCTTGTCTCATATGGAAATGAAATCTTGGATTTTTGGGGATAACGTATCCCAGAATTGGACGATGCCATCAACCTCCCCTTACCTCCCCCCTCCCTCACTCCACCTCAACCCACCTCTCCTCCCGGCCTCAGGGGAGACCATGATAGGTATATTTTGGTAATAGGCGCATCTGATGATAGGTACATCTGGTAATAGGTGCGTCTAATGATAGGTATATCTGGTAATAGATGTATCTGATAATAGGTATATCTGGTAATAGGTTAACTTTCGTGGGAGAGATCTTCCACCCCTCATCTGTCACAGTCATCCCCTACTACTACTACTACTACTACTACTACTACTACTACTACTACTACTACTACTACTACTCTCTCTCTCTCTCTCTCTCTCTCTCTCTCTCTCTCTCTCTCTCTCTCTCTCTCTCTCTCTCTCTCTCTCTCTCTCTCTCTCTCTCTCTCTCTCTCTCACAATCCTAACCACTGTGAGAATAGGAAGACACTCCTCTTGTCACTCACCTCTGTCGCTCAGGGGGGAGCCTGGTGGGTCAGCCTTTTGACCTCTAACCAACCCCTGACGCACCACCTCCCTCACCCAACCAAGGACACTCCCTGTGACATGTTACATACCCTTCTTGTACGTGACATGAAAGCTGTAACGGAGCTGGAGAGCGTAGGAGGGATGCCTAAGACACTGGGCTGTATGCAGAGCTGCTGGAATGCATGTGGAAAGGGATCCAGTGTGCTTTTCTAACCCACACACCAGCAGTGACTGACACAAGCATTAGTGACCCCTTATCCTTGAGAGAATATATATATATATATATATATATATATCCTCGCCTGCAGCACTCAGCTGACACGGCCATCGAGATTCAAAAGTCAAATTACAATCATGTCCTTCGCAGTTCAGCTGTACAGACCCACCCACCTCATCAGCCATTATCAACAGTGAATTACCTCACCCGTGGCTCGACTCATGCGACACTGGTACTGTCGGAGGTGTGGTTAGGTAGTAATGAGAGACACGGTCTGCTAATGAGGATTTAATCCTCAAATGGTTTCAAGCCCGGAGGTCGTCCCGAGTTTTACAATGGTCGAAACGTTGAAAAATGGAATCTTGATTAGTAGTCTCATGTCTAATGACCACCATACTACCAGTGTGTGAGATCGAGGAACATCCACCCATCCCATGTCTTGCTCCTCGTACTGAAAAATGAGGGTTGAACATTTCACTACAGACGGTCAAGCTAGTGTTGCTGTTATGGCATTAGTCGCTACGGTTGTCGTAGAAAACGACGTTCGTCCTGCGTCAGTCGGTGTCATAGAGAACTACGTTCGTTCTTGCGTCGGTGTAGAAGTTACGTGGGATTTTGGCAAAGTTCTGGTGCATAGAATGCCTCCGTACTGCTTCCATTCTTTATTGTATGCTGTATTATTCATCCCAGTTCCTCTCTGTTATAGCCACTGGTTTTATATTCTTCGTTGACTCGGAATTCTTCCCGCGTCTGAATGCAAAGAACGTCTGTACATCTTTATTCTTTTTTCATTCATCTTTCCTTTATTTACTTACGCCTCGCCTACCTGGTATTTTTTTCCTATCTACCACACACCAGGTTTACTGGAAAAGGTGTAGGAAAGGGCATGCAAGATCATCCTTGGTCCTTCCCTATACCACTTATTCAAGAGGTGATCAGTACACCAGCCATCATCTCGGAACTCATCCGACAGTTCAAGAAAGAAGCTACTGCGCCACTCTCGCCACCGTCACCTTCAGCCATCTATGATCCCTCGTCCCCCAGCAGCCAGTTCGGCACCATAATCTCATAGAACCCACCTGAGCGCGTAGAAATTGCGCAGAAGGAACAGCTTCATAGTAGCCACTGCGGACATCATCAATAGTAACCACTTGGCTGTTATCCCACTTATCCTGTAGAGACTATTTCTTTAAATCTTCTCTCCAATACCCTCCCTCCGTTATCACATCTTACCATACTTTGTATTATCTTGGCTGTTTTCAGTTTCTGGCTACAGTTAAGTAATGTTATTATCATGTTCAGTATCATTATCATTGTTATTATTGTTATCAGTTTATGGCTTCCTGAAGTAAACACACAGAGGCCAGTTACCAATGTCGCAATGTGTCCTCTTGCACGGCGCGTTACTCATCATCACTTGACTCGAGGCTGTCAGCTTGAATGACGTGATGTACAGCCATCACCGAAGCCCGCCACTGGTTCCTTCCCTAGAGAAGTCCGTAAGACGCCACCCAGCTGACGTGCCCTGGATCACACGACACTTTAAGTAACTACTGACGCAGCATTAGCGGCGCGACTGAGTCTTCCACGACAACGGCAGTGATCTCTACAAGGGCTACTACAGCAATAATACGTTCCATGAGGAAATCTTTTCGTCATATCAAGCTACATCATCCCCAGGGAGTCCAGTATAAGCCAATGGAATGGGAAGTTGATGGAGTTCAGCTATTTGAAGAAACAGATTACCTCCTTTCCTTGCATTAAATCACCTCTCCACAGAAGAAGGAGAAACTTCACTTTTGTAACAATCACTTCTTCACTGTCTGCTGCAGACTCCCCCATTGTCTGCTGCAGACGTCCTCCCTCATTCACATTGACTGACATCGCCTGCCTCCCAGCCTATAACCTTCCAGGCTCAGTTCACCCTCGAGTTAGTATATGAATATGGAATTGCAGATGATTACATAGCTTCAGGGGCAAAGCGCTCCGCTGTACCCGCTCACTCACCCAAAAAAAAAGAAAAAAAAAGAATTTTCTCTCCTGAACTTGTCAAAAGCCCTCTGCTCCCCCGTAGTTGAAAATCTCCAGCATATAGAAGTACCCCGACGACGACTGGAGGTCCTCATAATTTCCTCTTATACCAAAAGTCGACAGACCCATTGTCTCGTTAAGGTCTCTTGCCGTCACCCGCAACCCTCAGCTTCCTCCGTGCACGGATGAATTCAACATACGCCAACACTGTAGACCTTTAGCAAGTTTGGGAGCATGAAAAAGCCTCTGTGCCAGCTGATGCCTCATTTGCCCCAGACTTGAATGCATCACAACCTGCTACAGACACCGTAAGATCTCTGTGGCTCTCACCTTCGCAGACTTTCAGCAAAACTTCCGGCCAAGTGGGCGATATCATAATCATCAACAGAGTCATCAACCGCGACCTGCGGAGGGAGGGTCTCATTCCATGGCTTCCAAACTTCTAGGGAGATGATCGTCAAGATGCGTGTTTCCGAGGGGGGGCCTCACCTCCTCCTTCCAGCGCCGCGCGCCCCCCTCACCGACAGAGCGTTCCACGAGGCGCTCTCCTCACCGACAGAGCGTTCCACGAGGCGCCCTCCTCACCGACAGCGTTCCACGAGGCGCCCTCCTCACCGACAGAGCGTTCCACGAGGCGCCCTCCTCACCGACAGAGCGTTCCATGAGGCACAAAGATGAGTGTTTTCGTGTTTTTTTTTCATCATTACAGATGGTTGCTCTTGTTTGATAAAGGGTACCTAAACGACCCGACTCTTTGCTACAAGCGATGATGATAGGTGTCACGACGGTCTACATCGCCTTTCAGAACACCTTCAACAACCTCCAAAGCTGAAATACCGCCAGTACCGTCATCATTGAAGACATCATGGACGTAGTTATGCACATCTGCTACGCAACAAACTAATACCCAACCCCTTAAACTGTCACTGTAGGGCCCCCTCTCCAACCCTCTCCAGGTTGTTCAGTCCACCAGACTAAGCTGGAAAGAACACGTCAGTCATATCATCATCCACACAATTCATGGAATGGAGACATTTGCATTCCTTGCACCTGACCTCAAGAACAATTACCCTACACACCTTCCATTCTTCCCTCACTCACCTATGCCTGTCCCCGCCTGGTCTTCCTTCGTACCCACCGGACAAAAGGGGCTAATTAGAAAAGACATAGAAGAGGACATGCAAGATCATCCTCGGTCCCTCTTACTGTCATCTCTCTCTCCCCTACCATCACCCGGACGTCATCCGACAGTTCGGGAAGAAGCTAGTGCACCATCCCCGTCACCATCTCTTCCTGATACTTGAGATCCCCCTTCCCCGAGCTGCAGGTCGACACCACAACCTCATCGAACCTATCCTAGGTTTTACGGAACACTACAAGGAAAGCCCCATTCCAAAAACTGTGCTCATCATCAGGAATCAAAAGACTTACGCCAAAACTCTGCAACATCTGTGTTTCCCACTTTCCCTCTTTCACAGAACCACCTGATTATATGGCGCGATCATCTATATATTCTAAACCATTAACTGCAGTTAATTCAATAGACCATGATCTGACAGCAGTAGTGCAGTACCAATAGTAGCAGCAGTAGTAGTAGTAGTAGTAGTAGCAGTAGTAGTAGTAGTAGTAGTATTAGCAGTAGTAGTAGTAGTAGTAGTAGTAGCAGTAGCTTCAAAAACGATAATATAATCGTATTGTCTGTTATTTATGTACATCCGGATCACGCTGGAGTTGGCTGGGCCAAATGGTTCATTGTAAACTGCGCCTCGCTGGGGAGGGGAAAAATGGATTGGAAAGACATTGCCATTCGTTCGTGCACGTCGATCGTAATGGATTTTAAACTGACTCTTTCCTCATCAAGCCGAGTGATGGAAGATATTTACTGGTGTTAAGGAGACCAGTGACGAATCGTGTTGGGATCCTGATGGTCCTTTGTTGACGGTAATGATGGAAATGATTATTGTGGTGGTGGTGGTGGTGTGGTGGTGGTGGTGGGGTTAGTGGAAGTGTAGTGGTGGTGGAGTGGTAGTGGTAGCATGGTCGGGTGGAGGTGATGATGGTGGTGGTGGGGTTGGTGGAAGTGTAGTGGTGGTGGAGTGATAGTGGTAGCATGGTCGGGTGGTGGTGGTGATGATGGTGGTGGTGGGGTTGGTGGAAGTGTAGTGGTGGTGGAGTGGTAGTGGTAGCATGGTCGGGTGGTGGTGGTGATGATGATGGTGGTGGGGTTGGTGGAAGTGTAGTGGTGGTGGAGTGATAGTGGTAGCATGGTCGGGTGGTGGTGGTGATGATGGTGGTGGTGGGGTTGGTGGAAGTGTAGTGGTGGTGGAGTGGTAGTGGTAGCATGGTCGGGTGGTGGTGGTGATGATGATGGTGGTGGGGTTGATAGAAGTGGAGTGGTGGCGGTGGTGGTGATAGTGGTGGTAGTGGTGGTGATGGAGGTAGTGGTGGTGGTGATGGAGGAGGAGTGATGGAGGTGGTGGATGTCAAGATACAGTTAAAACGCCGACCTGGCCAGCGTGTGTGGACGCTGCCAGTTTCAGTTTGTGATGCCGTGCCATCAGTTCCCCATGTGTTCTGTGATTGCTTACTTTCCCTTCCTGGGTAACAAAATGTCAGCGCTATAACCTGTTTCCTCCTCCATCTCTTCTCCCTCCTCACCACATGCTGTGTGTGGGTGTGTGTGTGCGAGTGTGAGGGTGTGTGGCTGTGTGTGGGTGTGTGTGTGTGTGTGTGCGAGTGTGAGGGTGTGTGTGTGTGTGTGTGTGTGTCT
The DNA here is from genome assembly GCF_036320965.1 of Panulirus ornatus. NCBI lineage: Eukaryota > Metazoa > Arthropoda > Malacostraca > Decapoda > Palinuridae > Panulirus > Panulirus ornatus. The sequence continues at coordinate 12,148,221 of NC_092286.1, forward strand.
TCATTTAAAGAACCC
>NC_092286.1:12153235-12165735 GCF_036320965.1 Panulirus ornatus
TGTACTCCCATTTACAACCCTCCAGCAGATAATCTGGTCGCAGACCATCAGGTTGTCTATCATTTGACTTCCCCATATTTTGTCCTCCAGCAAATAACCTCGTCAATAGACCGTCAGATCTTCTGTTGTCTATCTTTCCCTGTATTTCCATTCACTGTCCTCCAGTAGATAACCCTACTCATAGACCATCAGGTTCTCCGGTTTGTCTTATCTTTCCCATGTTCTCCCGTGGGTGTCCGTAGACACGTATACATAGACCATGTAAAGGCCGGGAGAGAGTGGCGAAAACATTGTATCGGGGCCGAGGCGAGTTGGTGCCTCGAATGGTAAACAGCCTATGTAATTTGAGTCTGACAAGTTCGGGAGAATAACGACCAAGATGCCCAACTTCAGTTGATTTAGTACTTTAGGTTGAGACTTCGTCGACTCGGTTATTGGCAGAGGGAGGGGAGGAAAAAGGACTCAAAGTATGGTTGCCTGACTCATGCATCATTTGGCTAATAAACTGGTTCGTGGTGATGGTGAGGAATGTATGACATGTAATTTGGTGGTTCTGGTGGGAAAATGACTCGTGCATCATTTGGTCATTTGGTAATCAACTGGTTCGTGATGATGGTGGGGATGTATGAACTGTCACTTGGTGGTTCTGGTGGAGGAAAAGGACTCAAGATATGATGGTATTATTTGGTTGATAAGCTGTGTTGGTGTGTGGGGGGATCTGACCTGCAATTTGGTGGTTAGTAGGGGCGTAGATTTCTATGTACAGCCTGTTGAACCCTACTGCATGACCCTTGAGCACGACAGCACGACGCTTGAGCACGACGACACGACCCATGTGTATGACAACCCGACCTTAGACCAAACCCTTAAAGCTGTATCATATCAAAGGCCAATTTATCATCCCCAGTTCATCATACCATCCTCAAGGCGTCTATTTACATGTACCTAATTGCCTTTCTCGCCCTTAGCGAGATATCGTCTGGAAAGAAACGAACAGTGGCCTCGTGTACACACATCCACTCCTTAGCTGTAAATCACAATGTAGTGAAACCAGAGCACACCGTCCACACCTAAGTGCCACAGATTTCTCCATGTTTTACCTAGCACTCATCATATGTCCGGTTCACCTGGTTTAGCTTGCTTCACGGGAAAGATAAAGAAAACTATCAAGATAACGATGTAATGTTTATCTACGACGGTCATATACGACTGACGGAAGTTGTTTTTATTTTTTTTTCTATACATAGGAAAACACTGAAACTTCTTCCCCGAAAACGAGAATGTAGATTGATCAATGGTTGGCGTTGTTGCGTTGTGTATTTGATTGCACGATTTTACCAGACTTTCCTGCTCCAGGTTACGACACCTTCCCAAGTCAGCCCCACTGCATTAGGGAAGAGATCCATCGCGTCCGGCCACACGACTGTCAGCAACGCGAGAGAGAGAGAGAGAGAGAGAGAGAGAGAGAGGGGCGCCCCCGCACACAGGTGTAGCACAGTCTTGCCTCAGATCCTTCTCCAATGGATCTCTCGAACTGAGAAGAGAGAGAGAGAGAGAGAGAGAGAGAGAGAGAGAGAGAGAGAGAGAGAGAGAGAGAGAGAGAGGCGAGGTGAGTGTGTGTGTGTGTGTGTGTGTGTGTGTGTGTGTGTGTGGTGGAGGGGGGATGTTGGCTGCCAGTATTTTGTCATTTTCCTATTTTCCCCGCGGGCCATCACCCGTCACTCGTGTGTTGTCCAGGCTTTTGTGCGGCTCTGTCCTCCCGTCTCCTTTTGAGGTCCGTTGCTGAATTCTGTTTTACAGCTCAGTTCTATTACCTCCTTTGCCACAAGGGAACGGGAGACGTAAACCTGATGTAAACCAATATTTACAGGTTGTTTTTCAAAGTCGTGAATAGATCGTTATCTAATCTTATGAAGGTATATATGTATATATATGGCTTGATAATGTTGGTTGGGTGGGAAATAGAGAATTGGAATAGATTGGCGTCAATAGCCTTCGCTGGCGGACGGGCAAGCCTGAGACTGTGGGATAGCATTATACTGCGGCGTGGGCTGCGGTTCGCGACGGACGGAGGACGGTAATGGGTATCAAATAACGAGGAAATGACGACCATGTTGGATGGACGTAATGGTGGTGACTCGATAGATAGATAGATAGATAGATAGATAGATGAATAGGTAAGTAGATAGATGGATGGATAGATGGATAGATAGATAGATAGATGGATAGATAGATAGGTAGGTAGGTAGATAGATAGATGGATGGCTAGATAGATATATAGATAGAGAGATAGAGAGATAGATTAGATATAGATACCCAAAAACGAGTTGGTATGAAAGGGTCGTACTGTTACCCAGGACCTCTTCCGAAGGCTTCTCCAGCCCGAGGTTGCGCTACCCTCCAGCAGTAGGGAAATGTGGACTCCTTTGTGGAGTTCCGGATGTCTTTGTACTTCCAGTGAGACAGCGTCTCCGAAGATGACTTTTCTTCGCTGTGTAACCTCTTGTTTTGTGTGTGTATATATATATATATATATATATATATATATATATATATATATATATATATATATATATATATATATATATATATATATATATATATTCCTAAGAGTCCAAGGGGAAAATGAAACAAAGAATTATAATCTTATTATTAGTGATGGTCTATACAAATTAGATAACTTTATTGTTGATAAAATTTGTAAAATGATAAGTTTATGAACGCTCGTTGTCTGTCTTGGACAATCACATGTTTAGCAACTGGCGTCCTAGCTTCGTCTCTTCGATGTATATCAACTGGCTGTTATATTTCTCTCTTGTGTCTCCCCTGATGATGTGATTATTACACGAAAGTGCACTTGGGAACTTATCGTGTTTCATTTTCCCGTGACTCATAGAATACAATTATCACTAGCAAATTATATCTTTCAATATATATATATATATATATATATATATATATATATATATATATATATATATATATATATATATATATAATCAGCATTTATGTGACGAATTATTGTCTGTAGAGTATAACAGTGTCTGTATAATAAGGCGATGTCTGTGTGTGGTGGTCCAGTGTCTCTGTGGCGTAGTTTTTACGCACTGTCCCTTACATCCTTATGTGTCCTGTGAGACTTGTCTTATCTGACAGCCCTCTGTGGCTGCTTAGTAATAGCCTGACGCATCGATGTCTGTGAAAAAGGGGGTGTACACCCTCAGCGTCTGTGAGGAGTGACCAAGTGTCTTTGGGGATGTTGCTCTTCTGTGCCATGTCCTTTCACAGACAGACAGATGTCTAACTGTACGTATTATAAGTCAGAGAATTTTCCCTTTGATCAACAGGATGAATTATTTGAAAAGATGCTGCTCCTTTTTTTATCATAGTAATACTAGAGTTACGTCGTAATATATTTTTTTTTGTTCGGGGGAGGTATATATTTTTTTTTTCGGAACATACAATCCACGGGAGATCGAGGGAAAAAATAATTAAAAAAAAAAGTAATTCGAGTGAAAATAAAAATCCCAAGTTTCTTTTTCCTTTATCACATTTTCAATTGACAAATTGGATTTTATGGTTGAGAGGTTTTCGGAGTGTGTGTGTGTGTGTGTGTGTGTGTGTGTGTGTGTGTGTGTGTGTGTGTGTGTGTGTGTGTGTGTGTGTGTCTATTTGTATGTGTGTGTGTGTGTGTCTGTGTGTGTGTGTGTATGTGTGTTTATTTGTATGTGTGTGTGTGTGTGTGTGTGTGTGTGTGTGTGTGTGTGTGTGTGTGTGTGTGTGTGTTCATAGCGGGCGGGTATGTTTGAATTAACTTTGGCTTCTGTGGTCCACTCCGTTGCTATATCCACTGCCAGTTACCTATAAAATCCACTTCCAGATACTTTTGTGATATAAGGACGGTGGATGAGTGGATGTGAATTGAAAGAAGACATGATTAATTGCATGATGGAAGAGAATGATCAAGAGATGAGGCTCCACGAGTGAACAAGAGTTTCTTCCCCCGTATAGAGTGGATGGTTAATAAAACACACACACACACACACACACATTATCCCTGGGGATGGGGGAGAAGGAATGAACACTAATACTAGCGCACGTTTCTCTTGCGTTTCATAGAAGACGACGAACACCAGCGACCAGTGGCACAGCAAATGGAAGGCAGCTCCCACAGCCACGACCAATGGCACAGCAAACGGGAGGCAGCTCCCACAGCCACACGACCAGTAGCACAGCAAACGGGAGGCAGCTCCCACAGCGACGACCAATGGCACAGCAAACGGGAGGCACCTCCCACAGCGACGAGATAAATGGCACTTCTAACATGAGCCAAATCCCACAGTATCGACCAGCGGGACGTCAAACGGTACAACACCCCCACAGCAACGACCAATGACACATCAAATGGGACCTTCCTCCCAGAGCAAACGACCCATCAAATGGTACTTAACTCCCACAGCAAACGACCGATCAGCTAGAAAGCCACTGGAGAACGCGTAGGTAGTATTGGCCAATCACACCAGTAGACCATCAGTTATTGGCATTACCGATCCATACGTTCATCCATAGCCCGTGGCAAAGCCAGCCAGTCAGCCAAACCCACCCACCTTTCGAGTAGGAGACTCCCATATACATACCAACAGATATAAACCTAGTCAATAATAGGGAGAGGCCACCGTAAACAAAAAGAGCCAATCAACCGAAACATCACCCTGAACAAAACAGGCCAATCAGGCCAGAAGACCACACAACAGACCAATCAGCCGGGAGCCTTGCACCCCCACCCTCAATGCTTGCCTCTGTGAACTGGCGAGAAAAAAAAGAAAAAAGAAAAATGGCTCATGTCAGCGAACTCCTGACCGGCCAGAGTTGTAGTGCGTATGTATATATATATATATATATATATATATATATATATATATATATATATATATATATATATATATATATATATATATATATATAGGAAAGGATCACAATTTTGCGCGTGCTCAAGATATTCCTATGAGTCCACGGAGAAAATGAAACACGATAAGTTCCCAAGTGCACTTTCGTGTGATAATCACATCATCAGGGGAGACACAAGAGAGAAATATAAGTCAGTTGATATACATCGAAGAGACGAAGCTAGGACGCCATTTGGTAAACATGTGATTGTCGACAATCACATGTTTACCAAATGGCGTCCTAGCTTCGTCTCTTCGATGTATATCAACTGACTGTTATTTTTCTCTCTTGTGTCTCTCCTGATGATGTGATTATCACACGAAAGTGCACTTGGGAACGTATCGTGTTTCATCTTCCCTGTGGACTCATAGGAATATATGTTTGTGTGTGTGTGTGTGTGTGTGTGTGTGTGTGTGTGTGTGTGTGTGTGTGTGTGTGTGTGTCTACTAACCAGACCTTCAAAGCCTGTTGGTGCTTTATTGGTACTTGGTTCCAGAAATATTGTCTCGTCCCCTTGGCTGAGGCCATAACATCCAGAGACGAGACGAAACCTGTCTGTTTGTAAAGATTACAACCTTTTCTTCCTTTCTTCCCGGACTCATTCTTGGCTTGTCCTTCGGAAGTGGATTATCTTTAATATAATTCTTATATGGATTATCTTTGATATCAATTTTAATCCTTTGTGTCTGTTTTATCTTTGATATTAATTCTAAACCTTTGGATCTGAGTTATATTTGATATCAATCATAATATTTTGGATCTGGATTATCTATGATATAATTCTAAGATTATCTTTGATATTAATCACAATCCTTTGGATCTAGATTGTCTTTGATATGATTCTAAGAATATCCTTAATATTGATCATGATCCTTTGGATCTGCATTATCTTTAATATAATTCTAAAATTACATATCTTTTTCCTTCAGCAACATCAGAAGACATGAACAGATGAAATGGGAATCGTGAATTTCATCAGCTCTTAAAACTTGTGCGAAATTGCATGCACGATATAGATTTTTAACTCTATCATCTTGAGACACTTTGTGTCACACATCCTCACAAGAGACGACCCAGAAGCAGTTTGCGCGCGTGGGGAAAAAAAAAGAAGTCATTAATGATGTAAGTTAGCACGATTTTCGGGAAGTTTAAATCAGACTGTTGATCCGTATGGCCCCACAAAATGCTTGTAGTTTCTGGGTTAGAAGATGGAAAGATGAAGGAGGGAGACAAAGGAGATAAGAGACGTTTTATTATGGAAGAGTTCGTCTCTCTTGATCCAGTTAGTGTGTGAGCAGGTGATGAATTTGGTTAATCTTATCATATTGGCAAGATCTGAAGTAATAAGGTTTTAGGGGTGTTGGTTTATTGCCCTCCTGAGGTTTGAAATGCAAGGTGTAGAAGAAATTAAAATCTGCACAGTGCATTGGTATGGCTTCTGGTTTAATGACCAGTCATCATTTGATATCATAATGGTTTAATGAGCAGTCATCATATGATATCATTATGGTTTAATGACCAGTCATCATTTGATATCATTATGGTTTAATGACCAGTCATCATTTGATATCATTATGGTCTAATGACCAGTCATCATTTGATATCATTATGGTTTAATGACTGGTCATTACTTCACTTGACAGCCTTTATGGTTTAATGACCAGTCCTCACTTGACAGCCATAATGGAGTAATGACCCCAGTCATCACTTGAGAAGCCGCTACGTTTTAATGACCGGCCATTACTTCACTTGACAGCCGTTTACGTCCTAATGACCAGTCATCACTTAACAGCCATTAATTACAACTAACAAAAATAACAAGGTGAAGCAGGCCATTAACCATGGTGCATATTCTGTTGACACTCAATCGCTCGTGGATAAGGCAGCTGTGGACGTGTCTCGTATGCTCACGGCTGCAGAAGGACTGATCGCTGTTACGTCATTTAATTTTCCCCCAGCTCAGTCGCTAGGGGGAGGGGGGATACGAACCCACAGTCTCGCCACTCCATTGTCGAGAAGCCGGCGGCATTATCGTAAGACACTTTCGACCGTATCTACCCTGATTTGTGTGTACTATACGTCAGGATGTGAGGGAGGGTCACGCGTCAGCCCGGGGAAAGAGATAGAGAGAGAGAGGGAGTAAGAGAGACGGAAGGAGAGGCACGGAGGGGGTAAAAGAAGAGAAGGGAGAGTGAATAGAGGTGTGGAACAGAGAAGATTGGGAGGGAGAGAGAGAGAGAGAGAGAGAGAGAGAGAGAGAGAGAGAGAGAGAGAGAGAGAGAGAGAGAGAGAGAGACAGACAGACAGACAGACAGAGACAGAGAGAGTTCATTGGACGTTTCCGAGAGAGAGAGAGAGAGAGAGAGAGAGAGAGAGAGAGAGAGAGAGAGAGAGAGAGAGAGAGAGAGAGAGAGTTCATTGGACGTTTCCATTTGAAACAGATGATTACGCTCTCATGACGATTTCTTTCCTCCTCCCCCTCCTCCTTCTTCTCCTCCTCCTCCTCCTCCTCCTCCTCCTTCTCCTCCCCCCTTTTCTTTTTCTTTTCTAATTCTGTTTAAGGGGGATGTTCGACCTCAGCGTTGATGCGTTCCCCCTGTGGGCTAATGCAGTCTCCAGACACCTGCCTTGATTTAGCCTACGTGTGTGTTCGTGTCTATCATCCACAAGGCTTTGTTATGTGGAGCCACGTCACCCACCACCTCACCTCACCTCACCTCACCTCACCACCAACACCTCACCTCACCTCACCTCACCACCAACACCTCACCTCACCTCACCTTTCCTTTGTACCTGCATCGACATTGCTGAATATCTAACTCATATGGCAGATGTTAATCACTACATAGGAGTAATTGTCGATATAATTAGCAGAAAAAAAACTCAAAGGCTATCTATGGTCGACACGAATCATTATGGACAAGAGGGAACCACTATGGCTGGAACCTATACAGAACCACTATAGCTGGAACCTATACAGAACCACTATGGCTGTGACCTATACAGAACCACTATAGCTGGAACCTATACAGAACCACTGTAGCTGGAACCTATACAGAACCACTATAGCTGTGACCTATACAGAACCACTATAGCTGGAACCTGTACAGAACCACTATAGCTGGAACCTATACAGAACCACTATAGCTGGAACCTATACAGAACCACTATGGCTGTGACCTATACAGAACCACTATAGCTGGAACCTATACAGAACCACTATAGCTGGAACCTATACAGAACCACTATGGCTGGAACCTATACAGAACCACTATGGCTGGAACCTATACAGAACCACTATAGCTGGAACCTATACAGAACCACTATAGCTGGAACCTATACAGAACCACTATGGCTGGAACCTATACAGAACCACTATAGCTGGAACCTATACAGAACCACTATGGCTGGAACCTATACAGAACCACTATAGCTGGAACCTATACAGAACCACTATAGCTGGAACCTATACAGAACCACTATGGCTGGAACCTATACAGAACCACTATGGCTGGAACCTGTACAGAACCACTATGGCTGGAACCTATACAGAACCACTATGGCTGGGACCTATACAAAATGGGCAGGCCATTTTATACTGATCAACATCGCCACAATGGCTGTCAACACATCGATAACGTTGCTTTAGTCAAAAGCTCTGCAATTACCGCCAAACGCTTGTTAGATACTAAGTAGGTGTTCCCGGACTCCGCCTGCCTGTGGTTACGCCGCAAGGGAAGAGTCACCTTCGACGTGGCTCTGTCACCCGTCAGGAGATGAAAAGGCGTGCATTCTCGCCGAGGAACTTCTCGCTGCAAAGGGGTATATCATTCCCCTGCTACTGATTGGAACGCAGTCTCTGAGTTGCAGGAGGCCTCATAAAAGTTGTATTTCTTTTTGTCTTTTTTTTTTTAAGTTCGCTGAGACGACACGGGTAACCGAACGCCCTGATCAAACCCATCTCATCAACGCTAATGTATATTCATATACCCGACCCTAAGCCAGGTATCCCATTTAATCGACCAACCTCCCTAAGGAAGGGTGAACAGCTGGGTTGACTTTGGTCCGACTACCGCCACCAGGATTCGAATCTGTGCACTCTCAACCCCAGGTGACCCGTGAATACGTCACGACCAGTGACGCTAACTGCTACACTAAACATTGCTACCGAATCTTCCATAGCTAGTAGCACCCACTCAACAGACACTACATTATGCTATGGGCTTGATAGCAACGTCCTATGACTGTTAGCAGAGACAGCACTCTGTTTATCTGCATCTCTTCTCGTTATCAACACCACCACATCTGTCTTCCGTCGTGGCTTATATGACCACCACAGTCGACTGCACCGATATGTCCAGCAAGCACCGGTCGTATGGTGGATGGCGCCACCGTAAGCAGTTGTTTGCAGGTACAACATTGGATCTATGCCTTCCATTAAGGACCCTGGTAGGATAGGAGGACACCACAGCTGAAGAATCTAGCCGAGATAGAAGGACTATGACTGTATAGAAGAGTCCGGGTAAGATAGAAGGACTGGTAACACCACCACCACCCAAAAAAGAAAAGAATGCAAGATCCATTCAGACTGAGAAGACACTAAAGGAAGAACCCAACACTAGAAAAGGACCAACATGTCTTAAGGAGGGGGAAAACCCCTCCACCTCCCCTCAACCACGGTGAGGAGGAGTATACCACTGTGGGAGAGAACCCGACCAGAAGCTGTGTACTCGCAAACTTCCCCGAAACACAAGACCACAGTCGCTGCTGCAGAAGGCCCCATTGGCGAAGGGAGGACGATAACTATAAACCTTCTGGAGGGACGTCCGGACGCCCCTGGTAGTGACATGACCACGGAGGGTGGGGGAGCTGAGACGTCCGGACGCCCCTGGTAGTGACGTGACCACGGAGGGTGGGGGAGCTGAGACGTCCGGACGCCCCTGGCAGTGACATGACCACGGAGGGTGGGGGAGCTGAGACGTCCGGACGCCCCTGGCAGTGACATGACCACGGAGGGTGGGGGAGCTGAGACGTCCGGACGCCCCTGGTAGTGACATGACCACGGAGGGTGGGGGAGCTGAGACGTCCGGACGCCCCTGGCAGTGACATGACCACGGAGGGTGGGGGAGCTGAGACGTCCGGACGCCCCTGGTAGTGACGTGACCACGGAGGGTGGGGGAGCTGAGACGTCCGGACGCCCCTGGTAGTGACATGACCACGGAGGGTGGGGGAGCTGAGACGTCCGGACGCCCCTGGTAGTGACATGACCACGGAGGGTGGGGGAGCTGAGACGTCCGGACGCCCCTGGTAGTGACGTGACCACGGAGGGTGGGGGAGCTGAGCCCTCAGCGAGACGGAAAGGCTCATTCGCTGGGCTGATGTTTATTCCAAATCTGTGTATCGTTTGTGCCGTGATGATGCAACACGAGGGACGGTAGGGAAGAGGCAGCCGACGACGTCATCTCGTTCTCTGGTTTCCTTCAGAAAACCAGGGATGCAAATATATAATTTTTTTTTTTTTTCATACTATTCGCCATTTCCCGCATTAGCGAGGTAGCGTTAAGAACAGAGGACTGGGCCTTTGAGGGAATATCCTCACCTGGCCCCCTTCTCTGTTCTTTCTTTCGGAAAAAAAAAAGAGAGGGGAGGATTTCTGATATTTCTGATATTTCTGGGAGAGAGAGAGAGAGAGAGAGAGAGAGAGAGAGAGAGAGAGAGAGAGAGAGAGAGAGAGAGAGAGAGAGAGAGTCGATATCTGACATTAGAATAGCGACAGAATCACACTTCAAAGTAGATAAGAAACAGAATACCCATTTTTCAAGGCCAAGGCATGTCTCTCACGCACTCGTGTGTATCTGAGAATAAAACTGCTTTTACGGTTATCACTTAACGACGGAAGTTCTACCCAAGACTTTCTGAGTCAAGATGACAGGTTATAGTTACTGGGTCTGTAGTTTAAGGAAAGGAAGAAACCATCACCCATTTTTCGGCGAATGGGAGGGACGATCTAACTTTCCTGTAGAGGGGGGAAAGTAGCGGTAGAAAACGAGAACTTATCATTAGTTACGGGTCACTCTTGGGAGATTCGATTCAGTCAGAGTCAATGGAGGGAAACAGTTGAGACGAGAATATTGTTTGGAATGGACGAGCGTCTAAGGGAGGGGAATGTCAGAATATTATCAATATTGAAGTCAAGGTTGGATGTAAGGGAAGGACTGTGGTGTGTTATTTAGGTAAGGAGCAGAGAGGTGTATTTCTATTAGACTGACTGTGATACATTTTTTTTTTCTTTTTATTGAAACTGACGATAGTGTACTTAGAACTGTTTCATCGAATGATTCGTCTCTGCATTGTGTGTGGGACTAAGATGCGAGCGTGGTGCCTTCAAGAATGAATGACTCTTTAACCAGCTTTTGGAGCAGTCATGAGCAAGAGAGAGATTAATATAGATGACGAAATGTACAAGGAAGGGAAGCGGTAAGAAAGAGGATAGAATCGTTTGGTCAAAGACGTCAAAAAAGCAAAGCCTTCACCTTGGAGGATCATGAAGAAGGGTGTTGGGTGTTGAGATTCTCCAGGAAAGTGATACACACACACACACACACACACACACACACACACACACACACACACGCACACGCAGATCATGAAACTCCTGAAGTTCATCCCAATCAGTCCTCTGGCCCCACGAAGTTGGGCTTTTTTTCTTCTGTTTTTGCGTTTAAATCCGGAGTTTCTGGAATTGCCCGACAGTTCTCTTGGAAGACTCCAGCTCTTAGGGGGAGGCGGCATCTGCGAGAATAGTGTCTCAGACTTTGATGGCAAAGGGGTGTAAGTTTGATGGTATGGTGAAAGAATATATATATATATATATATATATATATATATATATATATATATATATATATATATATATATAATATATATATATATATATATATATATATATATATATATATATATATATATATATATATATATATATATATATATATATATAGAGAGAGAGAGAGAGAGAGAGAGAGAGAGAGAGAGATTAGAGATTAGAGATAAGAATTCGATGCCACACCCTCTGACCCCTCTAACTATCGTCCCATTGCTTTGGCACATACAATATCAACTCCCATATCCTAAGACATCTTGAATCTCACTGGTGATATTCTTTCCTGTCTCACTCATGTCTGGTTATCATCCCTGAAAGATATGAGGGAATCATATATAGTTACCTTTGGTCTATCCAAAGCTTTTGACAGGGTATGGCATCGCGCACTCATCTCTGAGCTCCCCTCTTTTGTCTCCTTTCCCTCACTTTGCTCCCTCATATCTACATTCCTCTCTGGCCGATCCATCTCCATGATTGTTGATGGATCAGGCTTTCCATTTTTCTCCATCAACAGCGGTGTCCTTCAAGGTTTTATCTTGTTTCCTACACTTTTCCTTTTCTTTATGTGCGATTTCCTTTCTTATACAAATAACCAAATGCACTCATATGCTGACGACTCAGCACTGCATTCATCCACATCCTTCAATTCTGCTCCATATTCTCTTGATCT
>NC_092286.1:12170735-12188235 GCF_036320965.1 Panulirus ornatus
GCTAAAACTCTTTACGTGTCTTGGGGACGCCGTGTCTCCAATTTCCCCTCCTCCCCTCCTCCCCTCTTCCCTCTTCCCTCCCCTCTCGGCTTGAAATCAACCGCTCTCTCTCTCTCTCTCTCTCTCTCTCTCTCTCTCTCTCTCTCTCTCTCTCTCTCTCTCTCTCTCTCTCTCTCTCTCTCTCTCTCTCTCTCTCTCTCTCTCTCTCTCTCCTTCCTACCCGCCCCTGAATTCCTTTCTTAGAAGCTATCGTTTCCTTTGGGCATTCTCTCTCTCTCTCTCTCTCTCTCTCTCTCTCTCTCTCTCTCTCTCTCTCTCTCTCTCTCTCTCTCTCTCTGCCGTATGCGAGCAATGAGTCATCTGTGTCTGATGAGAAATTCATCTCATCTTGGCCCCAATACGAGACCAGTCGAACCCCCTTCCCCCCCCAACCCAACCCCCACCCAACCCCCACCCAACCCCCACCCCAACCCCAACCCCAACCCAACCCCAACCCCAACCCAACCCCCACTCAACCCCACACAACCCCCACCATTCCCCCCCCCCTTCCACCCCTCAGGATTATCCGTTTTCTTTATGTATATTTTCTTTTATTACCGTGTTTATCACAACTTCCGTCCCCGCCCAAGTTAGCGGCGACACTTTGTGCATACGTCGCCTATATTGAGACTCAAGAGGAGGGTGGGTTGGTGGTGGGTTGGGGTGGGTTGGGTTGGTGGGTGTTTGGGTTTCTTGAAGTGCTATCTCGCCTGGGAAGTATCCAATATGGAAGCAGACGCGGCACAAATAACCAGTTTAAGTATCGCCAAAAGAATAAAGTATTTTTAACCCCCCCACCCACACATATATTTTTTGGAGGGAGGGGGATGAGGATGAGCGTATTTTTAACCCCCCCCCACCACATATTTTTGAGGGGGGGATGAGGATGAGGAGGAGAGGAGAAGGGAGAGGAGAAGGGGAGAGGAGGAAGGTCGAAGGGTGTGGGTCAGTGAGGGAGGGACGGAGGAGGGAAGGCGGCGGTGGCCGAATTCAAAACGGTAAGTCAATATTCAGATGGTACGTTGCCGTAGGCGGTGTTGGTCCCCCTCTCTCAGCCTTGTCGTGGTTCCTTTTGGGATGACGACTATTTTTTTTGTTGTTGTTGTTTGTGTGTTATTTCCGTAGTCTACAATGTATCGTCGTTTTTTCTTTTTAAGATAGAAGGAAAGAGAGATGTTTCTCTCTCTCTCTCTCTCTCTCTCTCTCTCTCTCTCTCTCTCTCTCTCTCTCTCTCTCTCTCTCTCTCTCAGACACACACACACACACACACACACACACACACACACACACACACACACACACGCACGCACACACACGCACGTACACACACACGCACACGCACGCACGCATGCACGATGTATTCAAATATCCGTATGCACATTTACATATACAGAGGTATACATCATCATGAAGACGGGGCAACGGAGACGCATTCTTATTCATTCATGAATACCAAAAAATATACAAATGTATTGACACACACACACACACACACACACGCACGCACACACACACACACACACACACACACACACACACACACACACACACACACACACACACACACACACACACAAAGATGGCTGACTTTCGTCGAAATGATTAGAAAAGAAAATGAAAAGGGGTTGAGGGCTTTTATACTGCACATGAGGTAGGGTGTAGATTTACCAATCATGGCAGCACTTTACACAAGTGTACTTACAAAATACTTGAGATTGAAAATGTTGGGGGCATCCAGAACATATGTCCCTCGTCTCTCTCTCTCTCTCTCTCTCTCTCTCTCTCTCTCTCTCTCTCTCTCTCTCTCTCTCTCTCTCTCTCTCTCTCTCTCTCTCTCTCTCTCGAGCCCTACAGGAGAGAGAGAGAGAGAGAGAGAGAGAGAGAGAGAGAGAGGAGAGAGAGAGAGAGAGAGAGACCTGGGCTAAATATAGTCTCCAGCAAATACCCTTGAGCCCAGTGGAGCGAGCATCCAGGAGCCTGGAAATGAAGGTTTGGTGATGTCTTGAGGTTCGGCCGAGTGAGGCAAGAGGCAAAACAGTTATATTGTGTTGGACGGACGATCTGTACCCTAGAGACGACCCTCGAGCTCTCCTCTCACAAGGGCACCACCGTGGAGACACCAAGACTGAATATCGCGTGTGTAGTGCATGTGCGCCTCTCACGGCCAGTGAGTTTGGTTCATGCTGATACCTCAAAGAGTTCTTGGAATACCGCGAGTGATCTTGGAATAGTGTAAATGGTTTAGGAATACTTTTGAGAGTTCTAGGAATACCTCGGGTGCTCTTAATATACTTTGAATGCTTTTGGAATACTTCGTGTGCCCTTTGAACACTTCGTATGCTCTTGGAATAATTCTTCATGTGCTCTTGGAATATATGCGACTGTTCTTGAAACACCTCGAGTGTTCTTGGAACACTTCGAGTGCTCTTGGAACACTTCGGATACTCCTGGAACACTTTGAGTGCTCTTGGAACACTTCGAATGCTCCTGGAACACTTTGAGTACTCTTGGAACACTTCGGATGCTCCTGGAACACTTCGAGTGCTCTTCAAATACTTCGGAGGCTCTTGGAACACTTCGAAGGCTCTTGGAACCCTTCAAGTACTCTTGGAATACCTCGAGCGCTCTTGGAATACTTCAGATGCTCTTGTTAGTAGTTTAATATGTAGGCGAAGGAATTCCAACTTCACAATCAGCTCGGTAAAATAAAGATATATATTTTTTTCTTAGGAGGCTAAGGTAGACATGCAGATGTCTTTTCCTGAGAGAGAGTTTGGCAAAACTCATCAGAAAAAAAAAAGTGAGAGAAATGAAAGTGTTTTTGTGTTTCCTTGACGATCAAGAGATACGCGGGCCGTCGAGGCTGAGTCTCCTGCCTGCATTACATCATGCAAAAATGCTACTCCATTACTCTGGTCCACCAGAAAAGCTCCTCCTGGACGAGGGCTTTCGCGTAGAGGTAAGAGGACTACAACGCCTGGTCCCTCACATAGCTCACCCTGGACCAGGACCTTTATACGGTCCACGACCTTGTTCCACTACGGGGGGGTTGGGTCGCTCTGGTCCAGACCTTCACACGACTCTACGGGTCTACAGGTCTACTAAACCCTAGACCAGACCTTCGCACAGGGACGAGGGTCCTAGAGAATGGTCCGCTACTAATCTCCCCACACACCTGGTCCTTGGAGCCAGACTCGGCACACTGCTAGCACTAACGCTGGGTTTTTAAGGCCTTCTATGGCCGAGGTAATGTACCTGCTCCGCGAGAGAGAGACATCTGGTTATTATCCTTTGTTCCTGCCGTCTTGTTCCTCTGAGTTGCCGTTCCTATGTCCATATTCTTCTGAGCTTCTGTTCCTTTGTTTTCGTCTTCTGAGGTTGTTCGTTCCTCTGTCAGCCTAAGCCTTACTTTATATTTTCTTATTCTTTTTTTCTTTATCTCTTAACCGCTGAAAAGGTATTACGAAGGAACATGAGAAAGAGACTGAACATAACGAAGATAAAGAGACATCATCCATTAGTACAACAGTACAAACACCGTTTCGACGTATCCAAGTACCCTTCATACCCATGATGCCACGATCGTAAACGAAGACACCGAGCACACACACACACACACACACACACACACACACACACACACATCACCACAACACTTCATGAATTGTGGTCCCTGCTGGTGGACATGGCCAACTTCCTGAGACTCATGATGGGATAGAAGGGATTCCTAGGCAGGGTGTAAATATATATATATATATATATATATATATATATATATATATATATATATATATATATATATATATATATATATATATATATATATATATATACTTTATTAATCATACTTAATCGCCGTCTCCTGCGTTAACGAGGTAGCGCAAGGAAACAGACGAGGAATGGTCCAACCCACCCACATACATATACAAAAAAGCCCACACGCGCACATATACATACATATACATTTCAACGTATACACATACACAGACATATACATATATACACATGTACCTATACATACTCGCTGCCTTCATCCATTTCCGTCGCCACCCCGCCACACATGAAATAGCATGAACACTACTTCATATATATATATATATATATATATATATATATATATATATATATATATATATATATATATATATATATATAGTGTCTGCTGTTCCTGTTCTTTGACTAAGTATCTTTCGGTTGTGGAAGCAGTACCTGCACCGCTCCTCCCTGTCCAGCAGCAATGGTCAGTCCGTCTTCCTCACATTTTCAAACTCGGTAGAAGACTGCAATTAGGCTGGAGCCTCGCCGAGTACTCCTGTCCTAGCCCCATGATGTTGAACCCCACCAGGTGTAGTTTACCTCACCCGCCACCAGGAGTATGAGCCTTCGCTACGTCTCTCCCCATCTTACTCCTCCAATAGGGAAGCAAGACACAGTGTATTTCCTGTAGCTTTTCCTGGACGCTCTTCGATTTTTTTTTTTTTGTTCTGATGTCGTGGAACATCTACCAAGTACGATAACTTATACCCAGATCATTTATCTCTCTCTTTTTATATTCGTCCCTACATTTATTTAAGCCTCTCCAAGTGTATCGTGGGTTTAACACTTTTAAAACAACCCCCATATGTACACCACCAGGGTGGCTCACATACCGTATCCGTCAAGTCGTTTCGGGTTCCAATCCTTCGTCACAACTTCTTGGCCAATTTTTGTTTCAGCTTCGACGACGCTTATGACAAGAGACCCGATACTCGTCTGACTTTCTTGATTGGAATATTTGCTAGTCATTTAGGTAAGTGATTAGGAGTATACTACATTGGAAGTATCGGTGGCAATCGGCCACAGATCACGTCCCAACAATAAGGATCTTAAAAGCTCCTCAAATGATATGAAGTGTTAGCAGTAATTTGACGATTCTCAGCAAGATGTACAAATTTTGTCGCAAGTTTCCGAGATGCAGTAGCCAGTGAGTGAGTTGTGGTTTGCTGAGGGGGAGAAGTGTTCACCACATTGTGTCTTAAAGTGGGAGGAGTATATCAGGAAGAGGGCGTGAAAGATGACAGTATGTAAACCCTACTAAGTGTACACACACACACATTATATATATATATATATATATATATATATATATATATATATATATATATATATATATATATATATATATATATATATATATGTTTGTGTGTGTGTGTGTGTGTGTGTGAACTGGAACTCCTAATGGACTATACCTGTGTTCCGTTTTTATTTTGATATCAAACGACTTTGATGAATTATGATTAGTGGTTAATACGCGTGAAGAACGTCAGGGAGACGATGATGATGTCGTCTCAGATGTGAACTCATAAGGAGGAAGAAGGAGCACGGGGCTAAAACCTTTGAGAACCACTGGTCAAGCAACAAGCGGACACACAAGCAAGGGTTTGCCGTAACCCCCCGCCAGCAACACTTAAAAAGAGAATGGTTATCAAAGTGACGTTATCACCCAGTCTTTTAGCCTTGATGAAGTTTTCTCCTTTCTGGAATCACAGGATTCCCTCCCACAGCTCCAACTAGGACAATAGGGGAAAGACACACACACACACACACACACACACACACACACACACACACACACACACACACACACACACACACACACTTCCTATCCCATATGGAATCGTTTTATCAATTACCTTTATTGCAGCTTACCGGAATCAGAAGCACTATTGGCAATCCTTGAAGTCCCAATAATGTACGTGATTGAAATGAACCAATATAGGGAGAGCCCGTTCCCATCGGCCACCAATACCAATATCTCCTCCAAAAGACGACGCTTGCGTTGCCCCTACCCTTCCTTCCCCGGAAAGGGGTATTCCCCCTCCTCTCTCTCTCTCTCTCACCGAGGGAGCTGTTGTTCTATGGGTAAGCCGAACACGGGAGGAAGTCTACTGCTGGAAGATGGGCTCCGTCCGATACTAAACATTCTACGAAATGGGAAGGTTCCATCCCGTCGTGGAGCGGGAGATTGCCCCCTTCGACGTTCCACCTCGTATCTCCTAAGACGTCACCAGCCACAGTCCTCAACCCACCGAGACCGAGTGTCTGTGGAAGCGCGGCGCTGGTAGGAGCGGCACCCGAACCGCTGGGGAGTGAGGCCCAACTCATCCCAACACGAGTTCATTCACAGGCGAATGAGAAACAGTTCATCACGTCTGCCGTACAAAGGCGCCTTATTTCCCTTCATGGGTACCTGCAGATTTCCCCCCCGGCCATTGTTCAGCTTGAAATGATAATCCATTCCGCTCGAAGCTCCTTCCTTATGGGCGAGAAAGAGACGCCTGTGGCATGACGATGGTACCGCCACGCCATCACGAGGGACATCCACCTCAAAGGCGGCGGTGGTTCAGGTCCTGATAGTATAAGACACACGTAACGCCTTATAGCTCCAGGAACCCATGACACAGCCTCTGTGGTCGTGTTTGTCCCGCGTATATTGCACTCCAGCGAGGCGCCAGCGCTGCATGTCTCTGAAACCTATGAAAACGAGGAAGGTGGCACCATTGATGCAAGACCCTACGCTGGATGGAACGTCCACACACACACACACACACACACTCGTAAGACTTATCCTTACTCCACCAAGAAACATCTATCAACAAGCCTTCATCATTGATTACCCACACAGCGACGCCTGGGCAAGCCAGGGACGGACGCGCCATCACTTCGCTTGAGCACTTCACTGTCACTTAACACCGTGCTTGTAGCAGAGATGAACGCTTGCCTCACCGATGTGAACCCTCACGCTGTATCAGCACGTATGCAAAGCTATGTCATGACTGTCTCACGAATATCCCTCAGCTGTATGTCATCATTGTTCACATCAGGACCGTTTCTTCCATGGATGTCCTCGTCGCCTGTGACCATCAGGTATCCAGCAAGAGAGGGAGGGTGTCCTCAGGCAGTCGTTCGTGTCAGTAGTGTCCTGTGTGTGTGCTTCCGTCAGGTGTCTTCCGTAGGTGCTTGTGGATCTAGTGGGAATTAAGAATGTAGTGGGGAGTGTTGGTGATAGAAGCGGGAAGTGGCGGTGGCCACAGTGGGTAAGAGCAAGGGTTGGTGTTCGTGGTGGTGGTAGGAACACGATGAGGTGGTGGTAGTGGTGGTGGCATGAGCGGGGAGTGGTGGTAGCGATGGTGAGGGTGGCAGGAGCAAGGGATGGTGATAGTGATGGAAGCGGAAGATGGTGATGGTGGTTGGCAGGAGCGGAGAGTGATGATGGTAGTGGTGGCAAAGGAGCAAGGAATGGTAGTGGTGCCAGAAGTGTGAGGTGGTAGTGTTGGCAGGAGCGGTGCGTGTGCGGGAGTGGTGGCAGGAACGGTGGAGGTGTTCCGTATAGAAGCAAAACGTCTTTAAGAACATCACCCAACATGCAAGAAGGAAGAGGAGATCGATTTTTGAAGACTTTCAGACTGAAGTTTTCAAAGTGACCCGAGAGAAGATTAAGAATGTTTATGATAAGGTATTGGAAAAATGCTGGCCGAGGAGGAGAAGAAGAGGAGAAGAAGAAGAAGAAGAAGAAGAAGAAGAAGAAGAAGAGGAAGAAGAAGAAGAAGAAGAAGAAGAAGAAGAAGAAGAGGAAGAAGAAGAAGAAGAAGAAGAAGAAGATGATGATGATGATAATGAATAAGATGATGAAGAAGATGATTATGATGATGAAGACTTCCAGTTGATGGTATGGTAACTTGGTTGCAGAGAAATATATATTAGCCATGTACAAGGAGACTTGATAAGGAACCAGTATGGTCCTACCTGTAAGGAGAGAGAGGAAGGTATTCTAATTTCACAGATGAGGAATCGAATCTCATAGTTTATCATAAGTGAACAAGACACACATTGTGGATGATATTTATTCATATTAACCATAAGGAACTGATGCACCAGCTCTCTCGATCTTGTGGAGTTGAATCGCGTACCTTAGTATCAGATCCATGTAATTATCTTGAATTCTTTCATACGTGTTCTCCATCATGCGTGCGAGCGAGGTACGGCCATGATACAGATGAATGAGTCTAAGAGGCGAAAAGTGTCCTTGCTTGGCTCCTTCCTCTGTTCTTTCTTTTGAAAAGTAGTAAAACAGGAGAGGAGGATTTCTAGCACCCGCTCTCGCCCCTTTCTTAGTCGCCTTCCACGACACACATGAGGTACGTGGGCAGTATTCTTTCCCTCCTATCCCAAAGGATATTAAGGGGAAAAATGCAACTGACTGTATATAGTCGAGCGGTTTAAGGCAGTAATGACACAGGGGTCACATTTATTTTTCTAGCTGTCACTCCGTTAGAATAATAAAGCGCAAGTGATATTAATAAAGAATATATTTTCAGTTGGTTGTGAATCGCTTAGCCAATTTTTTTTTTTCACTGTTGAAGGCTCCAGTCACGGGTAAAAGTCCACATCAAGGCCTTGCCTTAATTGAAATATAGAGAGAATTCTGAAACCGGGGAAAAAAAAAAAGAAAGGATAAGAGAAAGTAATTTAAGAATTTTTAAGGACGTGAAAGTAATTTACGAATTTCTAAGGACGTGAAAGACCTCTCTCTCTCTTATATGTGACAAGTCATAGTTATTGGGAAAGACGTGAGAAGGTAAAGGGTGATTCATGAGTTACTGTAAGAACATGAGGCGAATCATTTCACATCAGGTGTCGAACTCAACATGGAAAGTATATACGCTCGTATAACCAGACTTAAATCCTAAAGGAAAAGTCATCGGCATTTGCTAAAAAAAAAAAAAGAAAAAAAAATCCCAAAAAGAAAATCGGTATTTCATCTTTGGATTCCCGAAAAAAGAAAAATCGGCATTTCCTGTCAGAATTCACGAAAGAAAAAAATATCGGTATTTCCTATCTTTTCAATAACATAGAATATCGGCATTTTCTGTCAGAATTCACGAAAGAAAAAAATTCGGTATTTCCTATCTTTTCAATAACATAGAATATCGGCATTTTCTCCTGTCAGAATTTACTTAAACGACAATGAGAATTTATTGTCATTTCAAAGACACAAAATATCGGCATTTCTTCTCCAAAATCGCCCCGAAATAGGAGGCAAAAACAGACGCTGCCAGATGCAGCCTCTGAGAAAAACTCTTGGAAATAGACAAATGTGTGTGAAGTTTAGGTCTATTAATTCTTACCGCATAAAATGGCCTCAAATTTAGCCCCACTTCCCTAAAGTTAGGGGGGACGAGGGTAGAGCGAAGGAGAGCGCGTAGTTTTCTGATCACTCCCTTCGTAAAAGAAAAAGAAGAAAAAAGAAAGAAAAGGAAAGAAAAGAAAAAAAAAGTGTTCGCTTTCTGTGTGAAACAATTTGACACCACGGACGAAGCATTTTGAAAAAATGTCCATTGGTCTGGCTTCGCATTGATAGCTCCCGCTTTCGTGTTATTGTAATATATCGATTGATGGCGCACTTTTCCTGTCATTTACTACAATAAATGTTATATTAATTTCATATTTCAATGGAAATAACTATAAAGTGGGTCTGCCACAGTTATTAGGAAATTTGTCTCATTCACGCTTACCAACCCTACCGAGATATAACACGAGTCGTATTGATCGTTTTGAAATACATCGGGCCCAGCCCTGTGTGACAAGCAGAAATATATATATATATATATATATATATATATATATATATATATATATATATATATATATATATATATATATACATCGTAAATTTTCGTTTTCTTTGGCAGTTTTTCATTCTGAAATGTCAGTGTTAAAGTTGCCACTCCTGACTTTTTGGCGCTAAAATGATTCGTTCAGTTAGAGTTTTTCAGCGAGTCTTTCTTTCTCATCTGTAATCGACTGTAACTCTTTCTTGGTAAAGAGATAATAAAACTCCATTCATTTATGCCAAAAGTTTCCCAGCATCAGTAAAGATGTTTATGAAAAATATAAACGGATAACTCGAAAGATATTTAATGCGTTTGTAAAAATTAAATGGCGAGTAACCTTTCAAAAGACTTTTTATGTTTTGTTTTGTTTCTTCGCATCACCAACAGGTTCTTAACTTTCGAATGCTGAGAAAAAAAAATCTTATTCCCTCATAGAATTTGTAAAACTGCAGACACATATATTACTGAGGTTATGTGATTTGGCCTAAGTGTGTGTACGTGTGTATGTATAGATGTGAATACATGTTTGCGTGCGCACATATTTCTCGTGTGTGTGTGTGTGTGTGTAATTGTTATCTATCTGTAGTTATCTATTTCTACTGGTCAGTAGTAGGGTGAGGAACTGTACACTGGTGGGGCTCCATTTCTTGAACTTTTTTGTAATGTCAGACAAGTGTTAGAACATATTTGTGTTGTCCATATTTACAATCTTGTTGCTTATTTAATTCCATTCATCCACTAGCCTTATGCTATAATGGTAACTCTTTAATCTTTTTTTTTCTTTTTGTAGTTTCTTCCTTAATTTCATGTTATGGCCTCTGGTTGTTCTGTCTTTGCATCTGTTGAAGAACTTCGATGTTAACATTACGCTGGCTTAGGAACTTTAAGGTTGTGATCAAGACAACCCCTTCCTCCTCTCTCTTCCGTGAGGGACAAATGGTCCATAACCTCTCACTGTAGGGTACATATCTCACTTCCTCTACCATCATTGTCATCCTCCTCTGGACCTTCCCTCTTCGTTCGCTGTGCTTCTTTAAAGGTACGGGCGGCCAAGCCTAAGAAGCGTATTCGAGTTTTGTTCTGATGTAGAATGTTGTGAAGCGTTTGCTGAATATTTCCTTCACCTGTACACTTGAATGTGATTCTCTATTTGCCAGCTGGCAGTTTGTACCCTCTGTTCCTCTTGACGAAGACCTCTCGTCGAAGATTAATACTACACATTAGGGAACGTAAGTTAAGAGTTTAGTCGTTCGATGTTTGGAAGATTCGAACTCAGGGCCGCCATCCTTCGAACTCCATCGGTAGCGTAAACAAACCAGTGATAAATGAGATCGAATCCGATAATGTTACCACAAAAAAAGTACCCAAGAGTCCCTCTTGAGAGATTTAGATACATCTTGTTTTCTCAAAGAGATAAAACTCTCTTTGTTCTCTCAGATTCAAAAGACGATTCTTACATTTCCTCACAGTCATTAATACATCTCGTGTTCCGTCTTTAATCCCATAAAGAGGAAAGGGTCGCTTGTTGTTGGGGTGGTACATATGTGGCCATGTTTTGGAGAATTAGATTTCATTCTACTTGTAGGGTAATTGTATTTTTTTGGGAAAGTTAATCTTGCATAATCCGGGCAGCGGAGGCAAATTGTGCACAGCCGGGCATCTCATTAAGAATTTCATTATGCAATTTCACGTTATACGTGCGTTAATGAATAAACCCTTTCTGCATGCGTTGCATACTATTTACAATTTTTTAATTATTCATGAATGAAGCATCGTGGCCCCTTTACAAATACAGGACTCAGTCGGCAGTAAAGAGGGAAAAACACTCGCTTTTCACATGTTGGCCATTCGCGTTAACGAGATAGCGCCAGGAACAGACAGAGAAATGGCCTCTTCTGTTACAGAAAAACGGAATATTTAGATGATAAACAGGCATATTTTGTGGACATAAAGAACAACACTTTAGCTTCGTGTGAAATGTCACAGAGAAATAGTGCAAAAAAAGATTGTTCAGTAAAAGGTTTGACATGGAGATTAAACCCTTTTTGCAAGTGATGGCACTAGGGTACTTAATCCCACACGTCCTCAGGGTACATTATTCATTAATGTATGTAGGCAAAGTAGACATTCTTTTTTTTTTTCATTTTTCACTTGGACGCCAAAGGCTGAGCAATCATGCTCATTAGCATATGTCAAAAGACTGACCATAAGTCATCCTGGAGTGAGAAATACTTCTGTCTATAGTTTTGATGAGTATCTAGGCCCAGTGTCCTTGCTGGATTCGTTGGTCTTTTCATTATCTTTAGGCCTGTGGACTGCCATGGTCAGTGGAGGCAAACAACGTCAAGTTATAACCACTAGAAGAAAAGTTTTCGGACATCTTCGTCAGGTATTCAACGATGGTTCGAACACCTTCGTCAGGTATTCAACGATGGTTCGAACACCTTCGTCACGTATTCAACGATGGTTCGAACACCTTCGTCAGGTATTCAACAATGGTTCGAACACCTTCGTCACGTATTCAACGATGGTTCGAACACCTTCGTCAGGTATTCAACAATGGTTCGAACACCTTCGTCAGGCATTCAACAGTGGTTCGAACACCTTCGTCAGGTATTCAACGATGGTTCGAAGACGACACGTGCCCACACTGCATCTGTGTGTGTGTGTGTGTGTGCGTGTGGGGCGGGAGGGTTCCTTGTGAACTTCACAGTCACGTCTATTGAACTCTTCTTCAGGATAAAGGGCATCGATAGATTCAAGAAAATAGAGTCAAGGTCCCCCCATTCGTTCCCTGTTTAGATAGACATTAATGTCTCCTAGAAAGGTTTACGATAACTGAGATGATCGGATTTCTCAATACGGATAACTGAGTTGACCGGATTTTTTAAATACGGATTAATAGAGATGACCGGATTTCTTAAATATGGCGTGGGTATGTTATCCTTCATGTGCTGAAACTGGCATAAAAGACTTATCATAGAGTATATTTGAACAAACATAAAAACCTTTTGAGTTATCTTACATAGTAATATATTACAATTGTACTGCTACCCTTTTAAATATGATATATTACATTTATAGATACTGTAATCTTGAGTGAAACTGGGAAAATTACATTCTCGTATTTCACAGACATCTGAGTTGTATTTTTCTTACAGTGTTAACATGTGCAACTTTGCTCATACCTTTCCCACGTGCACTGGAAATATAAGTCATATTATGGTTCATATCAATAAACTGCGGGTTTTAAGTTTATAGTCTGTCCGTGTTTAGGTTCATTCTATGATAGCCTGTCCATTTTTAGGCAAAAATCTTGGTAATCTGTCCGTTTCAGGCATATATCTTAATAGTCTGTCCATTTTTAAGCTCAAATGTTGACATTCTGTCCATTTTTAGGTTCACATCTTGATCCTCTGTCCATTATTTAGGGTTCGTACCTGGTCTACGTTCACATGATGATAATCACGCCATTTCTAGGTTCATATCTCTGTCCGTCTGTTGTATGGTTCGAATCCTGCTACTCTGTCCGTGTTTAAGGCCATCTTCGCAGTGCGTCATTTGTCAAACTTGCCAGTTCATTTGTAATTAATGTCTCGCATCTAGACTTTCCCCCGTGGATGAGAAGGAAGGAATAATGGTATGAAAAAAGTTCCATGGTTTTTACGGATCATATTCCATCGATTGATCATACATCATTGTGTTACTGACAAGTTACGTGAGGACTGTAGTTAGAATTAGAATAGTTAGCAAGCCTAGAATTATTATTAAGCCATGCGTCGTAAATTGCGACATACTGTATTTACATGCAATGATTTAAAATCATATAATGACATTTACTGATTATTGGACGACCGTTACTCAAATTAATCTATTTCGAATGACATTGGAAGGCCTAATATAAATGTTAATCAAATAACTATAAATAAGATATGCTAAACGGAAATTCCAAAAAAAAAAAAACATTGGGGTATTAGCATAAATTGTATCATATGAATAGGATATATTGGACGTAAATGTAGGCAATTTCTCGTGTGAATATGTTATTGAAAATTGGCAGCAATTGGCACTCCATGATCATTACTTTAGCCCCGGGTTCGAATCTCGGCTTAAACGATACTTTTGAAGCAGTAGATATTTTTTTTTCTTCTTTTTTTCACATCCACTAATTGCACTCTGTCAATTTTCGTAGCATAATTTATGCTTTCCCATCATTGTTTATTATTATTGCTATCATTATTATTTTTATTATTATTATTATAATCTTTATTATTATTATTATTATTATTATTATTATTATTATTATCATTATTATTATTATTGTTATTATTATTATTATTATTATTATTATTATTATTATTATCATTATTATTATTATTATTATTATTATTATTATTATTATCATTATTATTATTATTATTATTATTATTATTATTATTATTATCATTATTATTATTAATATCATTATTATTATTATATTATTATTATTATTATTATTATTATTATCATTATCATTATTATTATTATTATTATTATTATTATTATTATTATTATTATTATTATTATCATTATTATCATTATCATTATTATTATTATTTTATTATTATTATTATTATTATTATTATCATTATTATTATTATTATTATTATTATTATTATTATTATTATTATTATTATCATTATCATTATTATTTGGAGTTGCTTGATCAAGAAATGTAGAAATTCATCTCTCTCTCTCTCTCTCTCTCTCTCTCTCTCTCTCTCTCTCTCTCTCTCTCTCTCTCTCTCTCTCGTGGGTTCGAGTCCTGGATGTTGGAGGGTATCATATATATATATATATATATATATATATATATATATATATATATATATATATATATATATATATATATATATATATATATATATATATATATATATAGTTTCCTTTTTCCTCGTGGTTATTTGCAACTGTATAGATAGATAGATATAGATCGATCATAATCTGTTCCTCTACTGAAAAAGAATAAAGAAAAATCCGTTTCACAGTGATCTTAAACAGTAAAGCGATTTACACAGGTCTCAATACCTCTGTCCCACATCGCAACCACTTAGCTTCACTATCCATCTCCTCGTTGAGATCCAGAGACGATTCATCGTGCTGTGTTATCAGCGCCACAAAGCCAAGGTAAGTTAAGATTACATCTCCCGCCCGACACTGTGAATAATGATAGCCTTATCTTCCTCGTCCAAAGTTATACTAGTTACCCCCCATGCAAGAAATGTACACTTGTTTTATCAGCTGCTGCAAGTGAAGTAAATAAATGAATATATATATATATATATATATATATATATATATATATATATATATATATATATATATATATATATATATATATATATATATATATATATTATCCCTGGGGATAGGGGATTAAGAATACTTCCCACGTATTCCCTGCGTGTCGTAGAAGGCGACTAAAAGGGGAGGGAGCGGGGGGCTGGAAATCCTCCCCTCTCGTTTTTTTTTTAATTTTCCAAAAGAAGGAACAGAGGGGGCCAGGTGAGGATATTCCAAAAAAGGCCCAGTCCTTTGTTCTTAACGCTGTCTCGCTAACGCGGGAAATGGCGAATAGTTTAAAAGAAAGAAAGATATATATATATATATATATATATATATATATATATATATATATATATATATATATATATATACGTCTTATCTATACGTCCTTATCTATAGCCACATAGCCTACGTACATATCTAACCACATATTCTATAGGGGCATTAAATGTTTTTTTTTTTCTACATTAATTCGTAAAAATCAAACTTTCATTTTTTGCATATGATTGTAAAGGTGAAGGTGTCATTCTGTCTTACGATTGACAAAATT
Source organism: Panulirus ornatus (assembly GCF_036320965.1). NCBI lineage: Eukaryota > Metazoa > Arthropoda > Malacostraca > Decapoda > Palinuridae > Panulirus > Panulirus ornatus. The sequence goes on from NC_092286.1 coordinate 12,186,303, forward strand.
CAAAGTTAACTTATTCTCTTTTATGGGTCAACTCATCTCATTCTGAACCCTCCCCTCTCCTCCAATAAAACTGGGCACCGGACATCTTTTCTGAACCACCCTGTATGTGCACTACCAATTCAAACGTAATTAACTACTCCATGAAAGAAATGAACAATTCCATATTAGTCATGAGCCACCCTCCAAATAAAAATCCATCATTATACACATAATTATGCAACAGTAAACGCTTTCTCCTTCGTTATTGTCATTTACATTTTTTTTTTCTCTTCCTAAAATGAAATTACATTCACATTTCAGCTCATAAACTGGAATTTTTTACATTAAGGTAATGAGCGAATACAATGTGTTGCGAGGGACGAAGTAGAGGGGGAGGAGGTGGGTGTGGGTGGATGAGGAGGATGGGGTGGGGGGGGCGGGCCAGATATTCCAACCATTTACATAGTGCGTAAAAACCATCATCTGTCGGTGTTTACACACAAATTTACACGAATTTGATACATAGTACGTAAAACCATCATCTGGTGGTGTTTACACAAACAAATTTACACGAATTTGATACATAGTACGTAAAACCATCATCTGGTGGTGTTTACACACACAAATTTACACGAATTTGATACATAGTGCGTAAAACCATCATCTGGTGGTGTTTACACACAAATTTACACGAATTTGATACATAGTGCGTAAAACCATCATCTGGTGATGTTTACACACAATTTACACGAATTTGATACATATTACGTAAAACCATCATCTGGTGGTGTTTACACACAAATTTACACGAATTTGATACATAGAGCGTAAAAACCATCATCTGGTGGTGTTTACACACACAAATTTACACGAATTTGATACATAGTGCGTAAAACCATCATCTGGTGGTGTTTACACACAAAATTTACACGAATTTGATACATAGTGCGTAAAACCATCATCTGGTGGTGTTTACACACAAAATTTACACGAATTTGATACATAGTGCGTAAAACCATCATCTGGTGGCGTTTACACACACAAATTTACACGAATTTGATACATAGTGCGTAAAACCATCATCTGGTGGTGTTTACACACAAATTTACACGAATTTGATACATAGTGCGTAAAACCATCATCTGGTGGTGTTTACACACAAAATTTACACGAATTTGATACATAGTGCGTAAAACCATCATCTGGTGGTGTTTACACACAAAATTTACACGAATTTGATACATAGCGCGTAAAATCCTTCATCTGGTGGTGTTTACACACAAATTTACACGAATTTGATACATAGTGCGTAAAACCCTTCATCTGGTGGTGTTTACACAAAATTTACACGAATTTGATACATAGTGCGTAAAACCATCATCTAGTGGTGTTTACACACAATTTACACGAATTTGAAGCCTTGAGAAATGTTGTGGTGGTGGTCAGCTTCGTGGGGTAAAGTCAATTCGATCGTATCTTTCCCGTTTTCTTTCCGGGGAAGTAACAACCTCTTTTCTGAACTCGGGATGTCGACCAGAGACAATTCTCCCGTTATTTAAGACACCAGTTACCCGCGGATACAGATGGCGCTGGTCTTCGTCCCTCAGTAAGGAAGGGTGGAGGGTGGTGAGGGTGGAGGGAGGGAGGGTTGGTGGTGAGGGTGGAAGGAGGGAGGGTTGGTTGGTGGTGAGGGTGGAGCGAAGGTTGGTCGGTGGTGAAGGTAGGGGCGATATGAGGGAGGAGGAGGAGGAGGAGGAAGAAGAGGAGGAGGGGAAGAAGAAGAAGAAGAAATGATGATGATGATGATGGATACACGAATTCATTAGAACCGGTAGAATTTAAGGTCCGGTACACGAGCGGGTCTACCCTCACTGCCTCTCTACCTCCGACCCCCCACCTCACCTTACCTCACCTCACCTCACCTCACCTCGCCTCACCTCACCTCGCCGCACCT
>NC_092286.1:12195735-12223235 GCF_036320965.1 Panulirus ornatus
TCTAAGGATCGATTATAATATCAAATAATCTACCTTACACGGTAACGTTGTCATAACACCTTCCAATATCTAGAAAAATAAAAGAGTACTTTATTAATAATAAAGTCATCTGAAGCGGAGGAGGAGTATTGATCAATAAGAATATCTTTATTTCACCTGGACTACGACAGTGAGTGAGTGAGTCGGTGGCCATCACGAAACATGGATCATTGTGTCACTGAGAGTGTCGTACGCACGCACACAGGGATGTGGGTGAGGGAGGAGCAGGACTATTCCCACCACAACCACCTCCTTAAAGACAAGCAGTTCAAAAAAAAAGAAAATGTCTCCAACACCTCCTTAATTACCAGTCAAGAATAGCTCCCTTCTTCTCTACCCCCCATACACCTACGACCAGTTCAAAAGAGAAAAGGAATGTCTCCAACACCTCCTTAATTACCAGTCGAGGATAGCTCCCTCCCTCTCTGACCCCCATACACCTACGACCAGTTCAAAAGAGAAAAGGAATGTCTCCAACACCTCCTTAATTACCAGTCGAGGAGAACTCCCTTCCTCTCTACCCCCCATGATGGAAGCCCACAGACAGACAGGGACTTTTGAGAGGATGGATACCCAGCCCCTGAGAGAGAGAGAGAGAGAGAGAGAGAGAGTTGGGCGAAGCTTCCCACCCCACCTGCGCGTAATCCCCTCGCCCAGTATCGCGGCAGGGTTGAAGAAGCACATCCGTCACTCTATCTCTCCAGCAGCCTGGGGTCGAGTGAGAGAGAGAGAGAGAGAGAGAGAGAGAGAGAGAGAGAGAGAGAGAGAGAGAGAGAGAGAGAGAGAGAGAGAAGGGTCTTACCCGGGGAGGAATTCACCGACCGCTTCGTGCGGAAACCGAAGTGCTTCATGAAGCTTGATCGCCCAGGTGTGTGTGTGTGTGTGTGTGTGTGTGTGTGTGTGTGTGTGTGTGTGTGTGTGTGTGTGTGTGTGTGTGTGTGAGTATGTGTGTTTAGGTAGAATAGCACAGCGAGAGCGTACCACTCGCGTCCACCAGCCTGCTTATGTCAGTTCTATGAAGTGTGGATATATATATATATATATATATATATATATATATATATATATATATATATTCTTTTGCTATAACGTTGCTATAAGCTTTATAGCAGTAGCCCTGAATCATCCACGAGAAATTCGACATTTTCTCTCTTCATGTGAGACTCAATTATGTGTTCGACCCTCACTCGCAGTCCACACGAACCGAATCATCATGATTCAGTCGCCACACGTCGACCACTTGGGCTGCATTAGCTCATTTGAGTCACACGATTCTTTTTCAAGCGGCTGCCCCATTCACTTTACTGTGTCACTGGCAGCCTTTCCTCTATAAACAGATGTACACTCTCCCAAAAAAGTATCGGTACCCCGGGCATAAATTCTTATATACAAATCTACATCTGACCAACCAAGATTAAAACTTGACTTCGCTGCCTCCCTAATGCAGGGTGGCAGCGAAGTCGAGTTTTATTCTCGGTCGACCAGTTGTAGGATATTAGAATTTCAAGCCCGAGGAGGACCGACACTTTTTTGGGAGAGTGTACGTACGAAGACTGAGGAAATCAGGTCGCATGAGGAGATGAAATGGTTTGTTCACACTTGGCTTTTTTTCCAAGATTTTAACTGTCTCGAAAGAACATTTTAAAGAGCATTTAATCCTCATTAACATCATTGGCGTAGCAATAATAAGGCTATTCTTTAAAGAAAATAAGAAATATATTAGATCTTTGTTCATTAACGGGTTAGAAAATACTATATAAATGAATGGATTAAGACTGAAATAGACTTTGGTAGGGAAAGTGGCTTTAAGGAAAGCAAGGAAAGACGTCATCACCCACGTTATCCACTTGCAGTCCCGTACTGTTGCCAACGCTGGGTACACCGTCGTGCAAATGAAGGAGTGAGAACGCGTGGAAGGGTAGGAACTGGTGAAAGAAATGCAGAGAATTGAAGAAACGTGAGAAGAATAAGAAAAATTCTCATAAATCGATGTGATTAATCAAATAATTGTCTTTTATCAGAACCAGGCCATCGATTATGGGCGGCTGCATATATATATATATATATATATATATATATATATATATATATATATATATATGTGTGTGTGTGTGTGTGTGTGTGCATATATATATATATATATATATATATATATATATATATATATATATATATATATGTGTGTGTGTGTGTGTGTGTGTGTGTGTGTGTGTGTATGTGTGTGTGTGTATATATTCTCTACTCTTTTTCTTACAAATAGGGGCAAATTACAGTCACCTGATTATAAGATTTGATTACATAGAAAGAGGTGATCTGAACATCTCGAATATGTCATAATATTTTGTCGTCATTCGTGTTTTTTTTTCTTATCAGTTTTTCTTTTTCTTTCTACGGATCAAAGTCATGACTAATGACTCGTGCTGTTCTTTGTCGAATCAGTTTTGACCTGATGGTTCGTCAGTACAAGCCTAGATTTAATCCAATCTAGATTTCATTTATAAACACTTATTTTGAATCATTCTTGACACTGTAAGAGAGACAAGACGCAAGAATGTATTTTTCCCCTCCCTCATTAGCGCACTTTTCTCTTGGCCAAAACTAAGTCGAGCAAACAGAACCAGCGATGATATGTTAAAGTTGAGAGAAAAAAAAAAAAGGGTACACCAAACTCCCACGCTCATCCCCTGCAAGAATACTCAAGACGTGATATTCTAACTAAGTTCCACAAAGGTGATATCTTGAGGCTTCTTCTACACCTTGAAAAGGAGTAAGAGTCTGAATGAAACTGATTATCCTAAATACACAAGAGAGGATTAAAAGAAGATATTTCATAGGTACCCCATGACAGGCAGACAAACGTTGGTAGTTCATACGATTATCAGTGACAGAAATGCAAGATAAAGACTGAGGTGTAAGATTATAATGAATAGAGATATTTAAAAGGAATTCGAACAGCAACAAACACATAGGTTATCAGCAGACTCCCCTCGAGCGGGACTCGAACCCAAACCTGATACCCCATTTTACTTACTTTATTTAACCGCTCTAACACGGACTCTGGGAAGTTCCTTTCTCACATTAGATTCAAAAGTTGAAACACGTTGGCCATGATGTACTTCCCCGAGGCGCGGTGCGGGTTGGGACGCTTTCTTGCTACAGGTTACAGTATTCATATCTAATGAGCGAGAGAAAAGGTGTTTGATGTTCGTACGCGCATTCATCACACTCAAGCTTTTGGTAAAGATGATAACAGTCAAAGGAAATAACACCAGGCGGGGAATTTCTGATTCCTATCTGGAATCATATCCTCAGCTAACTGTGGATTAGTACCCGGGGAGGAGATAAGAATTTCCCCTCCACCCACCCCTTCCTCTCCCCTCCCTAATCCCATCTTGCCCTCCCCCAATCCCCCCCATCCCCACCCCCCCAATCCCCCCCCCAATCCCCCCCCCCCCCCCCCCCCCCCCCCCCGAAACGACTAAGAAGCAAGTCGTCGAGTTCCTCGGTATTAGCGTCGAGGTTCTTTGGGTACAACTTAGCATCGATTCCCCAGACATGGTGTGGGGGCAGTTTGAACGTTGCAATTAGGTTCCCAGATATGCGGTTTCGCTCGAATGGGATAAGGCGAACGGACACAGGTATCTAGACTAGTGTAGAAGGCTTAGAGAAAAGGTTTTACACATACTTATATGATATTCCAGCTGACAAGGTAGGTATCACTCTTAGAAAGCTCATGTTTTCCAGATGAGCCCAAGCAACCCTCTGGCACAGTTAAGTTCACGAATGATATCATGCGTGTAAAATGACATTCTGGCAGACACCTCCCTGGACATAGCCTCGCCGTTGCACATAACCGGTCGACGGAAATGATCTTATTTTCTTAAAAGGTTTAATCCCAAGAATGCTGCGTTTCTTCGTACCTCGAAGAAGGCCGTCTGAACTGCCCCACTAGCTACAAGTACCGTCTGGGTTGGAAAGGAGTGCTCGGAGGTGCTGGTGGCTGGATGGAACGCATCAGAAAAGTTAGACCCAAACCATTATGGTACCTCACGAGCTAAAAGCAGTTTATTTAGAATCGCTTCGCTTCACCACGAAAGTATAAATCTTCAGCAGCTGAAAAGGACTCTTTAGACCCGCAATACATTCTTAGCTTTCTAGCATATTGCGCTGAGGAAATATTTATGTCTATCTCCATAATCTGGTATTAACTTCAAGGAATACTCATGTCCAAGGTTCATGTATATGTGAATAGATTCGTTGGTTTTTGTTCAAGGAACTTTTGCTTCGTTGCTTGTAAGAGATAAAAGATTCGGTTTCTTTTCTCGGGTTCATTTCATTGTCCACCGTGTCTGCAGACATAATAGTTTCCTTTCACCAGCAGTGGGGTATTCAGGTATTGTAATTATTGTTCGCGAATAATAAGAAAATCCAGACGTGAAATTACCTTTGAAAAAGCGCTCTTGAAAATACCTTTGATGTCATAGAATAAGAATATATCAGGTGTGCGAATAGCGTGATGGTGCTATGTTTTAATACGGTAAACGGTAGTCAAAGACACTCGAAGATGCACACACACACACACACACACACACACACACACACACACACACACACACACAAAACGTCTGTGTATCTATGTTTGTATGTATGTGTGTGTTGTGACTGTGGACCGTCGTGTTCAGGAGTTGCACAGTCGCGTTCAAAAGTCGCACCGTAGTGTTCAGGGGTGATCTCTTCTTGTTCAAGAGTCGTAGCGTTGAGCTCAAGGGTCGTAACGTTGAGCTCAAGGGTCGTAACGTTGAGCTCAAGGGTCGTACCGTCGCACACAAGAGTCGAATCATCGTGCTCCAATGTCGTACCGTCTTGCTCAAGGGACGCACCGTCGTGCACAAGGGGGGTTGTACAATCGTGCTCAAGGATCGTACGGTCGTAACTCAAGGGGTAGTACCGTCCAGGTCAAGGGTCGTACCGTCCTGCACAAGAGACGTGCTGTCGTGATTGGTGGCGAGTGCGTACTGTCGAGGTCAGGGCCTGATCAGAATGAATAAGACCCTCGGCTTTGACAGGAGAGCCAATGGGATCCTCAGGAGTTTGAATGCGCGGTAAAGTTTACCTATTGCAAAGAGAGAATTCTCAGGCCACAACGCAAGGCTTAAAGATTTCTGCACGACGCGAAGACTCTCTCTCTCTCTCTCTCTCTCTCTCTCTCTCTCTCTCTCTCTCTCTCTCTCTCTCTCTCTCTCTCTCTCTCTCTCTCTCTCTCTCTCTCTCTCTCTCTCTCTCTCATTCCTAGATGCCAAGCTATGTCGAACACACTGAACAGTTAGATATATGAGAACGTATAGGAAAATGTAATCATATATCTTGCAAAGGGGGAAGTTTCTAAGCTTATTGGTAATTGGAGAGAAGAAAAAAGAAACCTTCCTTCTCTCTCTCTCTCACTCTCTCTCTCTCTCTCTCTCTCTCTCTCTCTCTCTCTCTCTCTCTCTCTCTCTCTCTCTCTCTCTCTCTCTCTCTCTCTCTCTCTCTCTCTCTCTCTCTCTCTCTCTCTCTCTCTCTCTCTCTTGCTCTTGGCAAACCTTAAGATCGACGAAGGGATATGGCAAGAAGAAGGTCATGTTTTTACCCCTTCCTCCACCCACGTACACATGGGCCTTCAGGAGGCGTACTAGCAGAACTCCGAAGGCCTCATTCTTACTAGGTGGGACGATGTCACCAAAAGGACACCCAGTAGGAATATTGGAGCAGCAGCAGCACCAGTACCTGGTGAAGCTCTGACAGATCACCAGCGGGATTATGAGTGCTACAAGCAGTCAGTGTCTGGTGAGACAAAACAAACAAACATTTAGAACCAGTAAAGACGTCTCTTCGTGCTTGGTGAAGCAAAAAAGGCTGTCGTATAAGGGACGCAGGAGTGCTTGGACGCATCACCAGCGCTGGCACGCATCACGGCCAGTGCTTGGTGACGCGAGACAAAGAAAGGGACTTCCAGAGTATTATTTCAGGCACCACCAGAGCTTCGTATGACAGTAGCACCGGGGATGGAAGCTAACAACAATCCTGCTGTGTACTGTGTCTTTGCCTCAGCAGCAGTTAAGTCTGTCCCACAGTCGCAAGGACTGGCCCCAGCTGATCCTCATGAGGCTATACCACACACAGCTGACCGTACGTGCCTCTTAAGTTACCAGTGTGCCAAGGGTCAGCATGACCTGAGAATGGCATATACTTTTTTAGACATCGTCATATTTCTACTTCTGAAGTGAAATGACTTTTAATGGTGCGCTCAGAGGCGTTTAATCAAATTACACTCAATTACACGAGCTGACGTCATAGGAAGGTTTCACAGAAAAGTTCGAATAACATTTCACAGAGAACTTTGATCTTTGGATGTATTCAAATATCTGGATATTTGGAACCCACGACGAAATGCTTCACTTGTACAATGGCTTTCCATTCTCAGGACCGACCATCGCCCGTGAATTATACATTTCTGATGAAATAAGGAAAAGAAAAATGTAAATTGAACGAAACACTACTTAAAGAAAAAAAACTAGTCACGTGGATATTTTTTTCTTCTCTGAGGAAATTCTGAAATTTTTTTGGTGTCAGTGAGGGATTCTGCCGTGGTGTAGCGGTTATTGCGACCGACCGTGACGCCTAGGGTCGGTTCAAGTAGGCTCGAATCCTAGTCGCGGCCATTGGTCCACAGTCAGCCCAGCTGTTCATCCTCCCCTGTTGGGTTGGTCGATGAATTGATGATATATATATATATATATATATATATATATATATATATATATATATATATATATATATATATATATATATATATATATAGATATATATATATATATATATATATATATATATATATATATATATATATATATATATATATATATATATATATTATTATTATTATTATTTTTTTTTATTATACTTTGTCGCTGTCTCCCGCGTTTGCGAGGTAGCGCAAGGAAACAGACGAAAGAAATGGCCCAACCCCCCCCATACACATGTATATACATACGTCCACACACGCAAATACACATACCTACACAGCTTTCCATGCCTTGATTCAATCCACTGACAGCACGTCAACCCCGGTATACCACATCGCTCCAATTCACTCTATTCCTTGCCCTCCTCTCACCCTCCTGCATGTTCAGGCCCCGATCACACAAAATCTTTTTCACTCCATCTTTCCACCTCCAATTTGGTCTCCCTCTTCTCCTTGTTCCCTCCACCTCCGACACATATATCCTCTTGGTCAATCTTTCCTCACTCATCCTCTCCATGTGCCCAAACCACTTCAAAACACCCTCTTCTGCTCTCTCAACCACGCTCTTTTTATTTCCACACATCTCTCTTACCCTTACGTTACTCACTCGATCAAACCACCTCACACCACACATTGTCCTCAAACATCTCATTTCCAGCACGTCCATCCTCCTGCGCACAACTCTATCCATAGCCCACGCCTCGCAACCATACAACATTGTTGGAACCACTATTCCTTCAAACATACCCATTTTTGCTTTCCGAGATAATGTTCTCGACTTCCACACATTCTTCAAGGCCCCCAGAATTTTCGCCCCCTCCCCCACCCTATGATCCACTTCCGCTTCCATGGTTCCATCCGCTGCCAGATCCACTCCCAGATATCTAAAACACTTCACTTCCTCCAGTTTTTCTCCATTCAAACTCACCTCCCAATTGACTTGACCCTCAACCCTACTGTACCTAATAACCTTGCTCTTATTCACATTTACTCTTAACTTTCTTCTTCCACACACTTTACCAAACTCAGTCACCAGCTTCTGCAGTTTCTCACATGAAAGCTTTGCGGAAGATGAAAGCCGGCAAGGCAGCAGGTTTGGATGGTATTGCAGTGGAATTTATTAAAAAAGGGGGTGACTGTATTGTTGACTGGTTGGTAAGGTTATTTAATGTATGTATGACTCATGGTGAGGTGCCTGAGGATTGGCGGAATGCGTGCATAGTGCCATTGTACAAAGGCAAAGGGGATAAGAGTGAGTGCTCAAATTACAGAGGTATAAGTTTGTTGAGTATTCCTGGTAAATTATATGGGAGGGTATTGATTGAGAGGGTGAAGGCATGTACAGAGCATCAGATTGGGGAAGAGCAGTGTGGTTTCAGAAGTGGTAGAGGATGTGTGGATCAGGTGTTTGCTTTGAAGAATGTATGTGAGAAATACTTAGAAAAGCAAATGGATTTGTATGTAGCATTTATGGATCTGGAGAAGGCATATGATAGAGTTGATAGAGATGCTCTGTGGAAGGTATTAAGAATATATGGTGTGGGAGGAAAGTTGTTGGAAGCAGTGAAAAGTTTTTATCGAGGATGTAAGGCATGTGTACGTGTAGGAAGAGAGGAAAGTGATTGGTTCTCAGTGAATATAGGTTTGCGGCAGGGGTGTGTGATGTCTCCATGGTTGTTTAATTTGTTTATGGATGGGGTTGTTAGGGAGGTAAATGCAAGAGTTTTGGAAAGAGGGGCAAGTATGAAGTCTGTTGGGGATGAGAGAGCTTGGGAAGTGAGTCAGTTGTTGTTCGCTGATGATACAGCGCTGGTGGCTGATATATATATATATATATATATATATATATATATATATATATATATATATATATATATATATATATGTATGTATGTATGTATTTCCTGGAACACTGACAGCGGATCAGTTCGGTTAAGCTCGGGGTTCTGAATTACTCTGTTACTTTTCTCGTATTTTCCAAGCCTTCTCTTGACCACCACACACGCCCAAGGAATTCACCCAAAATATATATATATTTTTTCTTAGTCCTTGAAAACCCACCTCCCTAACTCTCTCTCTCTCTCTCTCTCTCTCTCTCTCTCTCTCTCTCTCTCTCTCTCTCTCTCTCTCTCTCTCTCTCTCTCTCTCTCTCTCTCTCTCTCTCTCTCTCTCTCTCTCTCTCTCTCTCTCTCTCTCTCGTCCACAGTTATGAAAAATATTCATAGCTTTCCCCTCAGCTACCTGGAACTAATCCTGGGATAAAAATGATGATGCCGCATTTGGCCGGACTGGCTGAGAGAGAGAGAGAGAGAGAGAGAGAGAGAGAGAGAGAGAGAGAGAGAGAGAGAGAGAGAGTGAAGCTTATCTCCTGCTTGCTCAGTCGACTAAAATCGTCCATTAAGGACTCCCCGGTGAAAGGTAAGGTTCCGCTATCCATTTTCTGTATGATGAACATTTAGAACAAACTGTTCACCATCCACTCGTAGGTTAAGTAGGAGAGGAGAGGTGAGGATTGTCTCCCAGTATGGTAGGCATGAGGGTAATGATTATCTTTGTGTGTGTGTGTGTGTGTGTGTGTGTGTGTGTTTGCTTTGAAGGCTTCACTCCTGGTCGAAAATGCTTATAATAAGAAAGGATAAAAGATTACTAATCTCAAAAGTTTCCTTGAAGGTCCAAGACTTGCTCGCTTCAAAAACAGATGGGAGTGTGGGTGGGGCGGTCATGGCTGTTCGGAGAAGTAAGTGATTTACAAAGGAAAAAGAAAATGGAGAGAAAAGATAGAAGAAAAAAGAGGAATGCGAAGATTAGAAGTGAATATGAGGAGGAGATAGTAAGATAACGTTAAGATCAGCGGGATAATTAGATCCAAATTTGACAGAAAGTAAGACCAGCAGGTCTGACACGGAGGGTGTGTAAGATGGTTCCAGGCATAACTTCAACACTCCTTCGTCAGGAGGGGCGTAGTACTTCCCTGGGGCGGCTGGCGTCCACAACCTACTGACACGGAGGATGTATAAGATGGTTCCAGCCATCACTTCAACACTCCTTCGTCAGGAGGGGAGTAGTACTTGCCTGGGACGGCTGCTGTCTACAACAACGGAGGATGTATAAGAAGGCTCCAGGCATCACCTCAACACTCCTTCGTCAGGAGGGGCGTAGTACTTCCCTAGGGCGGCTGGCGTCTAGAACCTACGGACACGGAGGATGTATAAGATGGTTCCAGGCATCACCTCAACACTCCTTCGTCAGGAGGGGAGTAGTACTTCCCTGGGGCGGCTGGTGTCTACAACCCACCAACTTTACCCCGGTCCTATAGAAACGTATATCCCCATCATTCTGTTTGATCCATTCATGCCCAACAGAAGAGCCTTTGAAAGTACGTCGACACAAGATCCAATTACCCCCAACTCTGAAGCGAGAGTCTTGTACAAGAGTTGCTGAAGTTGGAGATTGAAAACTTCAGGGGCGCCGTCGGTGTGTTGTGGATGACGGTATACGTGCTCCGCTTCAAGAGTGATATCAGCTCCGGAGGGTCAACAACACTTTACCATGAACGCGATCCCCATGTTTGGAAGCAACAAAGTCATTCTTGCGCCCAAACGTTAAGTGTTGAGGAGAAAGTTATTAACCTCCCTCCCCCCATGGAAGGTTGGGGATGGCTTGCTTTGTGAATATCATCGGAGGCAGTAAAACTCTGAACATTTCATGACTCTATATAAGTAGTTGCAGATTGTCTCTCTCCCTGACTGACTTAAAAAAGAGTCGGATCGCTTCCTCCTTTTCTCCAAAAGAGAATTACATCTCCATGTTATTCTCCCTTTAAAGATATATCATAGTTTTCCTTTTACATACCATGAACAAGGTTGATGTTTGAGTTACAGGCAACATCCTTCCCGTAATTGCATTTTAGGTACTTTAGCCCCTTCGAACGTTCACTTTCAACCACCTCCAGAATCCACTTGGATGGCTAACATCTCCTTTGTAATCATCAATATCATCACCATACAGTGCCATATGACCACCACCTCCTGCAGCTTCTAGCCTTCACACTGGAGCGAGGGAATGGTGAACTCCTTTAGAGCGAGAAGTTCTTCAACGAGACACTGTATACTGTTCTTTTTATCCTTGGATGGGTCGATGACGAACCCATCTTTACCGGAGACGACCTCTCGCTCGCGATGTGACCACCTGCAGGTGGAGTCCACAGGAACACCTCTCACTCCACACGTGCTTTAGATCCCTCTCATTGAACTGGTAGGGAGAGGTATGTAGGCCATTACGGATTCGACTGAGAGAGAGAGAGAGAGAGAGAGAGAGAGAGAGAGAGAGAGAGAGAGAGAGAGAGAGAGAGAGAGAGACAGAGAGAGACAGAGAGTCGGCAAAATACGCGTCTGTGCGTCTGTCTGTGCCTGAATGTATATCTCCCCCCCCCCCCCCCCACCTCCCACCATTACGGAGGCACGTTTAAGACGTCTGAATGTGTCACTCGCTGATCCAGGTCACGCGATGCCAAGCCTTCGTCCCGTGTCCGGGAGACTTGGCAACATCCGACGCCAGCATGGATATTTTTAATGGGTCGAACAACCAAGGCATCGTAAAAAAAAAAAAACTCATGGCATGCTCGTTTCGGCTCTCTCTCTCTCTCTCTCTCTCTCTCTCTCTCTCTCTCTCTCTCTCTCTCTCTCTCTCTCTCTCTCTCTCTCTCTCTCTCTCTCTCTCTCTGCAAGCCTGGTTGTGATAGATTCGTGTCTCTTTCTTTTATATTCTTACATTTGGCGGATTTTATTTCATATTCTCGAATCTGTGTTTCGTAAAGTCTTTCCTCCTGTGTGAATAACTCCCCCCGAAATTATAAGGACTTTTCTCCCTTTTTTTAATCATCGAAATTATGACGACTTCCCATCCAAGGTTGTTTTCTGTAGTTTTACATATAGACACATTTGTCCACATTTCTTTGGTGGTACAACCCCGGCTCTCGCTCTCTCTCTGGTCAAGAAGGTACATTTCAGAACTCCTTGTCTGTAGCTTGAGATAGTGAAAGAAGAAACGTTTCAATATTGTCCGTCTATAGCTTGGCGCAGTGAAAGAAGAAACGTTTCAAAACTGTCTGTCTGTAGCATGGCACAGTGAAGGAAGAAACGTTTCAAAACTGTTCGTCTATAGCCTAGCACAGTGAAAGAAGAAACGTTTCAAAACTGTCTGTCTGTAGCATGGCACAGTGAAAGAAGGAACGTTTCAAAACTGTCTGTCTGTAGCTAGACACAGTGAAAGAAGAAACGTTTCAAAACTCTTCGTCTATAGCTTGACACAGTGAAAGAAGCAGCAACAAGATTGCCATCATGGTATTCAAACAGAATTCCTCCTGTTCCATCAATAATTGTAGGCCTAAAAAAAATCTCATGTAGAATTAAGATAATCAGATTCTTTTTTATTCTTTTTAAAGCATTAATGCTCTACTGTTTTAGCATTGATGCATATTTTTTTCTCTTTAAAGCATTGATGCTCAACTATTTTAGCATTGAGGCTCATTTTTTTCTCTTTAAAGCATTGATGCTCAACTGTTTTGACCGCTTCCGTCGTCTGCACGCATAGTATATTTGAATTCCATCAGTATCCGTTGTGAGACGTGAGTCACGCTCAAGATACTCCTCTTCCATCTAGCCTGAGTAAGCTTAGGTGCTCAGGGAACGCTCGGTAATTATCACACTGTTACCAGAACAATGGACTCCCTCCGTCAGGTGGCGTGTTCGAGCGCAACTCCCCCGTTGTGAAAATGAGGTTTTTGCTCAGCGGACGACCATTGGCGTCCGGCAGATTGGACGAGACTCTCTGTTCTCAGCCACGGGCCTGGCTCCACTGAGCTCAGGCGACGCACGCTTCTCTACCCTGTCCTCATCTTTCTCCCGCTCCTCCTACTGTTCCGTTCCCTGTGCCGTGCGTAGTGGAACGGAATGTGTTTACTTTAAGTTCAGTCACTTTTTACGCTGAGTTTGTTGACGGTTTTGTTTGATGGATGCAGTATACAGGTTTTTGGGTTTTTTTCTAGAGTGATCTTAAGGAGGGATAGGCTGTTGTAGGGTTTTTGAATTGATCTTGTTGGTAGATACGCCCTGCAGGTGGATACAGTGTATAGGGCTTTAAAGTGGTCTTGTAGATAGATGGGTCTTGTAGGTGGATACATTGCACATACCTGTAAGGTAGGTCTTGTAGGTAGATACATCTTGTAGGTGGATACATTGTATAAGGCTTTAAGGTGGGTCTTGTAAGTAGATACATCTTGTAGGTGGGTACATTGTATAAACCTTTAAAGTGGTCTTGTACGCAGATGGGTCATGTAGATGGATGTATTGTACAGGGCTTTTAGGTGAACTTGTGAATCGATACAATGGACAGGGATGGTAAGTGTCTCCTTTAGGTCTATTCACTTTAAAGGGTCGATAAATGGATGGGAACGGGTGTCGGGTCTGACATATTCTGTATGCAGGGAGTGTTTTGAGGGACAGCTGTGGTTTGCAGTGTTACTGAGTAGTATTGACCTCATGTGTACTGTGGGGTATGCTGTAACCTAATGCATGTCTTGACCACAGCTGGTAAGTGGCATAAGGAAGGACCCCATGAATTTACATACGTATAGTATATACAGCTGTTTGCTGTACTTTCGTACGATGTATGACTTAGTTAAGTAATTCGATACACTATAAGTGCTCTCTCTGGCCTAGTATATGGCTAGCAAGTGGTGGCATAACCCCGTAAAAGAAAAGTGTCCAGTTGGTATGCGTCTTTAAAGGAAGAAGTGCTTTAGCCTGTTCAAGTGCACACGGCAGGTAAGTGGTGTTCTGGCCTGATGAAGTCGACACAGCTGTTTAAGTGGTGTAAGTGTTGCTGTGACCTGACGCAGTCGACACAGTTTATAAATGGTGTGATTTGGTCTGGTATGATCGGCGCAGCTTTGTAATCGGTCAAAATAGGGACATGGTCTGATATGGTCGACACAGTTTGTATTTGTTCAAAATGGGGCTATGATCTGATATAGTCGATAGATTTCGTATTTGTTCTAAATGGGGCAATGATATGTTCGAAAGAGTTTGTCTTTGTTCTAATTTGGGCAATGATATGATATGGTCGATAGAATTTGTATTCGTTCAAAATGGGGCAATGATATGATATGGTCGACTGAGTTTGTATTTGTTCTAATTGGGGCTATGATCTGATATGGTCGACAGATTGTATTTGGTGTAAATGGAACTTGGATCTGATATGGTCGACAGATTGTATTTGGTGTAAAGGGAACTTGGATCTGATGTGGTCGACTCAGCTTATAATTGAAGCTGCTGCTGTCTGCTGCACTTTCTACCTCGAGTGTGTGATGTTGTCAGCTGCTGATGACATATGTCTGCAGCAGCTGTGCCCGACTTACCACTCTGTACTGGTGACGTAGACTAAAGATCAGACCAACTTCGGATCTATCGTATGTGTTGTTTATAACTTTGGTTTGATCTATCGTATGTGTTGTTTATAACTTTGGTTTGATCTATCGTATGTGTTGTTTATAACTTTGGTTTGATCTATCGTATGCGTTGTTTATAACTTTGGTTTGCCCCATGAATATATTTCGCTGCTGAGTGATCAAGTTAAAGTTGCTCAAGTTAAAGTTGCTCACGTAGGGTAAGAGAGAGAGGCGTGGCTACTGGACTGAGTTGCTTATGAAGGACAGTGAGGTCCAATAGGAGAGAGCCCTCCTCCCTCCTGTAGCATGGAGAGATTCCCCTCATCTTCTGTTCCTGTTATTGCTACTACTGCTGCTGCTACTGCTGCTACTGCTACTGCTGCTACTACTACTGCTGCTACTGCTACTGCTGCTACTACTACTGCTGCTACTACTACTGCTGCTACTACTACTACTGCTACTACTACTGCTGCTATTGCTACTGTTGCTACAGCTTCCTCTGCTGCCAGACGTCTCGCCTCCCTAAAGATGACGTTCTCAAGCCGAGAATTCGTAATGGCATCCTGAACCACATTCGACTCCTTTATCTTGCACGGTAGGGGCGATGCCCAGCCCCGACCACAGCAGGGTGACTGCCTTGAGATGTTCCGGCAGGTGATCCGTACCTGAAACAAGCATAGGAACGGAGCGGAATGGAACTACATACTTCAGTTACACGTACAGAACTGAAAATGTGATTGGGGAAACTGTATCACAGTTCCAGTACCATAGCAATGCCTGTAGTGTGATATAAGATATTGATTATTTTTATACATTGTAACATCTCACTCCCATTTTAGTCTTTCGAATCTAAGGCTCAGTATATATATATATATATATATATATATATATATATATATATATATATATATATATATATATATATATATATATATATATATATATGGAAGAAAGATTACTACCCACATACCTCCTGCGTGTCGTCGAAGGCCACTAAGAGGGGTGGCAGAGACGGGGGTCACTGGAAATCCTCCACTTCTGCATTACTCTCCAAAGTAAGTAACAGAGGCAGCTTCGTCTATACGTGATCCAGATATTGTTGGACAGAACTTCCTCTCATGGTAAACTGATCCCCTGCATCATCAGTGGCCCCTCACACAGCCTGTGTAGGAATCAAGCCATATATCCCTGACCTTCTTGGTGACAAGATGAAAAAAGCTGATATCCTCCACAATCATCCTCCTCTTTCTCCTCCTCCTACTCCTCATTTTCTTCCTCTTTCTCCTCCTCCTACTCCTTCTTTTCTTCCTCTTTCTCCTTCTCCTGCCCCTCCTTTTCTTCCTCTTTCTCCTCCTCCTACTCCTCCTTTTCTTCCTCTTTCTCCTCCTCCTACTCCTCCTTTTCTTCCTCTTTCTCCTCCTCCTACTCCTCCTTTTCTTCCTCTTTCTCCTCCTCCTACTCCTTTTCTTCCTCTTTCTCCTCCTCCTACTCCTTCTTTTCTTCCTCTTTCTCCTTCTCCAGCCCCCCGCCTCCTCCTCCTCCTCTTCTTCCTCTTCCTCCTCTTCTTCCTCCTCTTCTTCTTCCTTCTCCTATTCTTTCTCAGATCGAACCTTCGCCTTATTACAGCCATTCTGTGATAACCTATCCTGATCAACTGCCTCCCTCGTCTCTACATCCTCTCCTCTCTCTCTGGAACTGATTCCCTTACTCCTTCGTACCACAAGGGGGACTGGATGGGACACTCGTAACCTCATCATCAGGTCCCACGAAACTCATTAACAAATGGGAGAGCCTCTCTGTACTAAGTACTAGTTGGGAAAAAGAAAATAGTCATCGTGTGTGGCTAGTCATTATGACTCCGTCCTCCGAAAAAAAAAAAGAGAGAAAAAAAAAATTGATGTGGAGCGAGTTCTCCTAAGCGGATTTAGGTCGTTCCAGTGATGATGATGGGG
This sequence comes from Panulirus ornatus, assembly GCF_036320965.1. Taxonomy (NCBI): domain Eukaryota; kingdom Metazoa; phylum Arthropoda; class Malacostraca; order Decapoda; family Palinuridae; genus Panulirus; species Panulirus ornatus. The sequence continues at coordinate 12,211,955 of NC_092286.1, forward strand.
TAGGATTTGCCCCAAATTGCACATTTCTAATTTTTTTTTTTTTTTTTGTGAAGCATTTTTGGATATTACTCTTTTTTTTTTTTTTTCCTTTCTCCTCGTCTTTAATAGAAGAACGGAATTCCAGGCATCATGTGTGGAGGTGTAAGAGTAGATTAATCCTAGGTCTGGTAAGGGAGTGTACAAGAGCTGGCGTGTTTCCACTGTGGTCAGCTACCAGTCTTTATAAACACCTGACGGTGGAGTTGACGAAGTCTGGTGGATGACAACATCTTCCCTCCTCTTCCCCTACCTCTCTCTATTTACAGTCCTAGGATCATCCATCTAATCACTATAAGCATTTATCTTCTTACCTTCGAAGTTTATAGCCTTCCATGTAGTGAAATCTCCTCTCCCTGGACTGGGAGTGAACCTGCTTGCTGTGTGTGCTGGACTGGGAGCGAGCCTGCTTGCTGTGTGTGTTGGACTGGGAGCGAGCCTGCTTGCTGTGTGTGTTGGACTGGGAGCGAGCCTGCTTGCTGTGTGTGTTGGACTGGGAGCGAACCTGCTTGCTGTGTGTGTTAGACTGGGAGCGAGCCTGCTTGCTGTGTGTGTTGGACTGGGAGTGAGCCTGCTTGCTGTGTGTGTTGGACTGGGAGCGAACCTGCTTTCTGTGTGTGTTGGACTGGGAGCGAACCTGCTTGCTGTGTGTGTTGGACTGGGAGTGAACCTGCTTGCTGTGTGTGTTGGACTGGGAGCGAACCTACTTGCTGTGTGTGTTGGACTGGGAGCGAGCCTGACTTGCTGTGTGTGTTGGACTGGGAGCGAGCCTGCTTGCTGTGTGTGTTGGACTGGGAGCGAACCTGCTTGCTGTGTGTGTTGGACTGGGAGCGAACCTGCTTGCTGTGTGTGTGTGTGCGTGTCTGGTGTGTCGCTGCTTTCGGCCCGTGCCAACTTCCCTCTCCTGTGCCACCCATGATAGCTTCGTCCGTATCCATTCAGCCTCCTCGCCTGGCATCGCCAGTGACGAGGGAGAACTTCAAGTTAGGGTAGGTTGCTCCACCCGCCTGCCAGGACCTAAGAAACGAGATCTTTTAGTTCAGTTGGGGGCAGGGTTAGCGCGTGGAGCTCACCGCAGGGAAATCTAAAGTTAAGAATAACGAGTCGTGTGAGTTACTGTAAGTGTTGTCAAGTGTGTGTGTATTTTTCTGTAAGATGGAAGGTGTGTGTGTGTGTGTGTGTGTGTGTGTGTGTCAGAAACAAGAAAAGATAGCAACTATGCCTGGGAGAGGAACTTAACATCCACTGAAAAACCGCTGTCAAGAACCCTCTCGCCACTGGGTGATAGTTCTTATGCTTTTTTTTTTTTTTTCCAAAAGAAGGAACAGAGAAGAGGTCCAGGTGAGGATATTCCCTCAAAGGCCCAGTCCTCTGTTCTTAACGCTACCTCGCTATCGCGGGAAATAGCGAATAGTATAAAAAAAAAAAAAAAAAAATATATATATATATATATATATATATATATATATATATATATATATATATATATATATATATATATATATATATATAACAAGCACGAATATCCAAGCGCTCTTGTGATAATGCACATCTTCTGGGATACAGAGATAATCTCTATATACAGAGATAAGGAGATTATCTCTTTGTGCCCAGGAAGATATACATTATCGCGGAAAAGCCCTGGGGTCATCGTCTGTCATATCCCCTCCCACGCACACACACACACACACACACACACACACACACACACACACACACACACACACACACACACACACATTGTCCCTTCTGTGTATGACTTTAATCCCCCCCCACCCTTACGAGTACCAGAATCAGCAACGGACGCTTGACTCAATCAGAAAGAGGTCACAGTTCCATGGAATCCGATGCCATCCCACTCCAGCCATGCCAATTATGGCCACGGGTCCGCTGTACATAGAGCATTAAGAGCTTTTTCTGTCCATCTGCAGTTCCAAGGACGACCTCCCTCCTGCCCCGATCCTCTGCTCGTAGACTCCCCACTGGTGCCCGAATCGTATATATGCGTTGGTTAATGACACATATTTGCTTACGTGTGGTGCGGTTGTGTATCAGAGAGAATATATATATATGAGCATGCATAAGCAAGTAATTGAGTTTAAGTGTTGTGTTTCAAGATACTTGGGTAATGGCTTACTAGCAGAGAATAATACTTGGCCCTCCACACGCCCCTGAAAGTGTGTGTGTGTGTGTGTATATATATATATATATATACACACACATATATATATATACACACATATATATATATACATATATATATATATATATATATATATATATATATATATATATATATATATATATATAGATATATATAATATATATATATTGTAGTAAATCACATACACACGTCGTGAAGCACTGATATACTCGACCTCCAAGCTTACGATTGTATTTCAAGTCATTTTCAAGTATACGAAATCCATATGAACAAGAGGATATCTTCACGACCAGCTGACTACACCACAGCTGAGGAAACAAGGAACAGTTGACCAGAGGAACATATGGAAAGGCTCATGACCAGAACGGTATAGAGTGAACCGTCTGTCTCTCTCTCTCCCTGGCAAGGAATGTTAGGTCAGCTATAACTTTCTTAATGTGGCAACATTTTCAACTGATTCCATTAAGATGTTATCTAATTCATACATGTATATGTATATACATATATGTATATGTGCGTGTGTGGGCGCGTATGTCTATACATGCCTATGTGGGTGGCTTGGGCCATTCTTTCGTCTGTTTCCGTGCGCTACCTCGCTAACGCGGGAGACAGCGAAAAAGTATAATATATATATATATATATATATATATATATATATATATATATATATATATATATATATATATATATATATATATATGTATGTATACACACACACACACACACACACACACACACACACACACACACACAGCGTTAATGGGATTTGGTGATCCAAAGAGGTTAAGAATAAGTAATTACAATGTCGTTCTTCATGCCACAGTTTACCCCATCACACACACATACTGTCAAAGGGAAATGTATATATCTCGAGGAAGCCAAAACTATTCTCCTCTGGCATTTCCAAGGGTTACGATGCCCCCCGCCATTCAAATGCCATTAAGAGACACGTTCATTGCGAAAACAAAAAAAAAAACAGTCTTGTCGTATCTCTTTGGATCATGACTCCGATCGTAAGACAATATCTGATGATATATCATTCCTCCTTAAACTATCATGGATCACCAACTCCCTCACGTAACGACGGCGTAAAGTCAAGCGAAGCAGCTGTGGCGTGGCATTCAACCTGATATATCTTTACTGTGTTAGGTCTGTACTATAACTTAACGGAGGAGATAAAACAGAGGAGAGAGTAATGGAGGAAACTTCGAAGGTTGAAATGTGAAATGAAAGTATCTAAGACACATGGGTCTGTCTTAGCCCAGGATGTGAGTAAATTGTTATATATATATATATATATATATATATATATATATATATATATATATATATATATATATATATATATATATATATATATATATATATATATATATCCCCTATCCCTGGGGATAGGGAAGAAAGAATACTTTCCACGTATTCCCTGCGTGTTGTAGAAGGCGACTAAAAGGGAAGGGAGTGGGGGAAGGGAAATGGCGAATAGTATGAAAGAAAAGAATGATATATATATATATATATATAAAACCTAACCTGAGCTGGACACCAATTTTATCACCGAACTTCTAATAAGTGTGGATAAACAGCTGGTTTGACTGTGGACCGACTGCCTCAACCAGGATTCGAACCTATGCGCTCAACCATGGGCGGCCTGTTGTTTGTACCTCCTCACTTTAATCTGATAAATCATTAAGATAACCGTCGCCCATACAGGAGTAAGCCTTGTCAGTTACAATGCTCTCACAAGCTCTTAAGATAAAAAGAAGAAAAAAAGAACTATTTTCTTCGTATCAGCAACACGGTTGTGATCGCAAAGTTAATACATGTGACGTAAAACGACTCCCGTGTTATTGTATGGTTATCAGTATAGTCTTATCTGGTCTTTAAGCTGTTGTCAAGTGCCCTCTTCAGACAATACACGATCTCCTGAGATTTTCGTCTTTCTTTCTGAGGTAAAAAGTCCCTCATGATATGGACTCATAACCTTACAGTTTACGCTATAGGCTATACATGGTTAACGCGGACAGCAATCATGAATTCTCAAATGTTGCATGATGCTTGGAGAATGTTCAAGAGATGGGTCCCCCAACACGAGTATAAAACTCACTCCCAGTACGATACAAGTAGGTGATCCTATATAGGTAATTGCAGCTTTCCTCGTTCCCTCGAAAGATCTGTAGTTCCACCTCTTGACTCATTGAACGCACTTGGTATTACTGTAGGATCCACACTATCTTGGAAACCTCAGAACCCACAAAGAGCTAAGCTTGCCTCCCGGAAACTGAGAGGTCCTCTTTTAAGATGTCGAAATTCCTCTTCTTCCGAACAGTTGCTCCGTCCTTGTATGGAGTACTTGGTCTCACATCTAGGGTGGTTCTGGCTCTGCATCTCAACTTGACAAGCTAACTTAAACACCTGACCCGCGTACCTTACGCCACAATGATGGTTCACTATCCTTCTTCAGTAGGTAACATCTTGGTTTTGGCTGTCGATCGCTGCCTTTTGTGAGCCCTTATCATTAGCTAGAACACGCGATACTCGGCAGGCAGCTACATCACGTGATTACTGTGTGGCCGTTGGAAACTGAGGGCCGTTTTGACAACTGTTTCTTTCCCTACACCTCGAAGCTTTGGAACTCTCTATCCCTCTTATGCCATTCCCAATAACTATGAGCTGGCATATTCAAAGATACAGTTTTTTTTCACTTCCTCCAAAATTCGTAAGTACTTTTCTTTGTCTCTTCTGTTTACCCTTTCATTAATCCCACTGTATTTCAATCAAGGCCCGGCCTTTATCCGTGACTGGAGCCTCCAACGTTAAAGAAAACAGAAAAAAAAGAAGATACGAGTGACTCACAGGTGGTCACCGTGGACCACGTCAGTCTTTGCTATACTACGGTACCTGAATCAGGTCTGTCCCTACTGACTGGTCATGGTGATAAAGCAAGTGTGTCGTGTACATTACCTCTCACTCTTATCAGTAGCTGTATCGAGGGTGGTGCTCCAGCAAGGGGGGGTTGGGTGGGAGAGAGGTGGTGGAGGCTGGGTGAGGGGGGTTGGGGGTTCATACGTAGTGCCATGTGACGTCGGTAGATAGATATATGCTCAGCCACAACTGTTCTGCGCATGCGTGGCCAATATCATCTCCTCCCCCCCCCCCCTCCCTCCTCCTGGGAGGGGCGTTGCGATAACGCGTCATGCTGCACACGACCCGTACGGCAGTCGAGCTCCATGCAGCGTAGAGAAGGCACCGTACCTCCCTTGTATACGTCTTCCGCCACATCTGGAATGATCTGTACCCTACCTGTGTATCGATATCCAATAAATTGTATAGAGTACAGGTCTGTAGGTACTTCAGGTTGGTCTTAGGGGAAGGTCTGCCGACTTTCAGCCCGTGACGCTCCTCACCTCCTTCGTCAGCGATGGACGACGACTTGCGGAACGTCTCCTTCTGGCGGCGGGTGCTGAGGCCGACTGTGCTCGCGGCCCTGTTGTCTCCAATCCTCCTCGTGCTTGACAGCGCCCTCATCACGGTCTTCATCTTGCAGCAGAACTGGCGGGCGGTCATCCTGACCTCGGCTATGTTCTTGGGCGGGGCGCAGGTCATCTTCTGGTACTTCAGGGCCAAGACGTTACTCGTCGCAAACCACGAGCGACATCACCAGCAGGTACAGGCACCTCTTGCGTTTTCTTAAAATCCCGTTACGTTAACCTTTTCCCAATGTTTCCGCAGACGGCGTAGGGCACAGAAAAGGTGGGGGACGATTGAGAGGCAGAAGAGGTGCTGGAGGATTGTGGCTGCTGCTCTGCTGATGATGATGATGAGGAGGAGGAGGAGGAAGAAAAGGAAAAAAAAAAAAAAAGGGAGCCATTGAGGAGTATAGAGTTGTAGTGCCAGTTTACTGCTCCTACGCTGAAGGAACCCCCCCCACACCAGCACCAGCTCTCCGACAGTCCCATCTGCCACCGCCGCTGTACCGCAAGGGCGGCAACTTGGCTCAGTGTGTCCTTGCCCTATATATATATATATATATATATATATATATATATATATATATATATATATATATATATATATGTATATGTATATATTATGTACATACCTGCCAATTTTTATCTCATTATTGCATGCTCTTTGAATGTAACGGGTGTTATACATATATATTTTTATATTAAGTTTGTGGTCTTTATTTATAATAAAGATAACTAGAAATCATTTTGTAAATATGATGATTAGGATGACTGAAGACATTTCCTTGTGTGAACATCAATTCCCACTCTTCCACATTACATAAGAGGTCGTCTTGTCAATCCACCGAGTTGTTCGGGAGAATTTTACGTCCATTTGACCTTTTGAAGTAGACAGTGTCGTCATAACCTTATCACTTACTTACGTGACCCGCCGGGAATGAGGTCAGTGACCTTCTGTCGCAAGCCAGTCCTACGAATCTAGATGAATCGTTCGTGAGCGTTCGTAACTTTGCGTATATCTATAAAGAAAATATTGTATATATACGTCTAGATGATATAACCGTAAACCCGTCCTTCACAGTAAGTTGAACACCGTCTTATTATCTTTCTTCTTTGGTGTGACTTTATATACCCCCGAGAGAGTCGCTGAGACATAGTCTGCATCATTTTCGTAAAGCTCGAACAAGCACCACCATCTTGTGCCTCGGGAAAATAGTGTCAAATGAATTCGTTGTCGAGGTCTCGAAGCTGAATCCGGATTGGTGTGAGAGAACGTGAGGGAGTCGATCCTTAAGACATCATCTGGTTGTTCCGCGTACCATGTTAAGAGAAGGAGAGGAGATGGTCATGCTTAGAATGTGGTCTACTTTGCGAGAAAGCTTTGAGGTTCGAAGCTTTGTTGACGTTGGGTCTCTTTGGGGTTTGAAGCTTCGTTGACGTTGGGTCGCTTTGGGGTTCGAAGTTTCGTTGACGTTGGGTCGCTTTGGGGTTCGAAGTTTCGTTGACGTTGGGTCGCTTTGGGGTTCGAAGTTTCGTTGACGTGGGGTCTCGAATGGCTTCAGTGTCTTTCTAATTTATCGTATTTATCAGTATTACAGATTTTGGGTTTTGGACCATTATCTAATAATGACAAGAATTAAATCCAGTGATTATCCATATAGACCATCTGGCAAGATAAACTGTCATTGCTTACAGATGTGATAATTACATTAGAGTCAGAGACTTAACAGTGTTTACGCAACTACTTCTCATTGTGTCAATGATTTTATTTAAAGACTACGTTTTGAGTGCCGTTCAAAAGTGGTTATTTTCTTGATTCCCTGACAAGCATTCAAGAAGGGCGATATAAAATTACTTTCATGATCTCTTTTTTTATTTCGTTAATGGAATGAGGACAGCCTCACATAGTTATGGTAGTGATGGTGTGTTGGCTGTAGTGACGAAGGTGTGTGGCTATACTGGTGACGGTGTGTGGCTGTGCTTGTGACGGTGTGTGGCTGTGCTTGTGACGGTGTGTGGCTATGGTTGTGACGGTGTGTGTAGCTGTGGTGGTGAGGGTGTGTGGCTATGCTTGTGATGATGTGTGGCTATGGTTGTGACGGTGTGTGTAGCTGTGGTGGTGAGGGTGTGTGTGTGTGTGTGGCTTTGATAGTGACGATATGTGGCGATAGTGATGACGGTGTGTTGCTATGGTGATGACGGTGTGTGGCCGTGGTGGTAATGGCGTGTTAGTGACGTTGATGGTGTGTCGTGACTGTGGTATTTTGATGATATGTGATGGTGATGGTGGGTGACCGTGATGGTGATAGTGTGTGATAGTGATGGTGATGGTATGTAACGGTGATGTGGTGATGTGTGACTGTGATAGTGATGGAGTGGGGTAGAAGTTATGGTGCGTGGTAGTGTTGGTGATGTGTTATATTATTGGTTGTGGTAGAGGTGGTGATGGTGTGTGGTGGTGGTGGTGGTGGTGGTGATGGTGATATGTGGTAGTGCTGGTGACGGTGTGTGGTAGTGTTGGTGATGGTGTTCATCAGGAGTCCATGGAAAATGTAAGACAAGGTCCACTGGCCCCTGTCTGGCTTATCTGTGTGTAACTTCAGTCCATTCTTGTTTCTAGTCTTAATGGATGAAGTAAGGAGAGGACGATAAGAATGCACCCCCTCCATTTCCTCCTCCGGCAACAACGACTAAAGTAAGCCTGCATGGAATTTCAGTGAATAGAACGAAAGGAGAGAGAGGAAAAAAAAGATTCCTCCTTTCAAAATCTTACTAGAAACGCACCTGTTTGCAAAGAAACTTTTTCCCTCGTTTATATTACGTCTTTTAGCTTTAAGTTATATATTCCCTTTGTCCTAATAAAGTGTATTTTTTAGTATATCAAAAAGATCCTCATGATTAACGTTATGAAATTCATTCACACTTTTGTAATATGCCATTATCGCGAAGTCAAAATTCCGCAAGAGATTTGCTAGTTCTTACTTTGCGTGGTAGATTTCTCAAAGCCGGAATCCATTCCTGTCCCCATTTTTTTTATCTTTTCCAGTTGTCCCCCATCCTTTTTGTACTCTAGAGACCAGAATTAGACTGTGTTCAAAGAGTCTCGTCATCCTAGAGCAGTGAAAGGAATCAAAATCGTTTACTCGTGTTTTGTGGTCGATGTTCACAGCTGTGACCCCCCACCAGACATTCTGGCTCGTTTTCTGTTTGTTTCTGTGTCCTGTGTGCAGTGTACTGTTTCATCTTGCCTCTGGTAACAACTCCAAGATCAGTCTCATCTTTTACTTCAGATAATGGACAACCGAATATTTATTGGTCGTGTTTAGTATTATCAACAACTCCGAAGTGCATAGTTTTAGCATTGTCTTCGTTGAGTTTCGTCTGCTGTAATGTCTGACCATTCTTCTGGTATGTTAAGATGTCTTTGAATCTACCTCATAGTTCATTGCCATTTTTCAGTTATTTAGTGATGCGTTGTTATCTTTTGTGTTCATTCTTTGTATTACACATTTGAAGAATTCCATTAGGTAAAATTTAACATCCATAGAAATGGTTTTTCATGTTCGCATTAACTTTGTTTTTTTGTTGTTTTCCTTCATATCCCTCTCGTATATGTATTCATACCTGACGACTTTTATTGTTTCCCATTAACTTTGATTTCTTGTGTATGTTTGATTTTCCTAATTTTGATAATTGTAAATTATTTCCGCCATTATCATAGACATCATCCAGTCCGGCTTGGTGTTGTGGATATGATGGTGATGGTGTGTGATGGTGATGGTGTGTGGTGGCGATGATGATGATGGTGGTGATGATGATATGTGGTACTGGTGGTGATAGTGTGTGGCAGGGGTGTTAATGGTGTGCGGTAGTGATGGTGATGGAATCGTGGTAGGGATCGTGATAATGTGTGGTAGTGATGGTGATGGCGTGTGGTGTTGGTGATGGTGTTGGTGGTGTGTGGTGGTGATAATGGTGGTGATGATATGTGGTACTGGTGGTGATAGCAGTGGTGGTGTGGTGGTGGTGGTGGTTGTAGTGGTGGTGATGGTGGTAGGTATGTCTGTGGTTGGCTTTAGTCATGGACAAAAGTCCTAGTCGAGGCCAGACCTTAGATGATATATATGAAAAGGTGGTAAAAAGGTAGATAGATAGATAGATAGATAAGATATATGTATATATATATATATATATATATATATATATATATATATATATATATATATATATAGATAGATAGATAGATAGATAGATAGATAGATAGATAGATAGATAGATAGATAGATATAGATATAGATTTTTTTTCATATTCGCCATTTCCCGCGTTAGTGAGGTAGCACTAAGGACAAAGGATTGAGCCTTAGAGGGAATATCCTTCTTGGCTCCCTTCTCTGTTCCTTCTTTTGGAAAATTAAAGAAGAGAGAGGAGGGGGGATTTCCAGCCCTCCGTTCCCTCCCCTTTTAGTCGCCCTCTACGACACGCAGGGAATACGTGGGAAGTATTCTTTCTCCCCTATCCCCAGGGGAGGGAGACCAAATTGGAGGTGGAAAGATGGAGTGAAAAAGATTTTGTGTGATCGGGGCCTGAACATGCAGGAGGGTGAAAGGAGGGCAAGGAATAGAGTGAATTGGAGCGATGTGGTATACAGGGGTTGACGTGCTGTCAGTGGATTGAGTCGGGGCATGTGAAGCGTCTGGGGTAAACCATGGAAAGCTGTGTAGGTATGTATATTTGCGTGTGTGGACGTGTGTATGTACATGTGTATGGGGGGGGGGGGTTGGGCCATTTCTTTCGTCTGTTTCCTTGCGCTACCTCGCAAACGCGGGAGACAGCGACAAAGTATAAAAAAAAAAAAAATATATATATATATATATATATATATATATATATATATATATATATATATATATATAGAGAGAGAGAGAGAGAGAGAGAGAGAGAGAGAGAGTAGAATGAAAGCAGCCTTGAGTATTGCAGAAATGGCCAAACCTGCCTTGTCTAAAAAGTCAGGTCATAGTTGTTATCAAAAACGTGAGGTGGTAAGGAAGTCCAAAGGTCAGATCATGTTTGTAAAAAAGAAAATGATGTGAGGTGGTAAGGAATTCTAAAGCTTAGCGGTGTAAGGGAAAAAGTAAATAATGAAAATAGCTTTCACTTGGTTCGCCGAAGGCCACACTGCAGTAGTGTGATGAATATGATAGGGCCTGGGGAACAGCGGGGGCTTATAACCAACCAGTTCGCGGGAGTAGAAACAAAAGCAATATCTATAGAAGAGGGAAAGAGATCCAACACGACGAGTAAAGGAATGTAGGTCAAGTTTTGAGATCAGACTGGGGAGAACTGACGAGACGGAATCCTTTAGAACCGAATTCGTCAAGTAAGCATATAGAGTTAGAACCTCCCCAGACGTGAGAACGGCACTCAACACAAGGACAAATCAATTCTTTGCGAAGTCGGATCAACTGGTCGGCATTTGTTATAGATCATATGTTTACGGTGATACCTAGTGTGTTTATTATGGAGTGATGGGATTATAGAGCTGTCAGAAGGGACAAGGATATTGTGAGGGGGTTTTTTAGAAAGAGAAATAATGATGAAATAGTATTTTCGAGG
>NC_092286.1:12225735-12240735 GCF_036320965.1 Panulirus ornatus
ACACACACACACACAGACCAAATTTCAGACTGACATACGCTTAAGTTGAAGGTTACGTACGTACACACTCAACCAGAGGTGAAGCTCACATACACCTATGTCATATGTTACCCCTTCTCCCCCCCCCCCTTCCTCTCCCCAACCCACGCTCAAAACAAAATTCTGACTCACATGTACTCAGGTTGAGTGTTGCACTTACCCACAACTGAACTGGGAAGTTACATATACGACTATTCAAGTCAGATATTATACTCACACTTGAGTCAGAGATTAGAGTAACACTTGGATTCCAAGATTCTACTGCCTGCACACGCCCTTGAGTCATAGGATACACTCACAGTTGAGGTAGCAATTGTACTATCATACACTCAAGTCACTCGCAACGCTTTATGAGGTAGTGAGGGAGCGTAGTTCTCCCTACATGAGTATGAACGTGCTCTTCTCCGTCATCAGATCACCTGATAAAAGTCTCAAGTGTGTCAATAAGTTTAAGTCATCTCACGAGAGAGAGAGAGAGAGAGAGAGAGAGAGAGAGAGAGAGAGAGAGAGAGAGAGAGAGAGAGAGAGATTCCAATCACCGATTTTGTATATCTCTTTTATCAGTTGTTTAAAGATTGGTTAGGGTAGGCGCAGTAGGCGCAGTCCGAAAGCGAGGCGCAGTCCTACAGCGAGGATTTTCTTTTCTCTCTTTTTTTCTCCTTTTCGTTTGATATCAGCGAATCGGGATGATGATGATGATGACCCATGTCAAGCGTTTCAGCAACATAATTGCTCTTCAGTTCCCTCACACGAGTGCGAGGCTGTCGTGATTAATTATCCGCTTTCCCTCCGAAAAGGAAAAAAAGAAATAAATTCGAGTGTCGTTTCAAAGGTACTGGGGTTCCACCATTGCCTCACGTGACGTAATCTCAGGAATTTGGAAAATTCCATGGGATTTAGATACGTCGCACCGCAGGTCCTCCTCCTCGGCCACTTGGACGTGGACTAATTCTTTGATGTCGCACCGTAAATTCCTCCTGAATGTGTGGGAAGGAAGGGTCGTGGATTCTTTCTCGACGGGTTATCCACACTCAAAAATAATTCGACCACTTGCGTTAGAACCATGGTCTCGTGGAGTGAGAACTGGCCCATTATCAGGACCAGTATGTCACCCACCCATGAGTCAACATCGCGTTCGACCAGGAGATAACGCGATCTAATCTCCTACAGCCGGAGATACAAGACAAAAGTCGTGAGAATTGGATTTTAGCGTATGGGATCAGATCCCCCCCTCTATCCTGCTGCAGGTAGATGCTCCTTCGTCTCCTCCAAAGTTCCTGGTAGACGTAGGTGCGGATCCCACCTGCAAATCCCTTCACTCGAAGCGCTTTGGACGTCTTGTCAGCTCCTGATCTTCCCTCGCCCTCGACTATTATCAGCTGGCTTTCTTTTAGTCGCGATTATCAAACCATTTATCACCGAGGGTGGACGCACAGGGCCACATCAGGCCAAGACCTAAGCTAAGAGGCGGAGGGCTTGTTACCAAGGCATGGCCAAGAGAGCGACACAGCGTGACCTCAGATAGAGATAATGATAGCCGTAGGGTCAAGCTGACCCAGTACTACCGGGGGAGTGGCTGCTTAACTCTCACCCTCCCTCCTACAGCAGACTGGTTATGTCTGAGACAAGATAATAAAAGCAGGATGTTTCAGGAGGAGGCCCATGTATATATATATATATATATATATATATATATATATATATATATATATATATATATATATATATATATATATATATATATATATATAAAATCTGCAAGAAAAATTCGCCTCAGGCAGTTAAGTGATATTCCAGGCAGCTCATTTGATGTTATTCAAGGCGCTAGATTGCAGGTAATGGCATCTGAGGACGTCAGGAAAATCTCAAAATATCTTTTCAGCTTCTGGATTTTGGAGACGACGACGCTCCTCCTCCTCCTCCTCCTCCTCCTCCTCCTCCTCCTCCTCCTCCTCCTCCTCCTTCTCCTCTCCTCCTCCTCCTCCTCCTCCTCCTCCTCCTCCTCCTCCTCCTTCTCTTCTCCTTCTTCTCCCTCTCCTTCTCCTTCCCCTTCCCCTTCTCCTCCTCCTCCTTCTCCTTCTCTTCTTCTTCCTCCTCCTCCTCCTCCTCCTCCTCCTCCTCCTCCTCCTCCTCCTCCTCCTCCTCCTTCTCTCTCCTCCTCCTCCTCCTCCTCCTCCTCCTCCTCCTCCCATCCATAGACTTAAACCACCCTCCCCATCCCACCCTTCCCATCCCACCCATCCTTCCCATCCCACCCTTCCCATCCCACCCATCCTTCCCATCCTACCCTTCCCATCCCACCCATCCTTCCCATCCCACTCTTCCCATCCCACCCATCCTTCCCATCCCACCCTTCCCATCCCACCCATCCTTCCCATCCCACCCTTCCCATCCCACCCATCCCCACCCTTCCCACCGCCCACGTCGTGCCACCATATGGAGAGTTCCTAAGGGGGGGGGAGGTCATCGCCATTGGACACGAAAAAAAAAAAATGGGTCCATCCTCTCCCTGCTGCTGATTGTAGTGCATGCTTTTAAGCTGCGGGAGCCCCCTTAAGAATAGGGGTTTGTGGGGGCTTTATTGATGAAAAATAAATCACTTAGAAATTAGATGAATGATTTTTACGTTTTCTTAAATCTGTTCTCATCATTAGGTCTCTGTATAGAAAACGGAATTTTATTAATATCATTTCCCGAGTTTTGCAAAGTTCTTTCTTAAAGAAAAAGAGAAGAAAAAACAAGAAAGACGACACTTTGTACTGGCACACGCGCCACTAAATTTATAAAAAGAATGACAAAAAAAAAAATGAAGAACAAACTTAACATTATGGAAATATATAATCACAGGAAATGAATAGGAAAGGTGAAAATCTTGTACCTCAGTTCATTAAGCTCTTTGAGCACGTCAGTACGACTCCCTGACCTCTTCAGCACGACCCTTGGACACGTCAATACGACTATTGAGCACGTCAGTACGACTCCTGAGCTCGTCAGTACAACACAGGCACGTCAATACGACCCCTGATCGCGTCAACACGACCCTTGAGCACATCAATATGGCCCTGGACCACGTCAATACGACCCTTGAGCACGTCAATACGACCCTTAGGCATGTCAATACGACCAATGAGTGCGTCAGTACGACCTTTGATCATGTTATTATGCCCTTTGGGTACGTCAATACGACCCTTGATCACGTCAGTACGATCCTTGAGCACGTCAAAACGATCCCTGAGCGCGTCAGTACGACCCTTTAGCACGTCAGTACGATCCTTGATCACGTCAATACGACTCTTGAGCACGTCAACACGACCCTTGAGCACGTCAACACGACCCTTGAGCGCGTCAGTACGACCCTTTAGCACGTCAATACGATCCTTGATCACGTCAATACGACTCTTGAGCACGTCAACACGACCCTTGAGCACGTCAACACGACCCTTGAGCGCGTCAGTACGACCCTTGAGCGCGTCAGTACGACCCTTGATCACGATTATGATAATGCGTCCCTTGAGCACTGAAGTGCGTCCTTTGAACACGACAGTGCGACCACTGAGCACGATAATGCGGCCATTGGGCACGATAGAGCAACCACTGAACACGACAGTGCAACCCTAGGGCACGACAGTGCAACAAATGAACACGACCGTGCAACGATTGACCACACCAATGCGGCCTTTGAAAACACGACAGTGCAACCCTTGAACACGACAATGCGTCCCTCGAGCACAGCAAGGAGTCCTTTGAGCACGACAGTGCGACCCTTGAACACGATTGGACGACCCTCGAGCACGACATTACGACCCTTGAGACCCATCTAAGTTCATCTACTCAAACCCGCGGGTCGTAACGTCGTGCTCAGGATACGAGTCTCACACACACACACACACACACACACACACACACACACACACACACATACACACCCCGAGCAATTCAGCGCATGCGTGTTTACACTCATGTCTGAAAAGAGTGGTTGATTTCATATGCTCCCTCCAATCGACCCTGATGTTCAAAAGCTTCGAACCCTGAGGCAGTTTAATCGTTTTCCCGATGCACTGAAAAGCCTTACATTTCCTCCATGTCCACTGGTATGCAATAGACGCTGTAGGCTATCCGAGAACGTAGCATTTAAATCAGAACCAGCTATATGTAGCGAGTCTGTCAATCCATAACATTCGTTTCCAAACACTGAAAACTAAACCTTTTTAGAAATTGAAGCGAAAAAGCGCGTATAAAACACACCAGATAGTTTCTTCTTGTGGCTGATGATGGAATATTCATCTCACTCGCAGGGTAGCAGAATATTCGGATATTCTCTGCTACTTCTTTTTTTCTTTTCAGTTCCTTTTAATATTACGGCTGCTGGCAACACCTGCTCCTCACTGTATAACATCCTGGGCATATCATGTCCCGGGTGTGTCCGCCTTTAAGAGCCCTGCCAGTCAACACGCAAGAGCGAAATGGTATATACATAAACGCCTCCGCCAGGTTGACAAGGGTGGTGATGTCCACAAGGCCTCTTTTTCTTTAGATAACCCAGCCCTACCTGGCTTGCAGCTGGCCTGGACTTCGTCATATGTATATTTCTGGGACGCTTTGGAGAGCAGGGATGATTGCAACTGGAATAATTTTTTACTGGAACTTCGAAAAGAATGGAAAGACTAGAGGATGTCAGTACCTCTGGAATGGGAATAACAAGTTGAGGATGGTGGGAGGTTTGTATATGTAAATGGAACCACTTTTCCCGGACACTCACTCAGTCTTTTGGAGACCGTAAGTCATTTCTTGGAAAAGACGGGGTCAAAATGGATGATTAATGTCCAAGGAAGGACCTGTGAAATTAGGTGGGAAAAGGCACAAAGTACCTGGTACCTGGTAACGGAGAGAAATATGTTTCAGCCCAACCTGGGAGAATAATTCAGACCCTTGAACACAGCTGAAAGACCCTTGAGCACGATGATACAATCCTTGAGTACAGTGGATACGACCCTTAAGCACGACGTGACGACCCTTAAGCACGACGTCACGACCCTTAAGCATAATTTGTGTGGCATTTCATCTCTGACCCTTAACAGTCAGGTTTAAAAGGTCGGGACATCATATACAAATGCTCAGAGAGAATAGAAGTTTCCAAGGAAAAGAAAAAGTTATATACACACTGCATTTTGTGATACATTAGGAATGTTTAAACAAGGAAAACGTCGATGACGCAACAGATATCAGAAAACGTACCGTTGAATTACGTCATTCATTCTGGGCGAGGATAGATCCCAGTAGCAATCCTGTGAGACCAAAATGAGTCTTCGAACTCCCTTCGATCTTCACTATCTGTGTCAGATATACGACTGGGTGTTACTGTCGTAAGAGAAGACGCTGTAATGGATATGCAGAGGATGAATAAGTTTCGAAGATGTTGATGAATCAAGGAGATACTTCAAAAGCGGTTGTTTTGAATGCCAAGACACGAATGATACAGCCAAACAGTTCTGCTCATATGATACAGTTTCCTGTAAATAGTCGCAAGAATGATTTGTGTTGTGTTCAGACAAGGGAAGGCCAACCTTGCCTCCAGATAGCGTGAGAGGGATATGAAAATTGTTATAAAGAAGGATTGTGTGAAGAGTAAAGAGGGAGATGATAATGGCATCGAAGACCTCAGGATGGGAAAGAAGAGTGTTATATTGCCTGTTTAAAAGGGAAAAGATCTGTTCCTGTGAAAGAACGTGTGGACAGACATCATAATTCTTGACTTGTGGTCCCTCCATATGGACGTGGCCGGTTGTTCTGTGAGAGCTTCACACTGGGTGGAGGGAACGAGGAATGGGAGACCAAATTGGAGGTGGAAAGATGGAGTGAAAAAGATTTTGAGTGATCGGGGCCTGAACATGCAGGAGGGTGAAAGGAGGGCAAGGAATAGAGTGAATTGGAGCGATGTGGTATACCGGGGTTGACGTGCTGTCAGTGGATTGAAGCAGGGCATGTGAAGCGTCTGGGGTAAACCATGGAAAGCTGTGTAGGTATGTATATTTGCGTGTGTGGACGTATGTATATACATGTGTATGGGGGGGGGGGGGGCCATTTCTTTCGTCTGTTTCCTTGCGCTACCTCGCTAACGCGGGAGACAGCGACAAAGCAAAATAGAATAGAATATATTGCAGTGGGTCACAGTGGTGCGCGTGAACTAATATTTGCTGATAACCACGAGGAAAATGAAGGGAACTTCTCGTGTTTCATTTTCCTCGTGGTTATATATATATATATATATATATATATATATATATATATATATATATATATATATATATATATATATATATATATAAAGAACAAGTCCTGTCTGTCTCTAGCTAACGTGTTTTCCCCACTGTGTCAGCTGGTGGCCACTAGACTGTAGGAACGCCAAGCAGCAAAGTTCAGCTTGGGCCTGCGTGTCTCCACGGCCAATTACGCCACATTGTTCACGTGTGAGGCGCCGGAATCCCACAAGGTTTCACCCTGATGAACTGTGGTTCCTCTCTGCCTTCCCCGCTGAAGGTTTACACCGAAAGTTCACAGACACCCATTTGTGCCACTAGGCTACTGAAGCCGAAAAAATGAAGTGATCGTTTGACAACTCAGCATAGATATAGAATACTAATATATATATATATATATATATATATATATATATATATATATATATATATATATATATATATATATATATATATATATATATATATATATATAAGGTGTTTTGGAAGGAGGTAAATAAAGTGCGTAAGACGAGAGAACAAATGGGAACATCGGTAAAGGGTGCAAATGGGGAGGTAATAACAAGTGGAGTGAGAGGGAGATGGAGTGAGTATTTTGCAGGTTTGTTGAATGTGTTTGATGACAGAGTGGCAGATATGGGTGTTTCGGTCGAGGTGGCGTGCGAAGTGAGAGGGTCAAGGAGAATGATTTGGTAAACAGAAAAGAGGTAATGAAAGCTATGCGGAAGATGAAAGCCGACAAGGCGGCGGGTTTGGATGGTATTGCTGTGGAATTTATTACAAAAGGGGTTGACTGTGTTATTTACTGGTTGGTGAGGATATTCAATTTATCTATGGTTCATGGTGAAGTGCCTGAGGATTGGCGGAATGCTTGCATAGTGCCATTGTACAAAGGCAAAGGGGATACAGATGAGTGCTCAAATTACAGAGGTATAGATTTGATGAGTATTCCTGGGAAATTATATGGGAGGGTATTGACAGAGAGGGTCAAGGCATGTATAGAGCATCAGATTGGGGAAGAGCAGTGTTGTTTCAGAAGTGGTAGAGGATGTGTGGATCAGGTGTTTGCTGTGAAGAATGTATGTGAGAAATACTTAGAAAAACAGATGGATTGTATGTAGCATCTATGGATCAGGAGAAGGCATATGATAGGGCTGATAGAGATGCTTTGTGGAAGGTATTAAGAGCATATGGTGTGGGAGGTAAGTTGCTAGAAGCGGTGTAGTTTTTATCGAGGATATAAGGCGTGTGTGCGAGTAGGAAGAGAGGAAAGTGATTGGTTCCCAGTGAGTGTCGGTTTGCGGCAGGGGTGCGTGATGTATCCATGGGTGTTTGTATGTTTATGGATGGGGTTGTTAGGGAGGTATATGCAAGAGTTTTGGAGAGAGGGGCAAGTATGCAGTCTGTTGTGGATGAGAGAGCTTGGGAAGTGAGTCAGTTGTTGTTTGCTGATGATACAGCGCTGGTGGCTGAATCGGGTGAGAAACTGCAGAGGCTGGTGACTGAGTTTGATAAAGTGTGTGAAAGAAGAAAGCTGAGAGTAAATGTGAATACGAGTAAGGTTATTGGGTTCAGTAGGGTTGAGAGACAAGTCAATTGGGAGGTAGGTTTGAATGTAGAAAAACTGGAGGAAGTGAAGTGTTTCAGATATCTGGGAGTGAATTTGGCAGCGGATGGAACCATGGAAGCGGAAGTGAGTCACAGGGTGGGGGAGGGGGCGAAGGTTCTGGGAGCGTTAAAGAGTGTATGGAATGCAAGCAAAAATGGGTATGTTTGAGGGAATAGCGGTTCCAACAATGTTATGTGGTTATGAGGCATGGGTTATAGATGGGGTTGTGCGGAGGACGGTGGATGTGTTGGAAGTGGGATGTCTGGGGACAGTGCGTAGTAGTGTGGGGTGGTTTGATCGAGTAGGTGATAAAGAGGTGGGAGAGATGTGTGGTGCTAAAAAGAATGTGGTTCAGAGAGCAGAAGAGGTTGTATTGGAATGGTTTGGTGACGTGGAGAGAGTGGATGGGGAAAGACTGACGGGGAGGATGTGTTGGTTAGAGGTGGAGGGAGCGAGGAGAAGTAGGAGAGCATATTGTAGGTGGAAGGATGGAGTGAGACAGATTTTGAGCGGTCGAGGCCTGAACATGCAGGAGGGTGAAAGGCGTGTAAGGAATAGAGTGAATTGGAACGATGTGGTATACCGGGATCAACGTGCTGTCAATGGACTGAAAACCAGGGCATGTGAAGCGTCTGGGATAAACCATGGAAAGTTTTGTAGGGCCTGAATGTGGAAAGGGAGCTGTGGTTTCGGTGCCATATCATATGTAGCGGGATGGTGGCGAGAATGAATGAAGGCAGCATGTATGAATATGTACATGTGTATAAATGTATATGTCTGTGTATGTATATGTATGTATACGTTGAAATATTTAGGTATGTATATGTGCGTGTGTGGGCGTTTATGTATATACATGTGTATGTGGGTGAGTTGGGCCATTCTTTCGTCTGTTTCCTTGCCCTACCTCGCTAACGCGGGAGACAGCGACAAAGTATAATATATAAATAAATATGGTCTAAATTGTATTAGTGTCTCTGTAGGGGAAGACAAGGTCAACGCTCTCTTCAGCACTGATATTCTACAGTAATCTTTAGAATATATATATATATATATATATATATATATATATATATATATATGGGGATAGGGGAGAAAGAATACTTCCCACGTATTCCCTGCGTGTCGTAGAAGGCGACTAAAAGGGAAGGGAGCGGGGGGCTGGAAATCCTCCCCTCTCGTTTTTTTTTTTTTTTTTTTTCTAATTTTCCAAAAGAGGGAACAGAGAAGAGGGCCAGGTGAGGATGTTCCCTCCAAGGCCCAGTCCTCTGTTCTTAACGCTACCTCGCTATTGCGGGAAACAGCGAATAGTATGAACATGAACATCTTTCATACTATTTGCCATTTCCCGCATTAGCGAGGTAGCGTTAGGAACAGAGGACTGGGCCTTTGAGGGAATATCCTCACCTGGCCCCCTTCTCTGTTCCTTCTTTTGGATTAAAAAAAAAAAGAAAAAAAATGAGAGGGGAGGCTTTCCCGCCCCTCACTCCCTTCACTTTCAGTCGCCTTCTACGACACGCAGGGAATACGTGGGAAGTATTCTTTTTCCCCTATCCCCAGGGATAATATATATATATATATACATACGTTGGGTTGGACGGTCAGCTGATGTTTCTTGAACGAAAAACTCGTGTGGACGATGTATTTCAAGTCTTCCATAAGTCAGATTCGTACGCTAGGTTTCACTGTAATTAGTCTATGAATCATATACGATACAGTTTTCCCGAAATGAATTAATTCATCTATCTCTGAAATTCAAATTATTTGGTAACCTGATTAACCAGCTAATTATAGAATTATACGTAATGAATATTTAATTACAGTGCCTTAGGACCTTCATTTGATATTATTTACGGACTTTTTTTTTTTTGACGCGTTATTATTTCTTTTTTGTATTGTAGAACAAGTACATTAGTATCCGTGTGAGCATGTAATTACTTGTGATTACTTGTTTTTTGTACAGCGTGGAAAAGAAATTCTATAATAGTGTGTGTGATTACTATTTGCGATTACCATTTATGAGTTACGGTGCCCCGTCTATTGACCTTGTATATAAGAACCGTCTCTTGACTCATATATAAACACACACACACACACACACACACACACACACACACACACACACCTACCCTAAGCCAAGTACCCATTTATCGACCAGCCCCGAAGGGAGGAGGATGAGGATGAGGAGGAGGAACAGCTGGTTTGGTCGTGGGCCGACTACCGCGCCCAGCATTCGAACTCAAGCGGGCCTGTGTGTGAATCATGGTCGGAAACATTAACCCCTACATCACAGAAACCCGTAATATGTCTGTGGTAATCTGTGTACCACAGAAGGTGAGGTGACACGAGTATTTTCATCTCAATAAATTTTTTTCCTCCCTTTTTGTCAACAAAGGAACCAGTCATGAGTTAAGATTTTACCGAGGTCAGGCCTTCCAACGAAAAGAATAACAAGGCCAAAGATGGAACTTATGGGAAAAAAAAGGGAAGAAATTAAGAAAAGAGGATGGCAAACAGGATACAAAGTCCAGAGATGGAAAAGAGAAAGGTAAGGTAGATAGATGGATGCAACACGATAGAAAAAATAAAAGTGTGAACAAAACAAGACACCAAATCTAGCCCAGCAGCTTCGTGTGAACGGGACGGGGGAATGACAATTGTCCCCTTAGTACATTCAAGGAAGGTGTGAGGTGGTGGTCCTTCAAGAAAGGTGTGAGGTGGTGGTGCTTCAAGGAAGGTGTGAGGTGGTGGTGCTTCAAGGAAGGTGTGAGGTGGTGGTTCTTCAAGGAAGGTGTGAGGTGGTGGTTCTTCAAGGAAAGTGTGAGGTGATGGTTCTTCAAGGAAGGTGTGAGGTGGTGGTGCTTCAAGGAAGGTGTGAGGTGGTGATTCTTCAAGGAAGGTGTGAGGTGGTGGTTCTTCAAGGAAGGTGTGAGGTGGTGGTGCTTCAAGGAAGGTGTGAGGTGGTGGTGCTTCAAGGAAGGTGTGAGGTGGTGGTTCTTCAAGGAAGGTGTGAGGTGGTGGTTCTTCAAGGAAGGTGTGAGGTGGTGGTTCTGGCCACCACTTCAACGCTCCTACGTAAGGGTAATATAAGGACCCATATCCTTGACGAACACCTGAACGCTGAGGCTGAAACATCGCTACGATTTTGGATTATGTCGGCGAGAGAGCGAGCGGATCAGAGCGGACTCTAGCCTTATATACTTGGTGTTATCCTATATTGTGCTACAGGGCTTGCTGATGTGCTAGGGAGTGAACGGTGAGTTAGCCGATTTGCTGCTAGGGGCTTGCCGATGTACTGGGGAGGAACCGACGAGTTTGCCGATTTGCTTCAAGGGGTTTGCCGATGTTCTGGGGAGGAACCGATGAGCTAGCCGATTTGCTAGGGGCTTGCCGATGTACTGGGAAATAACCAACTAGCTAGCCGATTTGCTAGTTGCTTGCCGATGTCCTAAGGGTTCGCTGATGTGATAGAGTAAACTCATACCTCATACTAGACGGGTTTACAGTGTCTTAAAATCACCTTGCATTACCACGATATTATTGTTCGGAAGGCCTCTATACGAAGGCACTGAAATCACACTGTTGAGGGAGCAATACACGTCTGTACAATAAAAGAAGCTGATGATGATGCCAAAAACCATTCGAAAATAAAGGAGAATTAAAAAAAAACTCAATGACGGAAATCAGAGCTGTTGAAAAGGACTAATGACCCGCCATTCAAGATAATCATATCAAAATCTTTTTTGATGACTACGTTGAACAAGAGAGAGAGAGAGAGAGAGAGAGAGAGAGAGAGAGAGAGAGACAGAGAGAGACGGTCAACACTCAACAGCTGCATGGAGTAACGCATGAAAGGAGAAAAAAAAATGAGCATTTAAATTCTAAAAGGAATAGGAAAGATGTGAAGGGGAAAGATGAGTGAATGACAGATGTATGAGGAAAAGGAGGCGAAAGTACCCAATATCTTTGTCGCAACTTCACCGTGCACAATGCTCAGCAGGGAATCAGTCACACACGACAGTAGAACCGAGTCAATATGTGAGCTAGTTTCCCAAATACACATCCCTCCATCTCACAACTCCACAAACACCCATGGCAAACACTCGGGGTCACACAACATGTAACGATGATGTGTTTACGGGTAAACAAAGGGAAGAGTGCGTCACCTGTTCACGAGTTGATGAGGGAGGAGAGGATAAGGAGAGTCTGTTGAGGGAGGGGAGGCCAGGGAGTGTCCGTTGACGGAGAGAGCATGGAGTGTCCGTTGACGGAGAAGAGGCCAGGGTGTCCGTTGAGGGAGGAGAAGCCAGGGAGTGTCCGCTGAGGGAGAAGAGGCCAGGGAGTGTCCGTTGAGGGAGGAGAAGCCAGGGAATGTCCATTGAGGAGGGAGAAGCCAGGGGGTGTCCGTTGAGGAGGGAGAGGCCAGGGAGAGAGTCGAGAATAAGAGGATGGTTCTCCCTGGTAGAAGATGTTCTCGGGGGAGCTGTCTGCGTCTGCTGTGGAAGGGATGTTCAAGATGAGTGCCACAACGTCAGTGTTCCCTGACGAGGCAGACAGGTAGACGACCTAACATGGGTCCGCGCCAGGCATTCAACATTCAGTTTCAATATTTCATTCCTTGATAGACGAACGGAATCCTGTACAATACTACCAGAAGTATCTGGCAGGTGTGAACGAGTACATATAACAGTGGGGTGTACTAGAGCCTAAGGAATGAGGGACGTTCCTTCAAAACATTATCATCATCAATGTTGTTTACATAATATCTGGTATTTACACACCAGGTATTTACACAACAAGAACCTAACTATTGTCACATGGGTCGGTATATTTCGTCTCGCGTGTTGTGGGGGATATTCGAAATTTTATATAAATAATATTCATCTTCTCTGTTCATGAGAGAAATATAGATATACCTTTTTTTCATAACGAAGAGAAAACGGTTTCAAACACAAGTGGGCAGAGAAAGAGAGTGAAAGAGGAGCGAGAAAGAGAAAGATGAAAGATGATATCAGAGAAAGAGAGTGAAAGAGGAGCGAGAAAGAGAAAGATGAAAGATGATATCAGAGAAAGAGAGTGAAAGAGGAGCGAGAAAGAGAAAGATAAAAGATGATATCAGAGAAAGAGAGTGAAAGAGGAGCGAGAAAGAGAAAGATAAAAGATGATATCAGAGAAAGAGGGTGAAAGAGGAGCGAGAAAGAGAAAGATAAAAGATGATATCAGTTGCACAATCGACTGCAGTCACTCACTCTTGAAACAATGGAATGGAAGATTAAATCGTGACCCTTCCATGATGACCAAGGACACGATCATTTACGGGGATACAGTGTGTGGAGAGGAAACCTCCACTTACTTATCTTCAGACCATAGGGAAAGTCCCCCACCACCCTCCCTACCTGTGTGTGTGCTGTTCTTATCCACGGTATCAGTAGGGGCGAAGATGGAACATGGCACTAATGCCCTTCATGACCTCAGCACTGAATCCCCCACATTGTTTACAGGCAGTCAGCTGTTGGCAAGCTCAGCATGGTCTAGGCTACTGATTGGGTCAAGTTCATTCCTTTTTCTTTCTCTCTTACGATAGGGTGTGTTTATTACGATAGGGTATGTTTATTACGATAAGGTATGTTTATTACGATAGGGTATGTTTATTACGATAGGGTGTGTTTATTACGATAGGGTATGTTTATTACGATAAGGTATGTTTATTACGATAGGGTGTGTTTATTACGATAGGGTATGTTTATTACGATAGGGTATGTTTATTACGATAGGGTATGTTTATTACGATAGGGTATGTTTATTACGATAGGGTATGCTTATTACGATAGGGTATGTTTATTACGATAGGGTATGCTTATTACGATAGGGTATGTTTATTACGATAGGGTATGTTTATTACGATAGGGTATGTTTATTACGATAGGGTATGTTTATCAAACTCTCTGGTGTTTACTAAAGATGAGGTGGGGGGCTGTCGTGGCTTAAACAAACTCTCGTAATTTGCTAAGGTAATAGCATACAAAGATATTGTACTCGTTCTAAAGGTACAGTGTTTACGTAGGTGTCCAGATCTCCGGCCATAAACTTTTCAGTTTTCAAGATAAACATCTCCAGATAGGCCAGTGCGTCGAAAATTGATAAATAAATTCTAATCAAAGGATGATTAGGCATGATAGTCTCATCTTGGGGTCTCGGTGATCAACAAGTTGGAACCTTATTGCAGCCTGGTGAAGTAATAGATTTGCGTCTCTCGAACCATATTACAGTCTCTCTGTATGAGATATCGTGACGTCTCTCGAACCTTGACACGATCTGGTAATGAAATAGATACCGTTCTGACCCACGCTCAGGTTACGTAAGATTTTTTTCTTACGAATAAACAGAAGGGCCTGTGGTAGAAGGAGGACGGAGAAATTCAGGCCTGATTTGGAGAGGAATCAGTGTCGCGCCCGAGATATGATGAGAGAGAGAGAGAGAGAGAGAGAGAGAGAGAGAGAGAGAGATGTGTGTGTGTGTGTCATGTGGGGAAGTCGACAACAACAGAGCGCGAAAGCCACTGAAGATGTGTGCAAGACGACGTGGTGGAAGGTACGGTGGCTGGGAGGGAGACAAGAGTTCATAATTGGCTGAGGATACAGAGAGAGAGAGAGAGAGAGAGAGAGAGAGAGAGAGAGAGAGAGAGAGAGAGAGAGAGAGAGAGACCAAGATCATGAAGACTCTACAGAATCAGCGATTCCCTAAAGACAGAGAGGAACCCCTACACAGGAGCGTTGGCTGGCAACAATGCCTCGGGGCGTCCGCTGTGATAAGAATGTAAACGAGTGATACCTTCCAGGTGCTGACGGGTACTGACGGTAATCATGGCCCTTAAGGTTATCATTGTTTACTTGATGACCTTCCTGACCACCGGGCTCCACCATCAACCACAAACAACAAACCCCCCACAACCACCACCTTGTCTTATCACGAGACCAACCCCACACACACACACACACACACACACACACACACACGAAGCCGTTGGAGAGGGACGCTCAATCATAATGACATCCCCTCTCTGCCTCATCCTGCTCCTCCTCCTGGCGATACGTGAGG
>NC_092286.1:12245735-12350735 GCF_036320965.1 Panulirus ornatus
TATATATAAGGGCTTAGTACGAGTCTCTTCCCCCACCCAACCCGCAAGCCATGGAGCTTAGACATCAGCGACAACTCCAGGCCACACGAAGTCCCCACTGGACACAAAATCCTCGCACCAAAGAAATCCTTCTCGCCAGAGGAGTTCCTCCCCCAACAGGCGGGTCTCCCCCCAGCTAAAATCCCTTCACTTGGTCGCTCTTACAGAGAAAGCTCCCGCACTGATCCACTTAGCACCGGGGAATTCTGTATAGAGATACCTTCTTCCTGGACACATTGCAACTTAAAAACGTCTCCGCAAAACAACCTAAGGAGGGAGGATTACTGTTCTCAAATAAAGCTATAGTAATACTAGATTTATATATATATATATATATATATATATATATATATATATATATGTATATATATATATGTTTGCCATTTCCAGCGTTAGCGATGTAGCGTTAAGAACAGAGAACTGAGCCTTAGAAAATCCTCACTTGGCCCCCTTCTCTGTTCCCTCTTTTGGAAAAGTGAAAAACTGGAGGAGAGGATTTCCAGCCTCCCGCTCCCTCCCCTTCTAGTCGAGCGTTTAGTAAGGATGTGTTTGACCCAACCTATATGAGTCAGATCAGAGGCCATTTGTATCGAGAATGTGATGTCGCGTTTGTTGCGGGACGAAGTATATGTGTGTGTGTGTGTGTGTGTGTGTGGTTGTGGAGGGGAAGTGATGCTATGTTTGCTGGCGTTCCTCATTTGTTTCTCCAAAGTTTTTTTTTTTGGGGGGGAGGGGGTGTCCCAGAGTGTGGGTTCAGCAGTTTTAAGGAGAGTTTCTGATTAGTTTTCTAACGATTTTAGTTCAGCCGTAAAAGAAATGAAAAGGGAAGAAAAAATAAAAAATAAAGTAGACTTGGGACGTGAATAGGCTAGCGGAAAGCCAAATGATAATTATGTCGTCATTGATGAAACTAATTTGTAGTGATGTATTAGTCTGTTTTCTATAGGATTCAGTGCACATTTGCGCTCTTTTTTTGTTTTTTTTGTTTTTTCTCTCTGAAACAATAAACAGTGCAGATAAAAGCTCGTAATTAGTTTCATTCAGTGTTGGCTCAAAAGCTAATGAGGCTGGCTATCACAGCTAATCAACTGGAAGTTCCTTATTTAGAAAATCTTATCGATTTCGTTTCATGAACCATATACTCATTAAGTTCTAAACTTTCTGACAATTGTTTCATGAAATATATATTCATAAAGTTCTAAACTTTCTGGCAATTGTTTCATGAACCATATATTCATAAAGTTCTAAACTTTCTGACAATTGTTTCATGAACCATATATTCATAAAGTTCTAAACTTTCTGGCAATTGTTTCATGAACCATATATTCATAAAGTTCTAAACTTTCTGGCAATTGTTTCATGAATCATATATTCATTAAGTTCTAAGCTTTCTGGCAATTGTTTCATAAACCATATATTCATAAAGTTCTAAACTTTCTGACAATTGTTTCATGAACCATATATTCCTAAAGTTCTAAACTTTCTGACAATTGTTACATGAATCATATATTCATAAAGTTCTAAACTTTCTGACAATTGTTTCATGAACCATATATTCATAAGGTTCTAAACTTTCTGACAATTGTTTCATGAACCACATATTCATGAAGTTCTAAACTTACTGCCAATTGTTTCATGAACCATATATTCATAAAGTTCTAAACTTTCTAGCAATGGTTATCTATATTGTACAAGTTCTGGCTAAACACGTCATTACCCCGATCTGAATAATGATTCTGCTGCCTGCATCACTTTCAGATTTCATCGTCACAGAATATTTATTTATTTATTTTTTTTCCATACTGACACCAAGTTTATTGAACTACGCGTATATGAAAACATTTTGTGACGAAATGATAATACAAAGGAATATAAACATTGACCGAAAAGTGGGTCTTTTCGAAGCTGTGTATGTTGGTGTAACGAATCAAAAATATGTCTTTTTTTTGTAAGAATTAGAAATCAAACAGCATACTAAACAAATCGAAGTCGCACACATCATTTGTAACTAAGGTGGCGCAGATCACGTTCGTAGTGAAGTGAATTCGTCATCAATTCTGTTCGCAGTGAAGTGAATTCGTCATCAACTCTGTTCGCAGTGAAGTGAATTCGTCATCAACTCTGTTCGCAGTGAAGTGAATTCGTCATCAATTCTCTTCGCAGTGAAGTGAATTCGTCGTCAATTCTGTTCGCAGTGAAGTGAATTCGTCATCAATTCTGTTCGCAGTGAAGTGAATTCGTCGTCAATTCTGTTCGCAGTGAAGTGAATTTCGTCATCAATTCTGTTCCTAAGACGCTATGCTCAACTACTCAACTGAGTTATTAATCATTATAGTTTAATAATTCTGTAGAATAAAAAAAGTACTTCGCCCCATCCGAAGTAGAAAAAAAAAAAAAGAATATAGAAGTTCGCTCCCGAGTTTTCATCTGTGGCTATGAGTGGCATCAAATTATTATGATGATCTCGAATGCCTTCCTAGGAACTAAATCGAGGTTATCAAGGCCTCAGATCGTTTCCAATCCCATCACTTCACCTCTTAACCTTCTCTACGTCATTTTTTTTTTTTTTTTTAGATAACGCACCTGTGAACTGTAAAAACTGAGAATTAGCTCCTTTTTTTCTAATTTCTACGCGATTACCCCGCTAATGAATCCTAGGATTTTGTTCCCGGTATTTTTTGCGTCTGTGCGCTAGGTTGAAGTCATCGGCGAGTATCACATATGAAAAGAAGTTCGTCTTTTACCTCTTGCAATTCAGGAGAATTCATATTATAGCTTGCCTAATTGTTTTTATATTACTGATATGTATATATATATATATATATATATATATATATATATATATATATATATATATATATATATATATATATATATTTTTTTTTTTTTTTATACTTTGTCGCTGTCTCCCGCGTTAAAAAATATATATATATATATATATATATATATATATATATATATATATATATATATATATATATATATATATATATATATATATATATCAGCAATATAAAAACAAGTAGGCAAGCTATAATATGAATTCTCCTGAATTGCAAGAGGTAAAAGACGAACTTCTTTTCATATATATATATATATATATATATATATATATATATATATATATATATATATATATATATATATATATATCAGCCGGTGGCTGATTCGGATGAGAAACTGCAGAAGTTGGTGACTGAGTTTGGTAAAGTGTGTGAAAGAAGAAAGATGAGTAAATGTGAATAAGAGCAAGGCTATTAGGTTCGGTAGGGTTGAGGGACAAGTCAGTCGGGAGGTAAGTTTGAATGGAGAAAAACTGGAGGAAGTGAAGTGTTTTAGATATCTAGGAGTGGATTTGCCAGCGGATGGAACCATGGAAGCGGAAGTGAGTCACAGGATGGGGGAGGGGGCGAAGGTTCTGGGAGCGTTGAAGAATGTTTGGAAGGCGAGAGCGTTATCTCGGAGAGCAAAAATGGGTATGTTGTAAGGAATAGTGGTTCCAACAATGTTATATGGTTGCGAGGCGTGGGCTTTATAGATAGGGTTGTGCGGAGGAGGGTGGATGTGTTGGAGATGAGATGTTTGAGGACAATATGTGGTGTGAGGTGGTTTGATCGAGTAAGTAATGTAAGGGTAAGAGCGATGTGTGGTAATAAAAAGAGTGTAGTTGAGAGAGCGGAAGAGGGTGTGTTGAAATGGTTTGGTCACTTGGAGAATGAGTGAGGAAAGATTGACAAAGAGGATATGTGTGTCAGAGGTGGAGGGAACGAGAAGTGGGAGACCAAATTTGAGGTGGGAGAATGGAGTGAAAAAGATATTGAGCGATCGGGACCTGAACATACAGGAGGGTTAAAAGCGTGCAAGGAATAGAATGAATTGGAACGATGTGGTATACCGGGGTGGACGTGCTGTCATTGGATTTCACCAGGGCATGTGAAGTCTGGGATGAACCATGGAAAGTTTTGTGGGCCCTGGTTGGGGAGCTGTGGTTTTGGTGCATCACACATGACAGCTAGGGACTGAGTGTGAACGAATGTGGCCTTTCTTGTCTTTTCCTTGCGTTACCTCGCGCGCGAGAGAGAGGGAGGGGTGGGGTGGGGGGGGTGCTATTTCATGTTTGGCGGGGTGGTGATGAAAATGGATGAAGGCAGCAAATATGAATATGTACAAGTGGATTTAAGTATATATGTCTGTGTATGTATATGTATGTATACGTTGAATTGCATAGGTATGTATATGTGCGTGTGTGGGCTTTTATTTATATACATGTGTGTGTGTGTGTGTGTGTGTGTGTGTGTGTGTGTGTGTGTGTGTGTGTGTGTGTGAGAAAATCAAACAAGTATTTTAACTTAACATGACCTACAGTGATTGAATGACGTGTGAGTTGCCTGGGGAAACATGGAGCAGCAGTGGGGTGAAAACCACTCACCTTCTTTCACTTTCTCTTCTAATTTGAATTATCGAGCCACTTGCCGGTCAGCTTGAACTAAAAACACGACTTTTGGGCGAGAGCGGAGGTGATTTCTGTTTGCATTTCACATCCTAACGTAAAGTGCTTAATTGTTGTATAATCGTAGTGTATTGAACATTCTAAGCTAGAAAGAATATGCTTTTTAGAAGAATTTGCAATTGCCATAAGATTATTCAAATGAAAGTAAGATTAATATTTTGTCTGTATTGATATTTGGATATATTATTTTGTATCTGCCTTGGGGTGGGTGGGAGACATACTTATTGCACATAGGGACTTCATAGTTTCTTATCATTAAAGAGACTTAGTACCTCTAATGAAAAAAAACATATATATCTTCGTGTGAGCATGCATGACATAGAATGTAAAGATGTGCATAGAGTAGTCTTAGAAAATTGTGATGGATACAGATAGAAAATTTAGACATGTACTGGAAACAAAGAAAACGAGTAAATATGACTAAATGAGAAAACGGTACTGGAAATTATACCTGTAATGGTGTAACACAACAAAAGTAATATCATTGGAGAAGACATTGGACACTTTCCCTTCTTGTAAGGATTTATTGAATACCTTGATGATCCGAAGAGCTTTTATTGTCACCTTTATTCGTTCAGAATTCTAAGAATGATATCGACAGTACCAGCTGACCTATTCGAATTTCATTTTTATAAGCATTCAAGCACTTCGTACCTTTGAGTGTTATGGATACTTCATTTCTCATATCTGTCTCTGGAAATACGTCTTCTGTGTAGGGTATATTTGAGTGTGTGTGTGTGATTTCTATTTGTGTGTTACGGGAAGAGAGTTTTACCCTAGTGTTACCCAACCTCTTAACCCTAAGGGTGTTGTGTAGGCGTCATAATTATTAGTATTATCATGTTATTATCTTTTTATGAGTATCCGTGCTATCAAGATATGCGTCTACCTGCTGCTTCCGACAGTTTCTATGTGGAGACCGACAGCTCGAGGATTGATCGTTATGGTAATTCCTTCCTACCTCGGAACAGCTAGCTGAGCTGTGGAGTTCCCTTCTTCCTTTCCACTTCCTCCTTCAACCTTTCTGTCTTTAAGATTCAGGTGTACAATCACTGGTGAACATTGTTATTCTCACTATTTATTGTTGCTTTCACCTGAGATGGCCTTTGACTGAGGTTTATTTTCTCCCGATCCATATCGGTCACTATAGAAAAAAATAGAAATAGGAACACAATCATCTTTCATTGAAGAATTTCTTGTCATGAAATACTCTGCAAAAATGCCTATGCACTGTATTAACAACTACATGCAACAGTCACTGTATAGATATAGATTAATCCTCCATCTGAATTAGGGATATATAACATGCCATTTCACTTGAAATTACTATGATAATCAAACGACTTTCATACATATTGCGTAAGCAACGTATAAGTGAAGCTCCTTCTTATAGAGTAATGAAAAAGTCCCAAATGGTATATATTATAGTCATCCCTTAAAAATGATAGTTTTCTACAAAAGCAATTTTTACCGTTTTCTATATTTGTATTTAGCTGACGTCATATGACCATAAGTGGCAGAAGTCCAAGATCTCGACAACACATATTCAGTAATGGAACCTACAGGAATTACGTTTCCTTAGTGTATTGATCTTTTGTATTCAAACAAGCAGAAGAGTTACATCGGCATGAATGTATATTGGCGGATTTGGGGGGGAAAACTTCCTCTGCAATGCGTATGTATTTATTTTCCGACAGCCTATGAGATTTGTAGGAGGTGTTGACAAAGGTTTGCTTTCATCAGCAATTCTCATCTGTGACTTCTGAGACTTTACATCCTACATTATGGTTGTAGTGGAATATCTTCCATATACAGTAACCTTCTGTGATGAGGTCAGTACACGTTTTTTTTTTTTAATTGCTCTGCATTACGTAAGAAATTAACGCGCCCTAGAAAAAAGAGGTCAAAAGGAAGTTCAGGTCAAGTTAGTGGCGGGTGACCCCCATCTCGGCCTGCTGATACCAAAGGTAAACATTGGTAGTTAGATTTTTTTCAATACTTTCTGCTTCCTTGTTCATTCATTATATTACATACTGCTTCTTCGCAGGCTGTTATAGGATAACTAAAGGGATAAATTGTACTTAGAGTCTTTGGTAGACTCGACATAGGTATGAATATCAGGAAAAATGATGAGGTTAGTTATTACAAAAGTAGGTAATACACTTGTGAAAATCAAAGGCACTTATGAGACCTTAAGCCTACGGATATTTTGTTGTAGACCATTGAAAAATTGAAGTAAATATCGGCTGAATAAGTATTTTAATTTTTTTGGGCATATTATTCACACAATATGACGTTCATTAATCACATTTTCTTTGGTATCCATAACCCTCATCAGTATCATCTCCTTAGGTTATAATGCTCCAAATGACGCACATGGTCTCTGAATAGAATGCTAGAAAAAAAAAAATCACTTTCTAAAGCTAGTTTAACTGTGTAGCTAAACTAAAAACTTGCCATGCCGATTAGTCATCAAATATATTAAAGTTAGAACAGTGATTCAATAGATAGGCCTTACAACTGGGGCTGGCTGGACTTAGCATATTTTGCCTATAACAGTGAAAAGGAAAATATATCTCTGGTGCTGGAAGGGGAAGGTAAAGCTTTCTTAGTTTACATTAGCTTTGCTTGGCTTTACTCAGATTTGCCTAGGTGAAACATTTATAGAAATCAAAAGACCTTTTGAAAACGTAGCCCAATGTTCCTCCCTCCCCCCTCCATCCAATGTTGCTGACTGTAACTCAGTTTTCAGTTATAATTAGTGTAATAATTCATTTATAATTAGTCATACCATCAATGACTTGACTATGAATAAGCAAACTTTTCGGATGTGTTTGTACTGAATGATTTTCGTTTTGCAGTTGTAAGGCGCTAATGAATTATGTAACAAGTTTGTGGGTTATACCTCCATGCACGAATCAAACTTTTATCTATTAAGGCAAACCTCGATCACATGCATAATGTGCATGTCAATTGCATATCAGCTGAATGTTATTCCTGGTTTCACCATTATATTTTTCTGCTTTCTCTTTTTTTCTGCATTTTTCTCCATGGATAACTTCGTAATGTATATGTAAAGTGTAGACTTATTAATCTAATGTCTATTATTTAATGAATCGTGCTTTGTTGTACTGAAGTCAAAGTGTGCAAAGATGAATACATGAGGACCACATATCATGACATTTAATGTTAAAGAATGACCATGATTATTTACTACATAGCTATATGCAGTGGGTTTTATGTCACGAGGCGTGTCTTGAAGATCAAGTGGAGTCATGCATTATATAAGTTAATTAAACAAGAAGTGATAGCCATGTATTTCATAAAGTCTAGGTGTAGATGCTACATATATTTCCATGTTCTTTTTGTTTTCAAGAGTTGATTCTTTTTTCCTCATTACAGGCGGATGGATACCGGTTATGGAATGCGAGTGCTGATGATACTAGAAATTAAAAAAAAAAACGTCACATGTTACAAGAAGGCAATGGACGACACCCACAATTATCATATATATAATACAAAGGTAAATTTTTGCGTTATGTACGCACGTTCATATAGGCTTCCAATAATTATTTGACACATTCACGTTGAGGCTGGTAAAGAAGGCGAATCTTAAGGCATGACTAAGGACAGTACTCTAATGGATAGATTATCTTAACGGAAGGGAACGAAGAAGGCATGTCAGTGGAACCCCCTCGAAATGAGTTCACCATTGGTGTGCCGCAGAGAATCATCGCCCATACCAGAATATGTTTGTGCCAAAGTCATGAGGAAGGTAAAAAATGATGGTGATTGTATCAGTCTGAAAGGAGACAAACATGCTCCAAAGTTGGTATGATACATGCAGAAATCTGTGTTTGGGACTTTTCTCTCTGCAGGCAAATTTTAGAATAGAATTCGGATAAATGGAAAAGGAAATACTTATTAGGCTTTTCACTTGGTACATTAGGTCAACACTAGAGTATGCTTCTCTAGTTTATTCACCGCACTTAAAGAGCCACTAATAGGAAAGGTTTAGAGGAAGGCTGCAAAGACTCCCAGAATTAAAAGCTGAGTTACGGGGATAGATTAGAGGACCTGCTTTTTCTGCACTTGATTAAAGAAGAGTAAGGGGTGACCTGATTATGACCCACAAGTTTTTAAACCAGTTTGATGATGGCAATAGTGAATAGTTCTTCCAAAGATGCAAGAAGAACAACCAGATTGCAGAACTTGAAATTAAGTAAGAAACTATGAGAAAAGATGTAAAATGCTTTTATAACATGTTTTGGGGAATTCTGTGTATTTGACCTAGACATTTCCAAAGCTTTTGATGGCGTGGCATTGGGGTCTCATGTTTAAAGTCCTCTCCTTTGGCTTCCCTCCCTCACTTTGCTCCCCCATATTTAGCTTCCTCTCTGGCCGATCTGTCTTCGTGGTTGTTGATGGATCAGTTTCTACCCCTTTCTCTGTCTGCAGCAGTGTCTCTCAAGGTTCAGCCCTGTCTTCTCCACTTTTGCTCCTTTATTAATGATTTCCTTTCTTTCACAAATAACCAAATGCACTCTTACATTGACAGCTCAACACTGGATTCCTCTCCACCCTTCTTTTCTGCCCCTTCTCTAACTTGAATTGCATCTTGTCTCGACACAACTTCCTCAGTAAGTTTAGGCTTGGATAGGATGTCTCATTGGAGTAGACAAAATCTGGTTGACTTTAATGCTTCCAAGACATAGTTTCTATGCGTCTCTCTATTGAATATTCCACTTTCCTTTCGCCTTTGAAGGTTCTGTAGTTCGACCTCTTCACTCATTGAACATACTTGGTATTACAGTAACTTCCACTCTGTCTTGGAAACCCCACATTACTGGAATAGCTAACTCTGCCTCTAAGAAACTGGGAGTCCTGTTTAGTAGTCAAAATTTCTTTTTTTCCAAACATTTGCTCCATTTGTACAAGAAATTGATCCATCCTTTTATGGAGTACTCCTCTCACATGTGTATTGGTTCCAGCTCTGCATTCTTACCTGACAAAGTTGACTCTAATGTGGTCCATCTTATAAACTCGGCCATAATAACCTCAGAACTTGATCCAGCACTTTGACACCAGTATACTGCATTGTCCCAATTCACTCACTTGTGCATACCTTTCACCCTCTTGCATCTACAGGACCTAATTGCTCAAAAAAATTTTGC
This sequence comes from Panulirus ornatus, assembly GCF_036320965.1. Classification (NCBI taxonomy): domain Eukaryota; kingdom Metazoa; phylum Arthropoda; class Malacostraca; order Decapoda; family Palinuridae; genus Panulirus; species Panulirus ornatus. The sequence goes on from NC_092286.1 coordinate 12,255,459, forward strand.
CTCCATTCTTCCATTTCCAGTTTGGTTTCCCCGTTCCCCTTGTTCCCTTCACTTCTAAAACACAAGACTTATTTTTCAACCCGTCCCCACTCATTCTCTCTATATGTCCTGATCATTTCAGCGCATCCTCTTCAACGCTCTCAACAACACTTTTTCTTACCACTTCTCTCTTACCCTTTCCTTACTTACTTGATCATACCACTTCACAACACATATTGTTCTCAAACATTTCATATCCAACACATCCGCACTTCTCCGCACAGTCTTATGTATAGCCCATGCCTCATCCATATAATGTTGTTGGGACCACTGTACTTCCATGCATAGCCATTTTTGCCGTCCGAGGTAACGATCTATCTTTCCACATGTTCTTCAATATTCCTAGAACCTTCCCCCCCATCACCCACCCTGTGACTCACTTCTACCTCCATTGTTCCATTTGCTACTATATCCACTCCTAGGCATCAAAAATGCTCCTTTTCCTCAATGTTTTCTCCACACAGACCCACATCAAACCTGTCACTCATCCTTGCTAAAACTAATAACCTTACTTTTATTCACATTTACTCTCAACTTCCTCCTTTCACACACTTCCAACCTCGGTCACCAACTTCTGCAGTTTCTCATTCATTCTGCCACCAGTGCTGTCATCAGCAAACAATAACTGACTCACTTTTCAGTCCCTCTTCATCTCCTACAGTCTGTATACTAACCCCTCTTCCAAAGATGCTTGTGTTTACCTCCCTCACCACCTCATCCATAAACAAACTAAACAGCCGTGGTGTACATTACACACCCCTGCTGCAGACTGACCCTCACTCGAAACCATTCTCTATACTCTCCTCCTACTTGCATACGTAACTTACACCCTTGATAAAAGCTTCTCACTGCTAGCAGCTTTTCTTCCACACTTAAGGCCTTCCACAAGGCATCTCTATGAACCTTGCCATGCCTTGTAACATCCACTGTTTTTTGAAAACCCCACATTATGGAAACAGCTAAGTCTGCCTCTAAGAAACTGAGTCCATGGAAATATCTGAGTCATCCTCTAAGAAACTGGGAGTCTTATTTTGGTGTCGAAATTTCCTTTCTTCTGAACAGTTGCTCCATTTATACAAAGAATTGCTTTGTCCTTGTATGGAGTACTGTATTCACATCTGATGTGGTTCTAGCTCAGCATCCTTACTTGTCAGAGTTGAGTCAAAAGTGGTCCTCTCCCAGGGTAACTTCAAAACTTGACCCTCTTGCCCTACGCCACAATGTTGGTTTGTTTTCCCTCCTCTATAGGTACTACTTTGGTTTTTGCTCCTTAGAGCTGGCTGCTTGTGTGCCTCCACCACTAGGTACACCATACAATACTCGGCAAGCTGCTGCATCACATGATTACTGTGTGGCTGTTGCCAACTCGAGGGATAACTGTTTCTTTCGCTACACCTCAAAGCTTCGGAATGCTCTACCTTTTCAGGTCTTTCCCAACAGTTATGACCTGGCATGTTATAAAAGACAGGCTTTCCATTCCTCAAAAAATCATGAATACTTTCCCTTGTCCCTTCATTTTTCCCTTTCATAAGGCCTGGCCCTGATGAACACTTTTGCCTGTGAATGGAACCTAAAAAATGAGTTTCTTCAATATTGATGGTGGTATGGTGTCATATGTCCATTGTACAAACATTTTTGTGTGTCCCACCTAATTTATACATAGACTCACCTGCTGATATTGCAGTCTTAGAGACTACATTACTAAATCTTCCTTCTCAATCCACTAATGGCATGTTATGAGACATGTTACTGCCTGAAAAAAGGTAAAAATGAGAAACTCACTCAGAATGAGTAATATAATCTTATGTCTATCATTTCAGTCTCATGTTAATCACTATGTATTATAACATTATATATATACATCAGGATAAAGTCAATGCCCAAGTCATGTAAGAAAGTAGATAAAAAAATGTGGTATGTAACATGTACAGCACTTCAAAAAGAATTTCAGCGGATGGAACCATGGAAGCGGAAGTGAATCATAGGGTGGGGAAGGGGGGCGAAAATTCTGGGAGCCTTGAAGAATGTTTGGAAGTCAAGAACATTATCTCGGAAAGCAAAAATGGCTATGTTTGAAGGAATAGTGGTTCCAACAATGTTGTATGGTTGCGAGGCGTGGGCTATGGATAGAGTTGTGCGCAGGAGGGTGGATGTGCTGAAAATGAGATGTTTGAGGACAATATGTGTTGTGAGGTGGTTTGATCGAGTAAGTAATGTAAGGGTAAGAGAGATGTGTGGAAATAAAAAGAGTGTGGTTGAGAGAGCAGAAGAGGGTGTTTTGAAATGGTTTGGTCACATGGAGAGAATGAGTGAGGAAAGATTGACCAAGAGGATATTTGTGTCAGAGGTGGAGGGAACGAGGAGAAGTGGGAGACCAAATTGGAGGTGGAAATATGGAGTGAAAAAGATTTTGAGTGATCGGAGCCTGAACATGCAGGAGGGTGAAAGGCGTGCAAGGAAAAGAGTGAATTGGAACGATGTGGTATACCGGGGTCGACGTGCTGTCAATGGATTGAACCATGGCATGTGAAACGTCTGGGATAAACCATGGAAAGTTGTGTGGGGCGTGGATGTGGAAAGGGAGCTGTGGTTTCGGTGCATTATTACATGACAGCTAGAGACTGAGTGTTAACGAATGTGGCCTTTGTTGTCTTTTCCTAGCGCTACCTCGCACACATGAGGGGTGAGGGGGTTGTTATTCCATGTGTGGCGAGGTGGCGATGTGAATGAATAAAGGCAGACAGTATGAATTATGTACATGTGTATATATGTATATGTCTGTGCGTGTATATATATGTATACATTGAGATGTATAGGTATGTATATTTGTGTGTGTGAACGTGTATGTATATACATGTGTATGTGGGTGGGTTGGGCCATTCTTTCGTCTGTTTCCTTGCACTACCTTGCTAATGCGGGAGACAGCGACAAAGCAAAATAAGAATATAATAGATAATAAATATGAACTATTCTTTAAATTCACTCTGTACATTAACAAAAGTATCATGCTCTGGTTCATATTGCATTTTATAATTTGATGTAGAAGAAATAACTTCAGTAACATGATCATGCACACCTGAATCAGGAAATGACAATATTATTATTATTATTATTTTACTTTGTCACTGTCTCCCGTGTTAGTGAGGTAGCACAAGGAAACAGACGAAAGAAAGGCCCAACCCACCCACATACACATGTATATACATACATGACAATATGAACAAAAATATGTAACACATTTCATAATTTCAAATCTCAATCAGGAGCATTTGTAGACATTATGAAATACTTTTGGTTTAAAATCCAGTATGAAAAGAAATGGATACAAGACACAGTAACTTGGGTATAAGTATGTACAATAACCTACCTACCTCTTTATTATCATCACTAATACACATCTCTATTTTATAAACTAAAGAGCTGGAATTACTTACATATAAAACACAATTATACATTTGTGAGTAGGAAAGATGGTCAGCTGGCATTATTGGATTACATATGAATTGAAAAGCATGTAAAAGTGAGCTTTTGGATGTAAATGAGCTGAGAGCAGCAGCTGGTGGGATGTCTGATTAGTATCTTGTGGAGGTAAGGGTGAAGAGTTGTAGAGGTTTTAGAAAAAGAGGAAACAGTATCAGAGAGAAGAGAGTGTGGTAAGAGTAAGTATGCTTGGAAAAAAGTCTTGTGTGAAGAAATACCAGAAGAGCTTGAGCATAGAATAGCAAAGGGTTGAGAGTAGATAAAGCAAGGGGAGTGTGTAAGGATAGGGAGGTATGTAGGGATGCAGTGCTGGCACATGTGGGAGATGCATGTGGCATGCAAAAAGGTAGGAGGTGGGCAGATCAGAAAAGGTAGTGAGCATGGGGATGAAAAAATAAAGCTGCTAGTGAAAGAGAAAAGAGAAGTGTTCGGGAAGAAGTGCAAATGACTGGAGGATGTACAAGACAAAGTGGTAGGGGATCAAGAAGGTTCAGGGGTTGAAAAAGAAGGCAAATGAGATTGGAGTGAGCAAGTATCAGTATAATTTAAGGAGAATAAGAAGAGGTGTTGGAAGGAGGTTAATAATGTGTGAAAAACAAGAGAACAAATAGGAACATCAGTGAAGAGGGGGAAAAAGGGGAAGAAGTAACACATAGTGAGGAAAAGAAGGAGAGAATATTTTGAAAGACTGTTGAATGTGTTTAATGATAGGTTAGCAGATATAGGTCGTTTGGGTCAGAGAGGTATGCAGTGTGAGAGAGTCATGAAGAGTGGACTGGTGAAGAAAGAAGAGGTTGTGAAAGCCTTATCTAAGATGAAATATGGCAAAGTGACTCAAACGGATGGTATTGGGGTTGAATGTATTTAGAAAGGGGGACTTTGTTATTGATTATTACCACATATCTCTCTTTACTTCTCTAATGTGGGAGACAGTGACAAAATATAATAAATAGATGAAAATAAATCTCTTATTTATTCATTACTTACTCAGTTTAATCACCTCCCACCACTTATTGTTCCTCAAATATTTCATTTCCAACCCATCATCTTCCTCCATACAACCCTATCTATAGCCCATATCTTTCAACCATATAATATTATTGGAACTACAATTCTTTCAAACACCTATTTTCTCTCTCCGAGATAACGTTCTTTCTTTCCATACACTTTTCATTGCTTCCAGAACCTTCCTCCCCCATCCTATGACTCACTTCTGCTTCCAGGGTTCCATTTCCTTCTAAGTCCACTGCCAGATATCTAAAACACTTCATTTCCTCCAATTTTTCTCCATTCAAACTTACATCCTAACTAGCTTTTCCCTCAACCCTGCTGAACCTAATAACCTTGCTCTTATTCACAGTTACTTTCAACTTTCTACTTTCACATGCTTTTCCAAACTCATTCACCAACTTCTGCACTTTCTCACTCAAATCAGCCACCAACAACTGACTCACTTCCCAGGTCCTCTCATCCCCAACAGACTACTTACTCACCACTCTCTCCAAAACTCTTGCATTTACCTCCCTAATCACTCCATCCATAAACACATTAAACAACCATCACACACCCCTGATGCAGATCAACCTTCACTGGGAACCTGTCTCTCTCCTCTCTTCCTACTTGTACACATGCCTTACACCCTTGATAAAAACTTCTCTGCTTCTAGTAGCTTACCTCCCACACCATATACTCTTAAGACCTTTCACAAAGCATCTCTATCAACCCTATCATATGTCTTCTCCAGATCCATAAATGCTGCATATAAATCCATCTGTTTTTCTAAGTACTTCTCACACATTCTTCAAAGCAACCACCTGATCCACACATCCTCCACCACTTCTGAAACCGCACCACTCATCTCCAATCTGATGCTTTGTACATGCCTTCACACTCTCAGTCAATACCCTCCCATACAATTTTCCAGGAATGCTCAACAAATGTATACCTATATAGTTTGAACACTCACTTTTATCCCCTTTGCCTTTGTACAATAGCAGTATACAGGCACATCATCATAATTCATACATACACTGAATATCCTTACCAACCAATCAACAGCACAGTCACTCCCTTTCTTAATGAATTCTACTGCAGTACCATCCAAACCTGCTGCCCTGCCACATTTCATCTTCTGCAAGGCTTTCACCACCCCGTTCTCCCTTAACCAAACCATTCTCCCTGACTCTCACTTCACACGCCACCCCGACCAAAACACCCTACATTGGCCACTCTGTTATCAAACCCATTCAACAAACCTTTAAGATACTTGCTCCATCTCCTCATTTAATCACTATCTGATATCGCTTCCCCCTTCACCGATGTTCCTATTTGTTCTCTTATCTTACACACGTTATTAACCTCCATCCAAAACTTCATTTTATTTTACCTAAAGTTTAATGGTACTCTCTCACCCCACTTGCTCCATCTCATTTAATCACTATCTGTTATCACTTCCCTCCTTCACCGATGTTCCCATTTGTTCTCTTATCTTACACACGTTATTTACTCCCTTCAAAAACGTCATTTTATTATACCTAAAGTTTAATGGTACTCTCTCACCCCCAACTGTCATTTGCCCTCTTTTTCAACCCTTGAACCTTCCTCTTGACCTCTTGCCTCTTTCTCTTATACATCTCCCAGCCATTTGCACTCCTTCCTTGTAAGTATCGTTCAAACGCCTCTTTTTTCTCTTTCACTAACAACTTTACTTCTTCATCCCACCACTCACTACCCTTTCTGATCTGCCCACCTCCCACCTTTCTCATGCCACGTGCAACTTTTGCACATGCCATCACTGTTTCCCTAAGTGCATCCCATTCCTCACCCACTCACCTCACGTCATTTCCTCTCACCTTTTGCCATTCTGCATTCAATTTCTCATGGTGCTTCCTCACACAAGTATCCATTCCAAGCTCACTTACTCTCACCGCTCTCTTCTCCCCAACATTCTCTTTTCTTTTTGAAATCCCTTACAAATCTTCACCTTCACTTCCACAAGATAGTGATCAGACATCCTACCAGCTGCCCCTCTCAGCCCATTAACATCCTAGTCTCTCTTGTACATGCCTTTCAATTAACATGTAATCTAATAATGGCCTTTGACCAGGTTTCCTACTCACATACTTGAGAACATCTCTCTGTCTAAACTAGGTTGTCCCAGTCACCTGTCTTTTTTCAGCACACAAATCCACAAGCTATTCACCATATCCATTCACAACACTGAACACCCCATGCACACCAATTTTACCCTCAACTGCCATATTACTCCCCTTTGCATTTAAATCACCCATCACTAATACCCAGTCTTGTGCACCAGAGCTGCTTCCAAAACACCTGCCTCATGATCTTTCTTCTCATGACCAGGTGCGTAAGCACCAATTATCACCCATCTCTTTCCATCCACTTTCAGTGTTACCCACATCAATCTAGAATTTACTTCCTTACACTCTATCACACACTCCCACAACTGCTTCAGGAGTAGTGTTACTCCTTCCTTAGCTCTTGTCTCTCACCAACCCCTGACTTTATTCTCAAGACTTTTTCAAACCATTCTTCCCCTTTACCCTTCAGCTTCATTACACTCAGAGCCAGAACATTTAGATTTCTTTCCTCAAACATACTACCTATCTCTCCTTTCTTCTCATCTTGGTTTCATCCATACACATTCAGACTTACATATACATATCAACATATACACATATACATACACATACACAACCATATACATATATACATATGTAAATATTCATACTTGCTTGCCTTTATCCATTCACAGTGCCACCCTGCCCCACAGGAAACAGCATCACCACCTCCTGCATCAGCTTGGTAGCGCCAGGAAAACAGACAGAAAATGCCACATTCGTTTACACCGAAACCACAACTCCCTATCCACATCCAAGCCCCACAGACCTTTCTTTGGTTTACCCCAGATGTTTCACATGCCCTGGTTCAGTCCATTTACAGCACGTCGACCCCGATATACCACATCAACCCAATTCCTAGCATGTCTCTCTCTCTTGCATATTCAGTCCCCGATTGCTCAAAATCTTTTTCACTCCATCCTTCCACCTCTAATTTGGTCTCCCGCTTCTCCTTGTTCCCTCCACCTCTGAGACATATATCCTCTTTGTCAACCTTTCCTCACTCATTCTTTCCATTTGTCCAAACCTATGCAACACATCCTCTTTTGCTCTTTCAACCATACTCTTTTTATATCCACACATCTCTTTTACCCTTTCATTACTTACTTGATCAGTTCACCTCACACCACATATTGTTCTCAAACATTTCATTTCCAAACCATCCACCCTTCTCCATACAACTCAATCTATATACCATCCCTCACAACCATATAATATTGTTGGAACTACTATTCCTTCAAACATACCTATTTTCGCTCTCTGAGATAACATTCTCTCCTTCCACACATTCTTCATCGCTCCAGAACCTTTGCTTCCTTCCCCATCTTATGACCTACTTCCATGTCCATGGTTCCATCTGCTGCAAAGCCCACTCCCAGATATCTAAAACACTTCACTTCCTCCAGTTTTCTCCATTCAAACTCACATCCCAACTAACTTGTCCCTCGCTGCTGCTGAACTTAAATAAACCTTGCTCTTATTCACATTTACTTTCAACTTTCTCCTTTTTAACACTTTTCCAAACTCATTTACCAACTTTTGCAGTTTCTCACTCAAATCAGCCACCATTGCTGTATCATCGATGAACAACAACTGACTCACTTCCCAAGCCCTTTCATCCACAACAGACTGCATACTCGCCCCTCTCCAAAACTCTTGCATTTACCTCCTGAACCACCCCATTGTCTTTCCACTATACTTATCAGTTAAATATTTTTTCCCCTGATATGCATCTTTTTTATAGGTATAGATGTTGATATATATCTCTTATCTGTGCTCCATGGATTATTGCCTTAGATATTTCAGCTGTTACTAGTAATTTAGTTCATTTACCACATTAACATGGATTGTGAAAGATATCTGAACTCTTTCTAAATCTGAGATTTTGCCCAACTTGTAGGGTGCTGTTAGAGCACTACAATATTCAATTCCAGAAAGAATTTTACGTCAGCAAATCACACCTCTGCTAGAGGTCGCTTTCCCATGAGATACGCTTTGCCACCTCACGCCACCAGTTGCTGTGCTTCCTTCGCGCCGTCCAGATGGTTTTCTGCAGCTGCGAGCTTGGCAGCCTTCTTCCCGTGATCCCTCTGGAGCGGAAAGGCTTTGCTACAGCCTGTGACTCAGTTTGGGGCTGGCTGCAACACCACCCGTGATCCGTTTAGGAGCAGGGAGGGAAGTGCGTTGTTGATGCACTTGTGGAGTTGACGACTCTCACACTGACCTGCACCGCCGCCTTGCTATCGCCGCCACCATGTCGGATGTCCCGGGCAGTTCCACCAGCATACGGAGGTCGAGTAAGGAGGGCGATTCTGAACATGCCAGGCATGTGAGGAAAGGCTCACATATGTCAAATGCTCTTGCAAAGTCATTTTAAATCACATCAGCATTTTTTTTGTTTTCCAGAGCTTCAAGTTGAAGTCCTATCATAGTGGTCAAGCAACTGAGAGAGGCAAAGCCCAATCCAGTCTGCCTGCTGTGTCTTTTTTGAAATCTGCAGGTGGGCTCTGTTTGTGTCTTCTTCTAAATAAACTGATGGAACTGGAACCAGTAGCTCCAGCTGGAGTTGCTGAAAGGGCAGCCAAATGCAAAAGCTCATGTTGTACTAGATGTGCAACAGTCTTGACAAACAAACCACAAAGCAAGACTCTCCTACCCTGTTTACTTTCATAACTTCAGTCACTTTGCCTCTTAGGACTCTTTCAAAAATTTTAATGATATGCAGTGTTATTGCTATCAGGCAATTGTTTTTTAGGACTGCTTTGCCTCCCCCTTGGTGGAGTGGGGTGATGTGGGTTATTTTCAGACTCTCATGGATGATAGCAGAATTCAGACTTTTTCTCCAGAGGATATATATTCACATTGTAAAAGATTTTTTTTTGCATTTCTTAAGTTTCATGAGTCTAGGCATAGCTCAATAGCCTTCTTGAAATCTTGTGTTGAAGTGGTGATATCTTCTATGTGTATGCTTAGGGTAAGTAGTAGTTGGTAGGCAGTTAATGTCTAGGGAGTTATATTACCAGTCCTACCTACCTGGGTATTGGAAAGGTTAGTGATGCCTGCACAGTGAGCCAGCACTTCATTGGTTGTCAAGTTGCACTCCTCTGACCTAGTTAGCTGTCTTTTCTCTTTCCTTTACCCGCATATGGACTACTGGCATTCTGTCCGCAACCATACAATCTCTCGTTGTCATACATGACATTTGACAACACTTAATTAACACAGCTCATTCTTTGTAACTCTAGTTTCCTGCCAAGAGCACTATGCTGTCAGTGGATTGAATCAGGGCATGTGAAGCGTCTGGGGTAAACCATGGAAAGTTGTGTGGGGCCTGGATGTGGAAAGGGAGCTGTGGTTTGCGTGGCAGCTAGAGACTGAGTGTGAACGAATGGGGCCTTTGTTGTCTTTTCCTAGTGCTACCTCGCACACATGAGGGGGGAGGGGAATGGTATTCCATGTGTGGCGAGGTGGCGATGGAAGTGAATGGGAGCAGACAGTGTGAATTGTGTGCATGGGTATATATGTATGTGTCTGTGTATGTATATATATGTGTACATTGAGATTGTACACTGTACACTGTTTCCTTGCACTACCTCGCAAACGCGGGAGACAGCGACAAAGCAAAATAATAAATAATAAATAGATATTTATATATATATATATATACATAAATGCCCATACATGCACATATACATATACATATCAACATATACACACTTAAACATACATAGACATCTACATATATACACATGTACATATTCATACTTGATTGCCTTCATCCATTTCTGGCACTACCCTGCCCCACAGGGAACAGCATCGCTACCCCCTGATTCAGCAGGGTAGTGCCATGAAAACAGACAAAAAAGGCCACATTCATCCACAGTCTCTAGCTTCATATGTAATGCACTGAAACCATAGCTTCCTGTCCACATCCAGGCCCCACAGACCTCTTCATGGTTTATCCCAGACGTTTCACATTCCCTGCTTCAGTCCATTCACAGCCCATCGACCCTGGTAAACCACATCGTTCCAATTCATTCTATTCCTTGCACGCCTCTCACACTCCTGTATGTTAAGGCCATGATTGCTCAAAATCTTTTTCACTCCATCCTTCCACCTCCAATTTGGTCTCCTGCTTCTCCTTATTCCCTCCAACTCTGACACATATATCCTCTTTGTCAATCTTTCCTTACTCATTCTCTCCATATGTCCAAAGCATTTCGACACACTCTCTTCTGCTCTCTCAACCACACTCTTTATTTCCTAACATCTCTCTTAACCTTTCATTCTTTCATTACTTGCTCGATCAAACCACCTTACACCACATATTGTCCTCAAACATTTCATTTTCAACACCTCCGCCCTCCTCCATAGAACCCTATCTATAGCCCATGCCTCACGACCATATAATATTGTTGGAACTAGATGAAAGTGATTGGTTCCCAACTAATGTCTGTTTGCAGCAGGGGTGCAAGATGTCTCCATGGTTGTTTAATTTGTTTATGGATGGGGTTGTTAGGGAGGTAAATGCAAGAGCTTTGGAGAAGGGCAAGTATGCAGTCTGTTGTTGATGAGAGGGCTTGGGAAGTGAGTCAGTTGTTGTTCGCTGATGATACAGCGCTGGTGGCTAATTTGGGTGAGAAACTGCAGAATTTGGTGACTGAGTTTGGTAAAGTGTGTGCAAGAAGAAAGCTGAGAGTAAATGTGAATAAAAGTGATCAAACAAGAAGTGATGATTTTATATATTGAGATACTACTAACATGTTATTAAAACCTGATAATAAAACCGTATAAATAAGCCCCATATAACTTGTATTGCAGGCTGCTTCAAGGCTATTCATCCACAAGTACAATAGATGGAAGGAATAATGACGATGCGAGTGAAGAGTCTTGTTGCCAGACAAGACCCGGACTTGGGTGAATAATCTCTACCTGTCAAGTAACATCATGATTAATGTGATGAACCATATCATGTGTTCAGGATTTCTGTTCAGGCCATGCTTTCACCTGCTGACGGTGATCAACACGTTGCTCATCTGCTACTAGTCCAAGCTGGTGGACCTCCTCCAGACCAGGCAAGTGAGGTCCTACAGTATCAAGCTGCCTCTCTTGGGGCAGCTGAACCCTCCACCCTTGTAGCTCACAGTTGAGGAACCTCCAGACCCACAGAACCCATACGTCGATCCTCTCAGCAAGATCCTTTGTCTGATCAGGAGCATTAGGTCCCTGAATGAGCCAGTGGCCATACCAGAGGTGCCTGTAGGGTATGTGGAGCAGCTCCAGATAGTGTGAGGCTTCCTGTCCTTCTCCTCCTGCTGGGGTCCGTGATAGTGGTTGCACTGTTGCTCTAGTGCCTCTCAAATGCCTTCAGGAGGCTGCTGAGGGCCAGGGCCACCCTTACTGAGGTAGGTAACCCTGACACTGCTGGACCCAAGGGCAAGGTGGTAGTTGACCTTCAGGGTGACACTACCATACCTGAGGGTGAGGTAATTGACCTTCAGGGTGACACTACCAGACCCAAGGGTGACATAATCAACCTTCTGGGTTACACTACCATAATTGCCTGATTATTTACAGGATTATGCAAGTGAAAATATGTTTACTTTTAGACTAATGCAAAATACTTGCTTTTGAAACATATGTTAGTGTAATTGCTTATAAAATTGTTGATCATTTTCTTTTATCTTATCTCATTGTTCACCATGTTTTTTTCATCAGTTTTTTTGACAAGCCTTTTTCACAGTATTTGTAATACTCTGCAAGATAATGCCAGGAAACAGATGAAGAATGGCCCATCCTCTCATATACACATATATATACATAAACACCCATACATGCACATATACTTTTTTTTTATTATTATACTTGATCACTGTCTCCTGCGTCAGTGAGGTAGCGTCAGGAAAGAGATGAAGAATTACCCATCCACTCATATACACATAAATGCCCATACATGCACATATACACGTACTATTTATTTTTATTATATCTAGTTGCTGTTTCCCGAGTTAGCAAGGTAGCACAAGGAAACAGACGAAAGAATGGCCCAACCCACCCACATACACATGTATATACATAAACACCCACACACGCTCATATACATACCTATACATTTCAATGTATACATAGATATACACAGATATATACATATAGACACATGTATATATTCATACTTGCTTCCTTCATCCATTCCCATCACCACCCCACCACACATGAAATGGCATCCCCCTCCCCTCGCATGCGCACGAGGTAGCGTTAGGAAAAGACAACAAAGGCCACATTCGTTCACACTCAGCCTCTAGCTGTCATGTGTAATGCACCAAAACCACAGCTCCCTTTCCACATCCAGGCTCCACAAAACTTTCCATGTTTTACCCCAGACGCTTCACATGTCTTTAGTCAATCCATTGACAGCTCGTTGACCCCGGCATACCACATCGTTCCAATTCACTCTATTCTTTGCATGCCTTTCACCCTCCTGTATATTCAGGCCCTGATTGCTCAAAATCATTTTCACTCCATCCTTCCACCTCCACATGTACACATATACATACAAAGGAAGGAACAGAGAAGGGGGCTGGATGAGGATGTTTCCTCAGAGGCCCAGTCCTCTGTTCTTAACGCTACCTCGCTGATGCGGGATATGGCGAATAGTATGAAAGAAAGATATATATATATATACAGGGGTGTGTGATGTCTCCATGGTTGTTTATTTTGTTTATGGATGGGGTTGTTAGAGAGATGAATGCTAGAGTTTTGGAAAGAGGGGCAAGTATGCAGTCTGTTGTGGATGAGAGAGCTTGGGAAGTGAGTCAGTTGTTTGCTGATGATATAGCACTGGTGGCTGATTCATTTAAGAAACTGCAGAAGCTGGTGACTGAGTTTGGTAAAGTGTGTGAAAGAAGAAAGTTGAGAGCAAATGTGAATAAGAGCAAGGTTATTAGGTACAATAGGGTTGAGGGTCAAGTCAATTGGGAGGTAAGTTTGAATGGAGAAAAACTGGAGGAAGTGAAGTGTTTTAGATATCTGGGAGTGGATTTGGCAGCGGATGGAACCATGGAAGCGGAAGTGAATCATAGTGTGGGGGAGGGGGCGAAAATTCTGGGAGCCTTGAAGAATGTGTGGAAGTCGAGAACATTATCTCGGAAAGCAAAAATGGCTATGTATGAAGGAATAGTGGTCCCAACAATGTTGTATGGTTGCGAGGCGTGGGCTATGGATAGAGTTGTGCGCAGGAGGGTGGATGTGCTGGAAATGAGATGTTTGAGGACAATATGTGGTGTTCAGGTGGTTTGATCGAGAAGTAATGATAGGGTAAGAGAAATGTGTGGTAATAAAAAGAGTGTGGTTGAGAGAGCAGAAGAGGGTGTTTTGAAATGGTTTGGTCACATGGAGAGAATGAGTGAGGAAAGATTGACCAAGAGGATATATATTTCAGAGGTGGAGGGAACGAGGAGAAGTGGGAGACCAAATTGGAGGTGGAAAGATGGAGTGAAAAAGATTTTGAGTGATCGGGGCCTGAACATGCAGGAGGGTGAAAGGCGTGCAAGGAATAGAGTGAATTGGAACGATGTGGTGTACCGGGGTCGACGTGCTGTCAATGGATTGAACCAGGGCATGTGAAGTGTCTGGGGTAAACCATGGAAAGTTGTGTGGGGCCTGGATGTGGAAAGGGAGCTGTGGTTTTGGTGCATTATTACATGACAGCTAGAGACTGAGTGTTGTCTTTTCCTAGCGCTACCTCGCACACATGAGGGGGAGAGGGGGTAGTTATTTCATGTGTGGCGGGGTGGTGATGGGAATGAATAAAGGTAGACAGTATGAATTATGTACATGTGTATATATGTATATGTCTGTGTGTGTGTATACATATGTGTACATTGAGATGTATAGGTATGTATATTTGCGTGTGTGGACGTGTATGTATATACTTGTGTATATGGGTGGGTTAGGCCATTCTTTCGTCTGTTTCCTTGCGCTACCTTGCTAACGCGGGAGACAGCAACAAAGCAAAATAAATAATAAATATATATATATATATTCCAACAATGTTGTATGGTTGCGAGGCGTGGGCTATGGATAGAGTTGTGTACAGGAGGATGGATGTGCTGGAAATGAGATGTTTGAGGACAATGTGTGGTGTGAGGTGGTTTGATCGAGTAAGTAATGTAAGGGTAAGAGAGATGTGTGGAAATAAAAAGAGCATGGTTGAGAGAGCAGAAGAGGGTGTTTTGAAATGGTTTGGGCACATGGAGAGAATGAGTGAGGAAAGATTGACCAAGAGGATATATGTGTCGGAGGTGGAGGGAACGAGGAGAAGTGGGAGACCAAATTGGAGGTGGAAAGATGGAGTGAAAAAGATTTTATGTGATCGGGGCCTGAACATGCAGGAGGGTGAAAGGAGGGCAAGGAATAGAGTGAACTGGATTGATGTGGTATACCAGGGTTGACGTGCTGTCAGTGGATTGAATCAGGGCATGTGAAGCGTCTGGGGTAAACCATGGAAAGCTGTGTAGGTATGTATATTTGCGTGTGTGGACGTATGTATATACATGTGTATGGGGGTGGGTTGGGCCATTTCATTCGTCTGTTTCCTTGCGCTACCTCGCAAACACGGGAGACAGCGACAAAGTATAAAAAAAAATAATATATATATATATATATATATATATATATATATATATATATATATATATATATATATATATCCCTTTCACCCCTATCCCTGGGGATAGGGGTGAAAGAATACTTCCCACGCATTCCTCGCGTGTCATAGAAGGCGACTAGAGGGGACGGGAGCGGGGGGCCAGAAATCCTCCCCTTCTTGTATTTTTTAACTTTCTAAAATGGGAAACAGAAGAAGGAGTCAGGCGGGGAGTGCTCATCCTCCTCAAAGGCTCAGACTGGGGTGTCTAAATGTGTGTGGATGTAACCAAGATGTGAAAAAAGGAGAGATAGGTAGTATGTTTGAGGAAAGGAACCTGGATGTTTTGGCTCTGAGTGAAACGAAGCTCAAGGGTAAAGGGGAAGAGTGGTTTGGGAATGTCTTGGGAGTAAAGTCAGGGGTTAGTGAGAGGACAAGAGCAAGGGAAGGAGTAGCAGTACTCCTGAAACAGGAGTTGTGGGAGTATGTGATAGAATGTAAGAAAGTAAATTCTCGATTAATATGGGTAAAACTGAAAGTTGATGGAGAGAGATGGGTGATTATTGGTGCATATGCACCTGGGCATGAGAAGAAAGATCATGAGAGGCAAGTGTTTTGGGAGCAGCTGAATGAGTGTGTTAGTGGTTTTGATGCACGAGACCGGGTTATAGTGATGGGTGATTTGAATGCAAAGGTGAGTAATGTGGCAGTTGAGGGAATAATTGGTATACATGGGGTGCTCAGTGTTGTAAATGGAAATGGTGAAGAGCTTGTGGATATATGTGCTGAAAAAGGACTGGTGATTGGGAATACCTGGTTTAAAAAGCGAGATATACATAAGTATACGTATGTAAGTAGGAGAGATGGCCAGAGAGCGTTATTGGATTACGTGTTAATTGACAGGCGCGCGAAAGAGAGACTTTTGGATGTTAATGTGCTGAGAGGTGCAACTGGAGGGATGTCTGATCATTATCTTGTGGAGGCTAAGGTGAAGATTTGTATGGGTTTTCAGAAAAGAAGAGTGAATGTTGGATTGAAGAGGGTGGTGAGAGTAAGTGAGCTTGGGAAGGAGACTTGTGTAAGGAAGTACCAGGAGAGACTGAGTACAGGATGGAAAAAGGTGAGAACAATAGAAGTAAGGGGAGTGGAGGAGGAATGGGATGTATGTAGGGAATCAGTGATGGATTGCGCAAAAGATGCTTGTGGCATGAGAAGAGTGGGAGGTGGGTTGATTAGAAAGGGTAGTGAGTGGTGGGATGAAGAAGTAAGATTATTAGTGAAAGAGAAGAGAGAGGCATTTGGACAATTTTTCCAGGGAAAAAATGCAATTGAGTGGGAGATGTATAAAAGAAAGAGACAGGAGGTCAAGAGAAAGGTGCAAGAGGTGAAAAAGAGGGCAAATGAGAGTTGGGGTGAGAGAGTATCATTAAATTTTAGGGAGAATAAAAAGATGTTCTGGAAGGAGGTAAATAAAGTGCGTAAGACAAGGGAGCAAATGGGAACTTCAGTGAAGGGCGCAAATGGGGAGGTGATAACAAGTAGTGGTGATGTGAGAAGGAGATGGAGTGAATATTTTGAAGGTTTGTTGAATGTGTTTGATGATAGAGTGGCAGATATAGGGTGTTTTGGTCGAGGTGGTGTGCAAAGTGAGAGGGTTAGGGAAAATGATTTGGTAAACAAAAAAAGGGGGTGACTGTATTATTGACTGGTTGGTAAGGTTATTTAATGTATGTATGACTCATGGTGAGGTGCCTGAGGATTGGCGGAATGCGTGCATAGTGCCATTGTACAAAGGCAAAGGGGATAAGAGTGAGTGCTCAAATTACAGAGGTATAAGTTTGTTGAGTATTCCTGGTAAATTATATGGGAGGGTATTGATTGAGAGGGTGAAGGCATGTACAGAGCATCAGATTGGGGAAGAGCAGTGTGGTTTCAGAAGTGGTAGAGGATGTGTGTATCAGGTGTTTGCTTTGAAGAATGTATGTGAGAAATACTTAGAAAAGCAAATGGATTTGTATGTAACATTTATGGATCTGGAGAAGGCATATGATAGAGTTGATAGAGATGCTCTGTGGAAGGTATTAAGAATATATGGTGTGGGAGGCAAGTTGTTAGAAGCAGTGAAAAGTTTTTATCGAGGATGTAAGGCATGTGTACGTGTAGGAAGAGAGGAAAGTGATTGGTTCTCAGTGAATGTAGGTTTGCGGCAGGGGTGTGTGATGTCTCCATGGTTGTTTAATTTGTTTATGGATGGGGTTGTTAGGGAGGTGAATGCAAGAGTTTTGGAAAGAGGGGCAAGTATGAAGTCTGTTGGGGATGAGAGAGCTTGGGAAGTGAGTCAGTTGTTGTTCGCTGATGATACAGCACTGGTGGCTGATTCATGTGAGAAACTGCAGAAGCTAGTGATTGAGTTTGGTAAAGTGTGTGAAAGAAGAAAGTTAAAGAGTAAATGTGAATAAGAGCAAGGTAATTAGGTACAGTAGGGTTGAGGGTCAAGTCAATTGGGAGGTAAGTTTGAATGGAGAAAAACTGGAGGAAGTAAAGTGTTTTAGATATCTGGGAGTGGATCTGGCAGCGGATGGAACCATGGAAGCGGAAGTGGATCATAGGGTGGGGGAGGGGGCGAAAATCCTGGGAGCCTTGAAGAATGTGTGGAAGTCGAGAACATTATCTCGGAAAGCAAAAATGGGTATGTTTGAAGGAATAGTGGTTCCAACAATGTTCTATGGTTGCAAGGCGTGGGCTATGGATAGAGTTGTGCGCAGGAGAATGGATGTGCTGGAAATGAGATGTTTGAGGACAATGTGTGGTTTGAGGTGGTTTGATCGAGTAAGTAACGTAAGGGTAAGAGAGATGTGTGGAAATAAAAAGAGCTTGGTTGAGAGAGCAGAATAGGGTGTTTTGAAATTGTTTGGGCACATGGAGAGAATGAGTGAGGAAAGATTGACCATTTATGTGTCGGAGGTGGAGGGAACGAGGAGAAGTGGGAGACCAAATTGGAGGTGGAAAGATGGAGTTAAAAAGATTTTGTGTGATCGGGGCCTGAACATGCAGGAGGGTGAAAGGAGGGCAAGGAATAGAGTGAATTGGATCGATGTGGTATACCGGGGTTGACGTGCTGTCAGTGGATTGAATCAGGGCATGTGAAGCGTCTGGGGTAAACCATGGAAAGCTGTGTAGGTATGTATATTTGTGTGTGTGGACGTATGTATATACATGTGTATGGGGGTGGGTTGGGCCATTTCTTTTGTCTCTTTCCTTGCGCTACCTCGCAAACGCGGGAGACAGCGACAAAGCAAAAAAAAATATATATATATATATATATATATATATATATATATGGGAGCGGGGGGCTGGAAATCCTCCCCTCTCGTTTTTTTTTAATTTTCCAAAAGAAGGAACAGAGGGGGCCAGGTGAGGATATTCCAAAAAAGGCCCAGTCCTCTGTTCTTAATGCCACCTCGCTAATGCGGGAAATGGCGAATAGTTTAAAATATATATATATATATATATATATATATATATATATATATATATATATATATACATACATGTACACATTCAAACTTGCTTGCATTCCTGATGCTATCCTGCCCCACTGCTTCAGCAAGGTAGCTGCAGGAGAACAGACAAAAAAGGCTACATTTATTCACACTTAGTCTCTAGCTGTCATGTGTAATGCACTGAAACTACAGCTTCCTATCCAAATCTAGGCCCCACAGACCTTTTCATGGTTTACCCCAGACATTTCACGTGCTGTGGTTCAGTCCACTTACAGCATGTTGACCCCAGTATACCACATCGTTCCAGTTCACTCTCTTCATTGCACACCCTCACCCTCCTGTATGTTCAGGCCCTTATCGCTCAAAATCTTTTTCACTCTGTCCTTCCACCTCCAATTTGGTCTTCCGCTTCTTTTTCCCTCCACCTCTGATACATATTTCCTCACTCATTCTCTCCATATGCCCAAACCATTTCAACACACCCTCTTCTGCTCTCTTAACCACACTCTTTTTATTTCCACACATCTCTCTTACCCTTTCATTACTCACTCAATCAAACCACTTCTCACCACATATTGTCTTCAAACATTTCATTTCCACCACATCCACCCTCCTTCGTACAACCCTATTTATAGCCC
The DNA here is from genome assembly GCF_036320965.1 of Panulirus ornatus. Classification (NCBI taxonomy): domain Eukaryota; kingdom Metazoa; phylum Arthropoda; class Malacostraca; order Decapoda; family Palinuridae; genus Panulirus; species Panulirus ornatus. The sequence continues at coordinate 12,274,903 of NC_092286.1, forward strand.
ATGCCTCGCAACCATATTTTATTGTTGGAACTACTATTCCTTACAATTACTTTTAGACAAGTATAAACAAAACATTTACTCTCAAATCATGTTAGTGTAGTTGTTTATTGTTTTCAGCATTGACCTCTTTTATATTTAATTAAACAAGAAGTGATGATTTCGTATATTTTCTTTGAGATACTACTAACATGTTATTAAAGCAAGGTAATTAAACTGTATAAATAAGCACCATATAACTTGTATTGTGGGCTGCTTCAAGGCTATTCACCCACAAGTACAGTAGATGAAAGAAGTGGTGATGGTGTTGCTAGACAAGACCCTGACTTGGGTTAATAATTTCTACCCATCAGGTAATATCATGATTGTAATGAACCTTTCTACCCATCAGGTAATATCATGATTGTGATGAACCATATGTCTTCGGGATTCCTGTTCAGGCCATGCTTTCACCTCCCGACAGTGATCAGAACGTTGCTCATCCGCTACTTGTCTAGGTTGGTGAACCTCCTCCAGGCCAGGCACATGAGGTCCTACAGTATCAAACTGCCTCTCTTTGGGCAGCTGAGCCCTCCACCCTTGTATCTCACAGTTGAGGAACCTCCAGGACCCATACGTTGATCCTCTCGGCAAAGTCATCCATCTGGTCATGAGCATCACGTCCCTGCAGGATCTGGCAGCCATGCTAGAGGTGCCTGTAGGTTACATGGAGCAGCTTCCTGTCCTTCTTCCGCTCCTGCTGGGGTCCATGATGGTTGTCGCGCTGTTGCTCGTGTCTCCTGAAAGCTTTCAGGAGGCTGCCAAGGGCCAGAGCTACCTGCACTGAAGTAGTTGACCCTGAAACTGCCGGACCCAAAGGTGAGGTGATAGTCTACCTTCAGGGTGACACTACTATATTTCATGATTTTCAGGATTATGCAAGTGAAAATATGTTTAATTTTAGACGTGTTAAATACTTGCTTTTCAAAACAGTGTAGTTCATCAATTTTTTTTATTTTTTTATTCATAGTCTTAGCAGTACTAAAGAAGGTCTTACTAACAAATAGATATTTTCTTTTATCACACTTTTTTTTCATCAGTTTATTTTGATAAGCTTTATTCACAGTATTTGTAATACTCGGATATCTGTTAGCTATGCCTAACTGCATGAATTAACATTTGGTAAAGGAAGGTAAAAGATAAATGCATACAGGTAGATTTGGCACTTTGTGCAGTATTATTAAGGAAAACCAGTTCTTTATCCTGAATGCACTTTCTTTCCACCTTTGTATTTCATTAATTGGAAATTATTTAAATTTAAATCCATAATTTCAAAGTATTTAGTGGAACACAAAATGTAAAGGTTAAGAATGCATTTTTCATTTGTATTCAAACACACAGCATCTAAACTTTTTCATAACAGAAGCAGAGTTACAGATGATGCATGATCAAATGTCTATCACTGCAATATTAATAATGCAATATTTTTGGATAATAAGTATAGTTATAAAAAAAAAAATGACCTTTTATTGCAAAATCTGTGGTATAGGTACACTTCTTTTTGCTAATCTGTTAGGTACCAGTCCACAACCATATCAACTCTTGATGGCTACAACTGCATGTATTCAGTTCAGCAACCATAAACATTTTATAATTCTCTCTATTGCCTTACATATGATAAGAGAGCTGTCTGTCAACTGCATCACAGGCTTAACACTGACTACTCCATTTTTGAGTAATTTCTACCAAATAAGGAAAAAGTAAGTTGAAAATGTAAGTACATATTCCCATTAAGTACATAAAACACTATTATATTCAGATAAGAGATATGATAAATTCTGCTCTAAAAATATAGACAATTTACAGCCCAATATTTACATTACTATGTACGAAATGGATGACATGTTAATAATACAGATATTGATGAAAGGTGAAAAAGGTTTTCATGGATTTAAACACTCCCACTTTCCTAATTACACTTTACACCTCTTTAATGGACACAATAAGTGAGACTTTTTATTTTGTACCAATGGGTGGGGTATTGTTAAAAACTCAATCCCTTCTTTCCATGTTCCAAATCCTAGGCCATATGTTCACCCACATATTGCAGTACACATGACCGTAAAACCCAACCTTCATTTATACAGAATTGCATTTTCATAATATCTATAATGTACATAAAATGTAGGTCAATTTTATTTTTGTCCAAATTTTTTCATCATGCAACTTTATCTTTTTACAGGTCCCTGACTAACAGAAAAAGTTTAAGTGTACAGATGACTCAAAAAGACAGCATTTATTCAGAAATGGCAACCACTTTTTGAGACCCCTGTATTTGGCCAACAAATTATATTATACAATATTGTACACTTCTGTGCAATGGACATGATGGGTTTTAAAAGTGTTAAAAAAAAAAAAAAAAAAAAAAATCTGCATTTTTTTTTATATGTATAGGAAACTTGCATACTTTCTGTCACAATTCATTGATTACAAAATATTAAGCCCAAGTGTCAGGAGTATTGAACAATTTATATTTATGTAAACATATAAAAATGTTAAACACTGAATGTCTTCACGACAAACGATACCAACCCAACAATTTCAAAAAGAGTATGTCCATGTACATATATTACTCATAATACCCCAGGACCTTTCTATAGGTACCTGCAGCCCAAGGCTGTGCTACTTCCAATAGCAGGGAAATGTATACTCCTGTAGAGTGACAAGTTCTGTGATGAAACGGTACTCTTAAAGATACAGCTTCACCAAACATTACTTTTCACTCACAAAGTACAGTAATATATATATATATATATATATAAATTAAGAGTGTCACTGAGAACCCATCTATCCATGCACGTTCAACTGCATTAAAATCTTACATATTCATATATAAAACACTGTACACTGAACAAAAGAACTAACTGATAGACAACATACTTTCCTAAAAACACTGTCAAACCAAAGAATAGGGTTCTTGTCCGTTTAAGCTTGAAGCTACCAAAATTTCATTAATGAAAATTAAGCAAAGTGATGGCAATATTTACGCACTGAGAGTATTGCACGAGATGTCAAGAGAAAATTTTAATGCTAAAATTTGTGCAGTTGGCAGACCAAGCATGTGAACTGGAATGGGTATTGGAAGAATTACTTTGTACTATACTCGGCACTGTCATCTCAGCATCAACCATACGGACCACATTAAATCAATCGCTGTAAAACTGAGATACTGTACTGATACCAATGCATCGTGTGAATAAAGGAAACAGGGAGCTTAAATACTCCATACTACTTACCTAAAAAGATAAAATATAATCTTGACCATTTCACAAACTCAACTTCTAAGTATTCTCAAAAAATACATTTGGACATGGGGCTTACACATGATTTCCTGAGGAAATTGACGAATAATTGGAAACAATTTCAGCTTACAAATAACCAATTTTGTTTTACTGTAGAGACAAATATGAAATGACTACTGCTTGGTCTACCACAGAAAAAGATGGCAGAGAAGAGATAACTATACTTTTGGCACATGGAATACCTATCATCTTGAATGCGGCAATTCTGGTGCACTTGAAGGTGCCCAGGAACAACTTGGCAACTAAGAGCGGTCAGTACTACACATGAAGACCTATGACCATTACCCTCAGAGAGCTTTTCAACAGATTTCATTATTATTTACCACTTATATCAGGAAATTAGCTTGTACAGTATTGACATAACATTGTCACTTTACAAACACCAGTCACAGAGAGTTTGTAAAAAAACACAAGATAACGGAAGTTCAGTGATGGCAAGAATGTGATGTGGGGTAATGAACTGTTCTGTCTTCGAGCATTAAAAGTTACATATGATACTGTATCTAGAAAGACTGACTACAACAGCAGCTCATCGATCTGAGACTTGGCTAACATGCATTATTACTACCCAGGTGTATGTGATCTCTTACCATTTCGTGAACATAATACAGAAAATTTTGCATTTAATAAAATCTAAGATAATCACTCTTACAGCAATGTCAAGTAACTATGAAAATCCGGCTATATTTTACATAGTGTATTACTTTAAACTTTTCTTAAAATTACTTATCATTAAAAAATCTGTCACCAAGAAAATCCATACTTCTATAAGTTTATAAATTTTCATGTAAAACATACCGAACTGGTTCCACTCATATTTCTAATTTTCAATCAAACAAATATTTGGCTCAAATCTTGATCACTACTTGGGTATTGTTTTTTATAGCATGAGTCTCTGTCATGAGACTGTAAAAGGGCCCTATTTCTAAATGTCATTTCTGATTTTCACTGGTTTAAGATAACATGATGACTTTACCATCTAATAGTTTCCCTTGGTTAGCATCTCAGATGGATCTATGGAGTTGAAAAATCCTGAATCACCACTTCATGTCACTCTCTGTTAATATCACTAACTGTTACAAGCTTCCCCAGTTTGTATTCACCCAAAAATCTATATTGCATTAATGCTACTGTAAAACTTGCAAAATGGTCAAAAGACATAAAACTATATTAAAATCACAGTAAAAGCGAGCCAATTGGAGCTCGTATATGGCCTGGTTAAAGCCAGACCTAACCGTCAGTAACAACTGATTCACAGTCTTCCACACTGGTCAAAGGATATGGCGACTTGATATTCTAAGATGTCCATTATATGCACAAATTGGCATCCATGCATATCACATATCAAGTGAGGAATACTATAGATTTAAATTTAAAAATGTCACTATCACAAATTCTAAGTGGTTCATATGTCATAAGAACAGTATTTTTGCACTAATTAGCACTGTAGTTTTGACAAGGGCATTTCATAATGTTCCTGATTTTTTGTCCTTTAAAACTAGTTCTTTATAACAATCTTCACCACAAGTGTCACTTGTTTGTCTCATATCAATTACAGAAGGCACACGGGGTCAGGACAAGGTTCTGGGGTAATTCATGGAAGAGCACACCAATCTGACCATTCAACTGTTTATGTTCAAAACATCCCACACTCAAACAGTAGTTTCACTACGTGCTGCCAAAGTGTGGGTTGCGTGAGGCAAGAGCTCATTATAATATTCATGTGCCACCTCCTGCTGAGGAAGTTGTGGCTGATGTTGTGGAAGCCCATTACTGCTGACACTGCTATGTCCACTGCTACTACCATAGCTGCTAAAGTGGCCAGGTTCCAGTACTGGTACCCCAACTGTCTGCTGAGGATGTATTCGGCGGCCAGCATACATCTGAGCACGTGCATTCATCATGTGATATTCAGGGTTGTCCATGCCCCCCCACTGTTGTCCAGCTGTTCCATTAGGTCCCTTGAATCCACGCATCTGGTTGTTGTCATTTCTCCGCCCATCTGGAATAATCATTAACCATACATCATTTCATTACTTCCTGGATAAAGTCTCAGGTATACAATCATTAAATTATAAAATAATGATGCCAATCATTTTTGTGTACAGTACATCTTTAACAATGTAAAAAAAAATCAACACAAAATCTTCATATACTCAGTGTCCACACTGACTTATTATTACTGACAGAAAATGTTAGATCACCAAATAGAGAAACTTGCTCAATAAAGAAGCATTACACAGTAAACAAGTAAGAAAAAAGCTCATCATTTTTTTATTACACTTTGTTGCTGTATCCCGCATCAGCGAGGCAGTGCAAGGAAACAGACAAAAGAATGGCCCAACCCACCCACATACACATGTATATATATATAATTGCCCACAAACACACATATACATACCTATACATTTCAATTTATACATACATACATATATATACACAGACACTTACTTGCTACCTTCATCCATTCCGCTGCCACCCTACCACACATGAAATGGCACCCCCCTTCCCCTGCACGCGAGTGAGGTAGCGCTAGGAAAAGACAACAAAGGCCTGTTTCATTCACACTCAGTCTCTAGCTGTCATGTGAAATGCACCAAAACCACAGCTCCTTTTCCACATCTAGGCCCCACAAAACATTCCATGGTTTACCCCAGACGTTTCACATGCCCTGGTTCAATCCATTGACAGCACGTCGACCCCGGTATACTACATCGTTCCAATTCACTCTATTCCTTGCATGCCTTTCACCCTCCTGTATGTTCAGGACCCGATCGCTCAAAATCTTTTTTACTCCATCCTTCCACCTCCAATTTGGTCTTCCACTTCTCCTTGTTCCCTCTACCTCTGACACATATATCCTCTAAGTCAATCTTTCCTCACTCATTTTATCAATGTAACCAAACCATTTCAATACACCCTCTTCTGCTCTCTCAACCACACTCTTTTTATTATCACATATCTCTATTACGCTTTCATTATTTACTCGATCAAACCACCTCACACCACATATTGTCCTCATACATTTTATTTCCAACACATCCACCCTCCTACGCAGAACCCTATCTATCCCATGCCTCTCAACCATATAACACTGTTGGAACCTTATTTTATCCTTACTTTATTTGAAACCTTAATTTTATCCCTGGGGATAGGGGAGGAAGAATATCTCCCACACATTCCCTGTGTGTCGTAGATGTTGACTAAAGGGTGGGCTAGAAACCCTCCCCTCCTTGTATTTTAACTTTCTAATAGTGGAAAAAGAAGGAGTCATGTGGAGAGTGCTCATCTTCCAGGTCAGGTTAGGTTAGTTTAGGTAGCAGCTGATTGAGAATGCTAGCAGTTTTGATGGATATGACCGGGTTATAGTGATGGGTGATTTGAATGAAAGGTGAGCAATGTGGCAGTTCAGGGAATAACTGGTGTAAATAGGGTGTTCAGTGTTGTAAGCGGAAATGGTGAAGAGCCTGTAGATTTGTGTGCTGAAAAAGGACTGGTGATTAGGAATACCTGGTTTAAAAAGAGATATATACATAACTATACATATGTAAGTAGGAGACATGGCCAGAGAGTGTTACTGGATTATGTTAATTGATAGGCATGTGAAAGAGAGACTTTTGGATGTTAATGTGCTGAGAGGTGCAACTGAAGGGATGTCTGATCATTATCTTGTGGAGGCGAAGGTGAAGATTTGTAGAGGTTTTCAGAAAAGAAGAGAGAATGTTTGGGTGAAGAGGGTGGTGAGAGTAAGTGAGCCTGGGAAGGAGACATGTGTGAGGAAGTACCAGGAGAAACTGAGTGCAGAATGGAAAAAGGCAAGAGGAAAGGACATAAGGGGAGTGGGGGAGGAATGCGATGTATTTAGGGAAACGGTGATGACTTGCACAAAAGATGCTTGTGACATGATAAGCGTGGGAGGTGGGCAGATTAGAAAGGGTAGTGAGTGGTGGGATGAAGAAGTAAGAGTATTAGTGACAGAGAAGAGAGAGGCATCTGGACGATTTTTACAGGGAAATAGTGCAAATGACTGGGAGTTATATAAAAGAAAGAGGCAGGAAGTCAAGAGAAAGGTGCGAGAGGTGAAAAAGAGGGCAAATGAGAGTTGGGGTGAGAGAGTATCATTAAATTTTAGGGAGAATAAAAAGATGTTTTGGAAGGAGGTAAATAAAGTACGCAAGATGAGAGAACAAATGGGATAATCAGTGAACGGGGCAAATGGGGAGATAATAACAAGTAGTGGTGATGTGAGAAGGAGATGGAGTGAGTATTTTGAATTTGTTGAATGTGTTAGACGAAAGAGTGGCAGATATAGGGTGTTTTGGTCGAGATGGTTTGCGAAGTGAGAGGGTCAGGGAGAATGATTTGCTAAACAGAGAAGAGGTAGTGAAAGCTTTGCAGAAGATGAAAGCCGGTATTGCAGTGGAATTTATTAAAAAAGGGGGAGACTGTTGTTGAGGATATTCAATGTATGTATGGTTCATGGTGAAGTGCCTGAGGATTGGCGGAATGCATGCATAGTGCCATTGTACGAAGGCAAAGGTGAGTGTTCAAATTACAGGGTATAAGTTTGTTGAGTATTCCTAGGAAATTATATGGGAGGGTATTGATTGAGAGGGTGAAGGCATGTACAGAACATCAGATTGGGGAAGAGCAGTATGGTTTCAGAAGTGGTAGAGGATGTGTGGATCAGGTGTTTGCTTTGTGTATGTGAGAAATACTTAGAAAAACAAATGGATATGTATGTAGCATTTATGGATCTGGAGAAGGCATATGATAAGAGTTGACAGAGATGCTCTGTGGAAGGTATCAAGAGTATATGGTGCGAGAGGCAAGTTGCTGGAAGCAGTGAAAAGTTTTTATCGAGGATGTAAGGCATGTGTATCAGTAGGAAGAGAGGAATGTGACTGGTTCTCGGTAAATGTTGGTTTGCGGCAGGGGTGTGTGATGTCTCCATGGTTGTATAATTTGTTTATGAATGGGGTTGTTAGGGTGGTGAATGCAAGAGTTTTGGAGAGAGGGACAAGTATGCAGTCTGTTGTGGATGAGAGGGCTTGGGAAGTGAGTCAGTTGTTGTTCGCTGATGATACAGCGCTGCTGGCTGATTCAGGTGAGAAACTGCAGAAGCTAGTGACTGAGTTTGGAAAACGTGTGAAAGAAGAAAGCTGAGAGTAAATGTGAATAAGAGCAAGGTTATTAGGCACAGTATGGTTGAGGGACAAGTCAATAGGGAGGTAAGTTTGAATGGAGAAAAACTGAAGGAAGTGAAGTGTTTTGGATATCTGGGAGTGGATTTGGCAGCAGGTGGAACCATGGAAGTGGAAGTGAATTATAGGGTGGGGGAGGGGGCGAAAGTTCTGGAAGTGTTGAAAATTTGTAGAAGGCGAGAACGTTATCTCAGAAAGCAAAAATGGGTATGTTTGAAGGAATAGTGGTTCCTACAATGTTATATGGTTGCGAGGCTTGGGCTATAGATAAGGTTGTGCGGAAGAGGGTGGATGTGTTGGAAATGAGATGTCTGAGGACAATATGTGGTGTGAAGTGTTTTGATCAATTAAGTAATGAAAAGGTAAGACATATGTTATATTTATATTTGTTATACTTTGTCGCTGTCTCCCGCGTTAGTGAGGTAGCACAAGGAAGCAGACGAAAGAATAAATGGCCCAACCCACCGACATACACATGTATATACATACACATCCACACACGCACATATACATACCTAGACATCTCAACATTTACATACATATACACACACAAACATATACATATATACACATGTACATAATTCATACGTCTGTCCTTAGTCATTCTGTCGCCACCCACACATGAAATGACAACCCCTCCCCCCGCCTGTGCGTGAGGTAGCGCCAGGAAAAGACAACAAAGGCCACATTCGTTCACACTCAGTCTCTAGTTGTCATGTATAATGCACTGAAACCACAGCTCCCTTTCCACATCTAGGCCCCACAAAACTTTCCATGATTTATCCCAGACGCATCATATGCCCTGGTTCAATCCATTGACAGCATGTTGACCCCGGTATACCTTATCGTTCCAATTCACTCTATTCCTTGCACCCCTTTCACCCTCCTGCATGTTCAGGCCCCGATCACTCATAATCTTTTTCACTACATCTTTCCACCTCCAATTTGGTCTCCCACTTCTCGTTCCCTCCACCTATGACACATTTATCATCTTTGTCAATCTTTCCTCACTCATTCTCTCCATGTGACCAAACCATTTCGAAACACCCTCTTCTGCTCTCTCAACCACACTCTTTTTATTACCACACATATCTTTTACCTTTTCATTACTTACTCGATCAAACCACCTTACATCACATATTGTCCTCAAACATCTCATTTCCAGCACATCCACCCTCCTCCGCACAACTCTATCTATAGCCCACGTCTCGCAACCATATAACATTGTTGGAACCACTATTCCCTCAAACATACCCATTTTTGCTTTCCAAGATAACGTTCTCGACTTCCACACATTCTTCAACGCTCCCAGAACTTTCGCCCCATCCCCCACCCTATAATTCACTTCCATTTCCATGGTTCCATCCGCTGCCAAATCCACTCCCAGATATCTAAAACACTTCACTTCCTTCAGTTTTCCCAATTCAAACTTACCTCCCAATTGACTTGTCCCTCAACCCTACTGTACCTAATAACCTTGATATTATTCACATTTACTCTCAGCTTTCTTCTTTCACACACTTTACCAAACTCAGTCACCAGGTTCTGCAGTTTCTCACCCTGAATCAGCCACCACCGCTGTATCATCAGCGAACAACAACTGACTCACTTCCCAAGCTCTCATCCACAACAGACTGCATACTTGCCCCTCTTTCCAAAACTCTTGCATTCACCTCCCTAACAACCCCATCCACAAACAAATTAAACAACCATGGAGACATCATGCACCCCTGCCACAAACCAACATTCACTGAGAACCAATCACTTTCCTCTCTTCCTACTCGTACACATGCATTACATCCTCCATACAAACTTTTCACTGCTTCTAACAACTTGCCTCCCACACCATATATTCTTAATACCTTCCACAGAGGATCTCTATTAACTCTATCATATGCCTTCTCCAGATCCATAAATGCTACATACAAATGCATTTGCTTTTCAAAGTATTTTTCACATATATTCTTCAAAGCAAACACCTGATCCACACATCCTCCACCACTTCTGAAATGAGTGTGGTTGAGAGAGCAGAAGAGGGTGTATTGAAATGGTTTGGTCACATGGAGAGAATGAGTGAGGAAAGATTGACAAAGAGGATATATGTGTCAGAAGTGGAGGGAACAAGAAGCGAGAGACCAAACTGAAGGTGGAAGGATGGAGTGAAAAAGATTTTGAGCGATTGGGGCCTGAACATGCAGGAGGGTGAAAGGTGTGCAAGGAATAGAGCGAATTGGAACGATGTTGTATACCAGGGTTGACGTGCTGTCAATGGATCGAACCAGGGCATGTGACGCATCTGGGGTAAACCATGGAAAGTTTTGTGGGGCCCGGATATGGAAAAGGAGCTGTGGTTTTGGTGCATTATACATGACAGCTAGAGACTGAGTGGCCTTTGTTGTCTTTTCCTAGTGCTACCTCACGCATGTGCGGAGGGGAGGGGGTTGTCATTTCATGTGTGGCGGGCTGGCGACAGGAATGAATAAAGGCAGCAAGTATGAATTATGTACATGTGTATAAATGTATTTGTCTATGTATGTGGGTGGGTTGGGTGATTCTTTCGTTTGTTTCCTTGCACTACCTTGCCAATGCAGGAGGCAGCAACAAAGTATAATAATAATAATAAATACATGTATATTGGAGGTGGAAGGATGGAGTGAATAAGATTTTGAGCAATCAGGGCCTGAACATACAGGAGGGTGACAGATGTGCAAGGAATAGAGTGAATTGGAACGATGTGGTATACCGGGGTCGACGTGCTGTCAATGGATTGAACCAGGGCATGTGAAGCGTCTGGGGTAAACCATGGAAAATTTTGTGGGGCCCGGATGTGGAAAGGGGGCTGTGGTTTTGGTGCATTACACATGATAGATAGAGACTGAGTGTGTTAGAATGTGGCCTTCTTGTCTTTTCCTGTACTACCTTGCTGGAAAGGGGGGTGGGAGATGCTGTTCCCTGTGTAGCAGGGTGGTGATGGGAATGGATGAAGGCAGCAAGTATGAATATGTACATGTGAATATATGGATATGTCTTTGTATGTATGTAAGTACACAAGCATCTCTAATTTTACTCCTTCACAAGTCTCTGCACTTAACTTCAGCTTTCTTACTACCATCTTCAATATTTATTATACTTTGTTGCTGTCTCCCGCGTTAGCGAGGTAGCACAAGAAAACCAACATTCACTGAGAACCAATCACTTTCCTCTCTTCATACTCGTACACATGCCTTACATCCTCGATAAAAACTTTTCACGGCTTCTAACAACTTGCCTCCCACACCGTATATTCTTAATACCTTCCACAGAGCATCTCTATCAACTCTATCATATGCCTTCTCCAGATCCATAAATGCTACATACAAATCCATTTGCTTTTCCAAGTGTTTCTCACATACATTCTTCAAAGCAAACACCTGATCCGCACATCCTCTACCACTTCAGAAACCACACTGCTCTTCCCCAATCTGATGCTCTGTACATGCCCTCACCCTCTCAATCAATACCATCCCATATAATTTCCCAGGAATACTCAACAAACTTATACCTCTGTAATTTGAGCACTCACTTTTATCCTCTTTGCCTTTGTACAATGGCACTATGCAAGCATTCCACCAATCCTCAGGCACCTCACCATGAGTCATACATACATTAAATAATCTTACCAACCAGTCAACAATACAGTCACCCCCCTTTTTTAATGAATTCCACAGCAATACCATCCAAACCCGCTGCCTTGCCAGCTTTCATCTTCCGCAAAGCTTTTACTACCTCTTCTGTTTATCAAATCATTCTCCCTAACCCTCTCACGTTGCACACCACCTCGACCAAAACACCCTATATCTGCCACTCTATCATCAAACACATTCAACAAATCTTGAAAATACTCACTCCATCTCCTCACATCACCATTACTTGTTATCACCTCCCCATTAGCCCTCTTCACTGATGTTCCCATTTGTTCTCTCATCTTACGCACTTTATTTACCTCCTTCCAAAACATCTTTTTATTCTCCCTAAAATTTAATGATACTCTCTCACCCCAACTCTCATTTGCCATCTTTTTCACCTCTTGCACCTTTCTCTTGACCTCCTGCCTCTTTCTTTTATACATCTCCCAGTCGTTTACATTATTTCCCAGCAAAAATCATCCAAATGCCTCTCTCTTCTCTTTCACTAATAATCTTACTTCTTCATCCCACCACTCACTACCCTTTCTAATCTATCCACCTCCCACGCTTCTCATGTCACAAACATCTTTTGCACAAGTCATCACTGCTTCCCTAAATACATCCCATTCCTCCCCCACTCCCCTTACATCCTTTGTTCTCACCTTTTTTCATTCTGTACTCAGTCTCTCCTGGTACTTCCTCACACAAGTCTCCTTCCCATTAGCCCTCTTCACTAATGTTCCCATTTGCTCTCTCATCTTACGCACTTTATTTACCTCCTTCCAAAACATCTTTTTATTCTCCCTAAAATTTAATGATACTCTCTCACCCCAACTCTCATTTGCCCTCTTTTTCACCTCTTGCACCTTTCTCTTGACCTCCTGCCTCTTTCTTTTATACATCTCCCAGTCGTTTGCATTATTTCCCAGCAAAAATCATCCAAATGCCTCTCTTTTCTCTTTCACTAATAATACTTCTTCATCCCACCACTCACTACCCTTTCTAATCTATCCACCTCCCACGCTTCTCATGCCACAAGCATCTTTTGCACAAGCCATCACTGCTTCCCTAAATACATCCCATTCCTCCCCCACTCCCCTTACGTCCTTTGTTCTCACCTTTTTCCATTCTGTACTCAGTCTCTCCTGGTACTTCCTCACACAAGTCTCCTTCCCAGGCTCACTTACTCTCACCACTCTCTTCACCCAACATTCTCTCTTGTTTTCTGAATACCTCTACAAATCTTCACTTTCGCCTCCACAAGATAATGTTCAGACATCCCTCCAGTTGCACCTCTCAGCACATTAACATCCAAAAGTCTCTCTTTCGCGTGACTATCAATTAACACGTAATCCAATAACGCTCTCTGGCCATCTCTCCTACTTACATACGTATACTTATGTATATCCCTCTTTTTAAACTAGGTATTCCCAATCATCAGTCCTGTTTCAGCACATAAATCTACAAGCTCTTCACCATATCCATTTACAACACTGAACACCCCATGTACACCAATAATTCCCTCAACTGCCACATTACTCACCTTTGCATTCAAATCACCCATCACTATAACCCGGTCTCATGCATCAAAAATACTAACACGCTCACTCAGCTGCTCCCAAAACACTTGCCTCTCATGATCTTTCTTCTCATGCCCAGGTGCATATGCACCAATAATCACCCATCTCTCTCCATCCACTTTCAGTTTTACCCATATCAATCTAGAGCTTACTTTCTTACACTCTTATCACATACTCCCACCACTCCTGTTTCAGGAGTAGTGCTACTCCTTCCCTTGCTCTCGTCCGCTCACTAATCCCTGACTCTACTCCCAAGACATCCCCAAACCACTCTTCCCCTTTACCCTTGAGCTTCGTTTCACTCAGAGCCAAAACATCCACGTTCCTTTCCTCAAACATACTACCTATCTCTCCTTTTTTCTCCTCTTGGTTACATCCACACACATTTAGACACCCTAATCTGAGCCTTCGAGGAGGATGAACACTCCCCACGTGACTCCTTCTGTTTCCCCTTTTAGAAAGTCAAAATACAAGGAGGGGAGTATGTATACTCCCATCTTCATATTCTATCTATCTTTCTCAGACACATATTCCTTTTCAGAACTCCCTCAAAGAAGTGGCCACAGCAAAATCTTTATAACTGGTGAACTTGGAGCCGCTTTTTAGCCTTTAGTGCCTTTCCCTCAACAGGCCACTGTCAGAGGGCAATTCTATCAGTGTTTTTAGAGGCATCTATCCTATATTCCCACCAACTACTATTAAATAATGTACCCACCTATGTTCCAACCATCTACTACCTAATGCTCCAAGCTACTGTTCCTATCTACTACTACCTAATGCTCCTCTCAAATGTTCCTACCTACTTCTTGTATCTATTGCTCCTAGAATTTTGCCAAAAGGCTGGGTTAGTGCACAGCACTTACCACAGGAAAATCTAGAGTTATGAAGAATGATTTGTGGGAGTTATGTGTGACAAGGAGAGATTTTATGCTTGTAGACAGAATGCCAACAGTCCATGTGTGGGTAGAGCAGAAAGAAAAGACAGCTACCTGATACCCCACGAGGTAGTACAGGCAATATACCTCCCTGGTTGGTGACAGCCTACCAACCACTACCTACCATATTCTTTATATTAATATATTTCCTGAACTTTTGCCTTCCATTAATTATTTTCTGGTACTTTCAACCTCATGTTCTCAACTTTCTTGCACCTTTATTTCACCATGCTCTTTCCTCTTTCTTTAAATTCAACACACATTGCTTAAATTTGATTATCAACATTTTTTTTATATATAACTAATCTTATTATCCCAGGGGATAGGGGAGAAAGAATACTTCCCACGTATTCCCTGCATGTCGTAGAAGGTGACTAAAAGGGGAGGGAGTGGGGGGGCTGGAAATCCCCTCCCCTCTCATTTTTAATTTTCCAAAAGAGGGAATAGAGAGAGGGGCCAAGTGAGGATATTCCCTCTAAGGCTCGGTCCTCTGTTCTTAACTACCTCGCTAGCATGGGAAATGGCGAATATGTAGAAAAAAATAATCTTATAATATTGGTACCAAATAAATTTACCTGGAGCATCAGCCATAAGGTCCATGTAATGCTGATGAGAAGGACCTACAGTGGCTAGTCCTGATGGCTGGGGTGATGGCATCAAGTAATCATCTTCATCAACAGGAAGGTCCAACCTGAGGTCTCCAACCCAACCATACCCAGGAGCTGAATTTGGTGGCCCATGGCCATTAAAGCAATCATCATCACCTACATCTGCAATATGGACAGCATTTTTTGATGTAAAAAGTGTTAAGCCAAGTGAATTCACATGCTTTTTCACAGTAGTTTGTGAATGAAGAGGACAATAAAGGAAGGTTAAATGGAATTAGTATATAGAATGTGATAAGTGTACATTTACGTGTGTCTAAATTTTTTATTCATATCATCAGTTACACAACTGCAGTGCTAATGGAGAACTAATGTCATCAGGAAGATACCACATGTATTACTGTTTTACAGTAGTGATCAGCAACAGATAAAAAGTTTAGACACTGAAAATGATTCAGACGTATATACTCTTAAATGCAGAGGTTTAAGGAGAGTACTTAACAAGATGCACAAGCAAGCTGATGTGGGAAGGCTATGCTATTTCAATAATCTACATAAAAAGCTGATTGAACAACTCATCATTGCAATGAAAATAAAAGATGCAATAGCAATAATCAAACATAATCAGACTGTATGAAAAGTTCATAACTGGGAGCTAAAGTTTACTAAAACAATATTCAGTGAGAGCAACACACAGAAAGGTAACTAACAGGTCAAAAGAATATTCAGATGAATTAAGGCTTTTCCTTGACTAAGCAAATTACTTTCATGATAAGTTAGCAAGATAACTATTTGCCAAGTAACATTACAAGTATTATAATATTCTGAATAATTAACCTGAGAATTTACGTTCTGAATACATTTTCCACCAAAAATGTAACGAACATATTGTATTTTTTTTTTGCCAGACTCATTTTTTGACCACCCAAAACATGTGCCCTTCACAGCATGAATGTGAAAAATTACAGTAGATTCAAGTACTGGGAGTGACTTGTGGTGCTTAATTCAACTGAACTTTAACACATATCGCTACAGAAATACTGAAGAATAAATGAGGCTGTAAAGACACTACCAGATATATGATGACACAAAGAAGAATAAGCATATTGGTGCAACAAATAACAAAAGCATGTGGCGCCAAGGTGCACTTGAGACACACCTTTACCTAGCATCTTGAGCGGATCAGAGCAATAGCGTGAAGTGAGAGAATCACCTCGGGGCCTTTGTCCTGGTGACCCTGCAGCTCCAGCTTCTAAATGCGCATATTTCCTCTCTCTCTGTAGATTATGGCGATTCTGGGGAGATTCTGCTCTTCCAGATATATATTCTGCACCAGCACCCATGCTGTATCCTCCCACAGATTTTTTCACTGGCGTAGTGGGGTCAGATGTTGAGTTTGAAGAAGTAGTGGTGGTAGTAGTACCTGTGATGCCAGTTATCCCACTACTGTACTTGGGCTGTAGGTATTCTTCTGCTGCCATCACAATACCATCACCTTCAATTGCTGATGACAGAGAATGGATAAGCTCCCTCTCATCTTGAGGTGTATATGAAGGCAAGCGCATGAGTTTGTCTCCTGAAATTACCAAGAAGCGGCCTGGGTCTCGTGCCATCTTGGCAAATTCCTCAGCTAGCTCACGGAAGCTTGGGCGACTCTCAGCATCTAACATCCAGCAACGAATCATTAGCATGTAAACATCAATAGTACAGATAGCAGGCTGAGGGAGACGTTCTCCTTTTTCTAGTAGGTCAGGTACTTCTCTTGCAGGGATATCCTCATATGGTCGGCCACCATAAGCTAGAATCTCCCATACTGTCACTCCTGCATAAGAAAATAATGAGTAAATAAAACTACCACTGTACTGTCAAAATCTACAATATTGTTACTCTTGTACAAGAAAAAATGTATCAAGATAAATAAAATTCAAAAATACTAAGAATGTATCTATGGCCTGTTGTAAATTATGTGAATGATAACTTACCAAAGGCCCAAACATCAGACTTATGAGTGAAGATTCTATGTTGTATACACTCCAGTGCTAGCCATTTTATAGGCATCTTTCCTCCAGCAGCTTTGTATTCATCTTCATTATAGTCCAAGAGCTTGGCTAAGCCAAAGTCTGTGATTTTAACACAATTTGGTGTCTGCACCAAAACATTTCTAGCCGCTAGATCACGGTGAACAAGACGATGCTCCTCTAGGTATGCCATTCCACGAGCAATTTGGGTACACCAGTTTAGAAGTGGTTTGGATCCAATCTAGAAAAAAAAGATAACTAATATTAAATGGAGTTATGTTTAAAGAAAGTCTACAAATGAAAATTTCTCTTTAAAATATATGAATAGTATCTTTATAAAATTCCAAATCAACGTGCAAAAAACTACCTTGATATACCAAGAAAAATGGCTCAGCACAACAAAAATGGCATATACTCAATACCGTCAAACAATCACCATACCTTGTCTTTGTTATTGCGAACATAATCCAACAAGCAACCAAGTGGCATGAGTTGTGTTACAAGCATGATTTGGGTAGTCATGCACACAGCCAGGAGCTGGAGAAGGTTTGGATGATCCACTGATGCCATGATATATGCCTCCTCGAGGATCTCCTTGTTCACATTAGTTCCAGAGCCTGAAAAAAAAAAAAAAAATAGTGATGACTATCTTACACTTAACGTGGACAAAGTATGCGTTAGATTAGATAAGATAAGCACTGGTAAGAAATTGTAGACATCAAGGGTGTAATAGGTTGACTAGAAACCATTAATTACACGTTGGTTGTAAGTATGGGTATAGCTTGTGGTACACTGTGTAAGTTATAGGTATGGATTCAAGGTAGAATGTGTTAGCTAAAAATCTTAGTAGTATTAGGAGGTGCATCCACAGCCAAGTTAGATAACAATGATGATTTGGGATTTATCACACTAAATCGTATGGTGTGACACCGGTAATTCATCTCAAGTATTTTATTACAATGCCTGAACCATTCTAAAAATTCCGAAAAGGATATTTTTATGAAACTTTGAACTAAAATAAAAAACGCAGATTTATATGTCAAAACAATTAGCGTGGTCCAATGCTACGTTCTCCGAAAAAAAGGGAAATAAAAAGTTATTGTGCAATTGTTAATTTAACTCATGATACATGGCGCGTATGCCATTAGATGTCAGTTAACGAACGGAAGTGAGACTTTTAATCAATTAGCCCAGCCGTGAGAGAACAATGTTCAGTGGTAATGTCGACTTTGGAGTCGTGAGAAAATGAAGGCCCACTGTCGTCCTCCAACCTTTCCTAATTGTTTCGAATGGCCTATAGTATATAAGCAGCAAATTCAGAAAAAAAAAAAGGACAATTGTTAAACTAGGCCGAAGAGGTCCATGTAAAGGTCTGGATCACAATTACCATTTATCTAAATGGTGACAGTACATGTAAAACCTCCATAATGAACACAGCGCTTTGCAAATAACAATGCAGCGACATTTCTTACTAAGTACAACACCAGCAAAGTTTCTGTTAACAAGTCGCCATTTTTTTTTTTTCCCCGTGGTGTATATCGTCACACGCGTCCAAAAGGAAGCAGTCTGAGAAATAAAAAACAAACAAAAAAAATTCAAATCAGCTTAAAAGAGATCCTGGTGATACAGTTTAATGATTGTTTAGATGTTATTACGTGTGTACACCAGACTACAAACGCCTCCAACAGGGAGGAACATAACTTTTCAACTATATCTAACATGAAAAACTGCTAACTACGTTACCTTTCCAATGTTCTGAATAATTTAGTTATTCCTAGATGCATTCTCCTACGTGTTCATCTCTGGGCTTATTCATCAAGCAGGTTGTGCTCGGCATAAGTGGGTCAGGGTATTACGATAGTTGGTTCTTAAATATATATTTTTGGCCATAATAACCCTACCACTTGATAAGTATAAAGTCCACCTACCCCCAACCAGCTGTGGGCAACGTGTGTAGTCTCAGAATTCTCTCCTGACACTGTACGCCATTGGTAATTACACAAGCACACAATGAATTTCTTAGGAAGATGCAAAGACAGAACAACACCAGGCTATTACACGAAATAAAGTAAGCGGGTTCTGAGGAAGGATGTACAGAAGTACTTTTATTGTATAAAAGTAGCTGATGAATAAAGGAAACCGAATAATGAAACTGAAAATTATCGCATACAAATGTTTAAAATGTTGCCTGAGCGTAAAATTCAAAAGAAGGGATCCTACTGGCGTAAAATTCCCTACCTGTAAAGTACAAGTATCTAATTACACACACACACACACACACACTTAGTGTCATTCAACAGTAACTATTATTAAGAAAACTGTGTGCCGCCATACCTTCTCGTAAAACCTTAATGGCCACAGGAATCTTGACGTTTTCTCCCTCCGGCACCCACACACCCTTATACACAGTGCCGAAGGCGCCGTAGCCAAGAATTCCACCCTTGCGCAGCTCCGCCTCCTTAACGATGCGTAGTTTGGCCAGGTTAGGCTTAATGTTTGTGGGCTTCAGGGGTTCGTTGTCGTCGTAAGGCATCATGGTCATGGTCATCTTGAGAGCCGCCTCCTTGGTCTTGTTCCGCTGCCACCACAGGTAGCAGAACACCGCCAGAAACGTGCACAGCAGGAACAAGCAACCCATCGTCCCTCCCAAGATGGCCGGAATGCTCTCATCATCTCTGTAAACATAGCAGTGTTTTCATTAGCTCTTCTGTATAGTTACCTTCCTCACGATGATCCATTCCTTCATCATAATAATTTCTCCATGGAGAAGTTTTCCTTTTACCATTTATGAAGGTTATATGATAAATGAACCTATTTTTAGTGAGTTTAACCATGAAGATTGTTATGATTAATGAGCCTATTTTCTAGTTTTTAACCATGAAGATTAACATGATTAATGAACTTACTCTCTAGCGTTTTTAACCATGTAAGTTAATATGATCAATGAACCTAATTTCTCCTGTTTTCAAACATGAAGGTTAATATGATTAATGAACCTATTTTCTAGTGTTTATAACCATGAAGATAAATGAATACTGAACCTATTTTCTAACATGTTTATAACCATGAAGATAAATGAATACTGAACCTATTTTCTAGTTTCAGACCCATTTCTCACCGATGGTACTGACATGGTTCCATGGTTTTAGAACATAACAATGGTGATATTGTCACGCGTCTGAAACTAACACGATAATATTTCATCTTCATCTAAACTTGTTGAAATCGTCAGGATGGAAAGAAATGGAAGAAATCAGTTTTTCTACCTTTGCATGAGCGACAATTTTTCAAAAAAAAGTGTTTCACGGTTACATTTTAAGCTTTGATCCTTAAGACCAATGGCGAGCGTATATAATGAGCGAGTTTACGAGCTCGAAAGTATGATAAATTCGTTATTCATACCTATAACAAGAACCCTTTTACATGAATTAATTGATCGAATACTGCAACAGTTCCTTTGAAAGACGCACTTTATGTAGACTTCATCTCCTTTATTGTATATTTCTTTTTGCCAAATCCACCACAGGCTATAAACACTAGACATCATTGTTGTTAACTCAAATAAAAAGTTTTTTTTACAGGGAAAAGTTGTTGCTGAGAATCTAATCCTCCTTTTCGGAGTGGTCTGTCAGTTCTTTGCTTCGTCCATTAAGAGATGTAGGCAAGAAGCCTCTCATGGTTCACGGTTCCTCCTTGTTTCTGGGTTAACTTCTCTCTGTATGTTTCATGGCAGAGGCCTTGTATTTAATAAACTATCGTAAGTTATTCATCTATTTAATTATTTCCCTTGTCTGACAAAGGCTATATATATATACAGCAACAGCCTATGATCAATGGATGCGGTTGTTAAAGTGAAAAACGTACACTAAAATCCATTTACAACTTAAAGTCTTCAAGGAACACGTACAACCCTTCACCAGGATGAATGTCTCAAAAATAACTCCAGTCCAAAGGACAGGAATTTCCAAGCTTGAATTTTTATGTAGGACTACACATGCAAACGTTCTCACTTCGCGCTAGCGCAGCTTTAGCCTAGTACTTTCATGCTAGTACGCATGTTTCCTACCATGTTCAAATCAATTATTGCCCTTCGTATCAGAACAATCATTAAAGTCAATGAAATACGAGTAAAGAAGTGAGGCACGATGGTAATAACGTGTTAATAACGTGTACATGGTGGATTTTAAACACGCTGAGACAGCCTATTTCCCATAAATCATAGGCAATGGATACCATTCCCTGCGTTTCACAGGACCACGAACGAAATCGGGACATTCTCTCATGACCTATCCTAACAACCTAATTCATGGAAGTATTTCCAGATTTACGCTCCACGAAACAACAACAGCTTTGTAGGTTATGAACTCTTGGTTTAGGAAATGCTATATCTTATAGGTACAAGTACACAGGTGTATAACTCTTTGTGTACTATGTAAAAGAAATTCTGAATAAGCAAATGGGCAACAGAACATTTCAGTTACAATACCACGGGAAGATTAACTTATGGTTTAACTCTGCACGTAAGACTTCCTACAGTATATCTAATTTGTACAAATAATTGTGACGTTAAGAGGAAGGTGTACTTACAGCGGAAGAGGGAGCGGGTCCTTGCCACAGTAGGGGTCTGAGGCATCTTCAGGAAAGATCTTATATGGCAGTGTTGAAGGGCAAGTCGCGGTGCAGTTAAATCTCGTGTTGTTCATGCCTGGTTCGCCCTTCAGGTAGATCCTGTAGTTACGGCAAGTTTGGCACTGGGACTCGTTAGGGCCCGAACATCCGTTGGAACACTCCGCCGAACACTGTTAGTCAGGAAACAATTTACAGTAAGTGTGAAAAGAGAATCCACTGAAAATCGTAGAGTTTATGGATTACTTTCTTTTGTTGTTGCAGTACATAGTATATATAAGAATTATACATGAAAAATACAGGCTAATAAAGATGGTTACCTTGAAGCATTCGTTGAGCTTGTCATCTGCGTAGTAGTCCTGAGGGCATTCATCTTCGCAATGTTCCCCGCGGCGGTAGCTGACGCACTCGTAACAGACACTGATATGGAAACCATAAGCCGTACAGTTCTTGCATCGCGGGTGACAGCGGCGGCAGATGGTTTTACCCGCAAGTCTCCTCAAGTCGCCTGTCTCTTGGTGAACCACCCACTCGGAGAAGTAACCGTTCGGGCAGGATTCGTTCTCCGCCAGACAGTACTGCACCTCCAGGTCGCCACTGATTACTGCTTTCTTGCAAGAGGTGCAGCCGCGGTCGCCTATGGTGTTATTGGGACCTTTACACCCGCCCTCACAGTTCTCATGACATAATTTACATTCTCCATTATCATCGTACTTTGTACTTGGGCATCGCTCTAGGCAAAAGGGCCCGTCCTTCACGTTCTTGCACCGGTCGCAGTCATTAGAGTCTGGCCCATGACAGCTACTGCTACACTCCTTGTGGCAGAAGCCGCACACTTTCGGACCCATCTGGTAGATCCCAGGATAGCTACAGTTATTGACGCACCTGTTGCCTAACTGAAAGTTCCTGCAGGAGAGGCACTCGTTGTCCCCAGTACCCCAGCAGCCCTCGTCGCTACACTCGTCATGGCACACCAGATCTTCGGCCACGCATTCTTCATTGTCTGCATTGTTCTGCAACAGCGTCAGTGGGTTTGTCTTCGAGTCATCGCCCTTGACGATGAACTTCTTCCAGTTGATTTTCTCCACAAAGCAGAGCTCTTTATTTTCCAGGATGCACACTTTACCAGAGCGGATCCTTTTCAGTGATCTGAGATTGAGACTCTTCAGGGATGTCTTGATAATGTATAGGGAGGAGAAGTACTCAGTCAGAACTCTCCCGCCAATCACCTCCAAGTTTCTCAAGAAGGAGAGATTCGTAAACTCTGGATGCGTGGCCTGAATGTTGATGTAGCCAGTCACCTCCTTCAGCGTGCTAAAGATCTCCAGCCTGGACGGGTGCATCCTTGGATACTTCTCCGCTAGTGTGAAGTTAGGAAAGATATCCTGGTAACCGTCGAACGAGTGATCCATGATAGTGAGAGACCCACTGATTATGGTGCATCCTTTGAAGGAGTCGATGTTGCCGGCGTGGATGAACTTCTTCCCCGGGCAGGTCTTGGGGCAAGGGCCACTACATGGGACACATTCGCCATCCACAGCCTTCTTCCCCTTGGGGCACGACCTGACGCAGGCGCCATTGTCCTTCAGCAAGTGTTCCGGACAGCTCTTGACGCAGGTGGCCCCGTAGGCGTACTTGCCGTTCGGGTTCGTCTCCCACGAGTAGGTTGTGGGGTTGTATCTTTGCATCGGTGGACACTCAAGCTTACACTCGCCATCGTCGTAAAAGTTGCCGCAGGCCTGTGGAAGACAGGAAATGAGAAGAGTTAAAAAAAAAAAAAAGAGGAGAATCGACAGTCTCGAGTTCATAACATCTATATTTCTCTTCACTTCATGCCAACCCTAAGATCAACATATTTCTATTCATAAGTCGGTAGAGAAGTTATTGGCGTGCATAAGAAACTCCTTGTAGTGCACTGAGTGTGTGCGTCTCCACCGCAAGTAACTCTTGCCTACCCCTGTGTGTGTGTGTGTGTGTGTGTGTGTGTGTGTGTGTGTGTGTGTGGCCCACGCGCATCTGCGTGTGAACTGTTGCTTGGTCGTGTGGGTGATAATAGCTGACCTGCCGCGGGCCAGCTGTGAACACCGCCCCACCTAATTGCCAACTGGTCAGCTTGATTCTATTCATATTCAAATGAGTCGTTAAAACATCGTGATTTCCGATGCATATCCTTTAACCCTTTTTTTTTTTCTGTGTTGTTGTTGTAGTTGTTGCTTTTGTTGGTTGGAGAGACGGATGGACCTTGCTGCTGCCGGCAGGCCGAGTGGTGCATGGCAGTCAGCAATTATCCAATGTGTATCAAGGAGGAAGCAAAGGAAGATATCTAGTATACGTAGAGGTTAGGCCAAGCAAGTTTCCTCGTCTCGGAGATCGACTCCGCTGCGAGGCATGGCCAAACTTCCCGTCTAAGAGAAGTACTGGGCAACAGAAGGCTTTCCAGAAAATAATCCCGTCTAAGAGTTGGTCTGAGCAAACGTTGGCTAAATTTCCCGTCTAGAGGATGGCCTGTGTTGAGCAAGCTAGTGTTCCAAGGTGTGGGACAACTACTGGAGGAGGGAAGAACGAGCTTTACGGACAACTGGAGGAGGACATAACCAGTTTTATGGACAACTGGAGGAGGAGAGAGAGAGAACCTGCCTTAGGAACAGCTGGAGGAAGACAGAACCAGCACTTACGAGCAGCTGGAGGTGGAATAAACCAAGCCTTATGAACAGCCTGGAGGAAAGGGGCAAGGCATGTGTGAGCCACACCACAGCCCACAGTCTGGTGTCACCGGTAATTCTACTTCCATCCATATCCGAAGTCATTCAATACAACCACTCTCTCTCTCTCTCTCTCTCTCTCTCTCTCTCTCTCTCTCTCTCTCTCTCTCTCTCTCTCTCTCTCTCGCTGTGTGTGTGTGTGTGTGTGTGTGTGTGTGTGTGTGTGTGTTGTATCGGCGTGGACATTGAGTGGATATCCTGCGTCCGGGTGGATACCGTGTGTCCAAAGAGTGTAGGACGAGTCTGAGGTGGTGGATATATTCTGTGTCCTGGTGGGTTGTCTTTGACCGTCTGTAGATATACTGTCTGGGGTGGTATACGCTGTGTATGATGGAGAGAGAGAGCCATGCAGGGTTCAGATACAGAGTTCAAAAGATATAATGTGGGGTCGTGATTGGATAGAGGCTCTCGTACGGATACCATGCTTCTAACATATAAGCATCCGGACGATTTGCTGAGCAGTACACATTTGAGAGGATATCTGCACCGAGAAACCGGATTTCTTTTATCACATGTACAACTATGTAGGGAAGTGACCGAAAGCCAAAAAATATGAATAAATAATAAATAAAGTCCACTTCTGAGAAGAACGACTTCCCGTTTACTGTAGCTGAAAGCTTTCATTCTGTTATTTCTGGATTAAAGGAGAAAAAAAAAAAAAGTTCCAATCGCTTCCAGTGTCCATAACAAAGAAGATACACCTTTCCTTAATTCCCTTTCTTGCAAGTCTTTTACACAGTTCTCTCAAAAAAAATGACAGATTCTAATACAGGTTACCAGCATAAGACTTTTCCCCCAAACACAAGTCATAAAAGCATGGCTTCCTGAGTGACAAACACGTGAACCAAAGGCCCTCTTTATAAGTCGCGCTGTTATGTCAAACGTGTAAATGATACGGTACATCAGATGTTACAGTAATAAGAAAGCTTGTGCAGTCACCCCCCTATGCCTTCACCGACGTAGGGAAAGACTCCAGACTCATAGCAGGTACTGGGGAAACTCATAAAAACTCAAAAAAGGATAAAGAACCATGGAGGAAGACCCGTAGATAAGTACGTGTTAAGGGACAGTTGGGAGCCATGACTGAAGAAGTTACGGCATCTGAGACCGAACGTGAGCAGTGGCCCTCATAACATAATTGATCTGTTGGAACAGACTACACAACTCCGCGTCACGGAGATGGCGCAAAGCTTGTTGGACTCCAGATTCCGTAACTCTGGCGAGATGAGAGAGAGAGAGAGAGAGAGAGAGAGAGAGAGAGAGAGAGAGAGAGAGAGAGAGAGAGAGAGAGAAGCTGGAGCGTGGACTCACCAGACAGTCGCGCTGGGTTGGACCCGTGCAGCCTCCCGCGCAGAAGAGGTGGCAACAGTCTCTCGGGCCCGAGCCGAAACACCTCCCCTGGCTACACTGCGGCGAGCAGGTCAGTTTACTGAACTTTTGGCAGTTGTTTTCGCCCTCGCCCCAGCAGCCCTTCTTGCACGCCTTGTCGCACTGGCACGTCCTCTGCGCCTGCGTGAAGTTGTAGACGAAATCGTATTTGGCGTTGGGGTCCGACATGATCTCCCTCCACTCTATGGTCTTCATGTGACACAGGTTGTAATTGTTGATGACGCCCACTCTCCCCCTCAGGATATCTGCAACACACAATATGTTGTATCATCAACACAACTGAGGGTACAGAGAAGCGACGTAGCTGAGAAAATGACGTCTTAAATACTCCACATGAAGACAAATGTGCTCGAAAAGAAATGACAGAGATGAGACATATATATGTATGGGACATAATGCAAGCAATCGTGCAAAACGGAGACATGCAAGGAAGCACAATGAGGAAGCTATACATCATAAGGGACAGAAGAAAAGTTTAGTGCAGCTGTTAAAACACACACACACACACACACACACACACACACACACACACACACACACACAAACTGCATGCGTACAGACGTGGTGTAAAAAACGCAGAGGAATCTAATTACATTATACAAACGTGATACTCTGTACGATCAACGTAAGGCAATGCTCAAGGTTACCCTCACCTTGTCAGATTACAAACAAGAGCAAAAACACAAGGATTTAGTCATAACAAAGAGCTAACCAAAGGAGTAACTCACCATTTTCAGGTACGGTCAGGAAAGAAACACTATTTTTTTCCCTCTGTCTTTTCTCTTTTCATCCGGCTCAATTAATAAGCCAGGAAGTGCAAGTCGATGAACACGTCCAAGCTGTAAACTGTGGTTCTCCTTCAAGCAGAGATCGCTTAGGGAAATCATACCAACCGAATCCAGTGCTCGTACTTAACAGTGACTAGTAGGTCATACTTTAGTCACAGTGACTAGTAAGTCATACTTACAGTGACTAGTTGGTCATACTTACAGTGACTAGTAGGTCATACAGTGACTAGTAGGTCATACAGTGACCAGTAGGTCATACTTACAGTGGCCATAAGTCATACTTTACAGTGACTGTCTGATGTCTAAGAGATATCTTCGCGTGGGCAACAGGCGATGCAAATAGTAAGCAGGAGGTGGTGGTGGTAATGGGTGCTGGGGAGATGTGGGGGATTATTGGGAAGGGAATGGGGATGCTAGGGAGACGAGGAGAGGGGGATGATAGGGAGATGAAGGGGGGAAGGGGGATGGTGGGGAAGTGAATAGGACGATGAAGAGGAGAAGCAAAGACGGGGGTGGGAGGTTGCTGGGGAGAGGGTAGGGAATGGTAGGAAGTGAGAGGAAGCTAGAGAGAGAGAGAGAGAGAGAGAGAGAGAGAGAGTATTCTAAACAGACAGCCAAGGTCAGGCGGCAGGCTGTTTACATGAAGGTCGAGGTCTCTGGTCTTTTTATGTTGTACTCAAACGTCTTTTGAGTCTAAATCCTCAAGGGAACAAGTCGAAGTCCAGGCTATCACACCGTGAGGGTCATACCGTCGTGCTCAAGGGTCGTACCGTCGTGTTCATCAAGGATTCAAGGGTCATACTGTCGTGCTCAAGGGTTCAAGGGCGGCTGTGCCGTCGTGCTCAAGGGTTCAAGAGCGGCTGTGCCGTCGTGCTCAAGGGTTCAAGGGTGGCTGTACAGTCCTGTTCAAGGGTCGTACCGTCGTGCTCAAGGGTGGTTGTGCCGTCGTGTTAAGATTGTCGAATCTCTTCGTCGTAGTACATACAGTCGCTCTTAGCAGCCTCTATTTTGTGTGTGTGTGTGTGTGTGTGTGTGTGTGTGTGTGTGTGTGTGTGTGTGTGTGACCCTTTGATTGCCAAGACGTGCATGGTAGTACAAGACTTTGGTTTCCAGGGCGTGTTGGGGTGGTTTTGTGACTGTCTGGTTGCCAGGACGTGTATTTACATGCACGTGCAAGTATTTGTACGCAGGAATATTCTACACAAACACAAACACACACACACACACACACACACACACACATACTCAAATACATACATACATACATACATACATATATACATACAAACATACACACACACATACATACATACATACATACATACATACATACATTCGCACACATATATACATACATACATACATTCACACATACATACATACAAAAATACACACATACATACATACATACATACATACATACATTCACACTCACACACACATACATACATACACATACACACACGAACGCCCTGGCAACCAAATAATCAGGCACGCGCCCACACACACACACACACACACACACACACACACACACACACACACACACACACACAGCCACAACCAACTCTTCACCCACACAATAACCGGCCGCGTTGCTCCAACACTTGGCATCTTGGTGGTCTCCTCCATCTCCGCCAACGCCAACCCGACAATAGTTATGTAAATTTTCTGGTGCGCTATTAATGGCTGAAGGTCGAAAGAGGACAAGATAAAATAGAACTAGGAAACAGAACGCGACCAACAGTATATGTGACCTAGACTTGCTTAAACTATCGTTTATCCTTCGACAAATACCTTCCTTTTTCACCGTACGTGATCTTCGATCTACTAACTACCTCTACAGCATGAGCTGGGTTCACTAGCGGTTGAGTGGGATCGCTGGTCCACCAAGTTATTGGAAGCCGCGGCTTGCAGGGACCACGAAATCACCAAAACCGGACTAGTCTGGAATTCTTTTATAATACACTTATCCTGAAACGTTTTCAGATTCCTCCACTGTGCGTCTCGTAGCGTTTATAGCATGGATGTAGGCAGTGTGTTGACCAGTCTTAGGTCCTGCATGATGGTCGCATCTTCCTGGTGTCAGTGGTACTATAATATTAGTCTTTTATACCAGTCGTGCTAGCAGGAGAACAGTTTTTGAGCGTAGGGTGGAATGGTACCAATGCCTTGAAGGATTCTTTTTTTTTTTCTCCCCCAAGGGAAAATCACGATACGTCTCTCCCATCTACGCTCCATGTACTCCCAAATGTACATGATTTTTGTAATGTGACGCAAGGATGACCCACTATCAAAATACGTGTTCCATATGCAGTAGAGAAAAGGTCCCAGGATCGTAATGTCAAGCTCAAGGAAAGGTAGAAAGTAGATTACATGTCGCCCAATGCAAGTATGTTTGACTCAGATGTGGCGTTTTAATCAGTGTACGTTTCAAGATCGCTCACTCACTTTGTGAAGTTAAGGAAGATATCTGGTCAAGCTGTCGAGAAGCTTTTTCTTAAGCTGGTGAGAAATACTGAGCTCTGGACACGTTCTGTTTCCCTGGCGACATGATTTACTTAAGTCGGCGAAGTGTTTACATGGCAAAATATTTCAGTAGCCAAGAAATTCTGTGATGCCGACGAAATAATATTTTGATAACTGTTGCGAGAAATTTCCTTGTCAACTGTAGAAATGTTTTCGTTAAGCTGGCGGAATATTTTGTTTAAGACGGCGAGATATTCTGTTCTACCGTTAAGAAATATTTTTGTTGAGGTAGCATGTATTTCATCATTCAGCTGTCGAGCAACTTTGTTCAGCTGGTCTGTAAGGATGGTGGCAGAAATTGGTGAGAAACCCATGAGCATCTCGGCAACACAAGTGACAGGGTCCACACTACGACATAACTCAAAAGGTTGAAAAGGGGAAGAGTGAGTTATGGATCACTCAGGCACGGGTTGAGGGACGAGCCAGTCAACAAAAGAAAATCAATCATACACCTCACAACTGGTGAACGAATAAGGAAAAAGAAAAAGAATATTAAAAAGGAAAAAAAAAAAAGAGACAACTCCAGACGATCAAAGAAAAGACTTCGCAAAAGAATAAAGAGTTTTACATTATTGGAAACTATCAAATAATGCAGAATAATATTACCATATACACACGTCGATGGTCATACCCGATTTACACTGCACGGACATACCTACCTCGTCACATTCTGCATGGCCTGCAGTGCCGTAAATCATTTTTATTAAGCAGACTCACCGGAGAAAATACCATCTATGTATTCTTTACCAAAATGACGTATAGAGTACGCAACCTCTGCACACCTTACTATATCATTATCCTTTCTAATCTATGCAGCCACTGAATTACCATAGAGACCCATCCATGCAACCTACAACACCGTCCGTAAAAGACGGTGGTACCCAACACCATCTTTCCATCCAGGAAGACCCCTACAAATCCTCCGCCTGCAGGAGACAAGGCCATGCAGGGAGAGAGAGAGCAGCAGCAGGGAGCCTAATGCTAGAACTCACTCTCCCTTATAGAAGGACGTGATCGGAAGAGGAGAATTACACACACACACACACCCACACACACACACACACACACAACACACACAACACACACACACACACACACACACACACAAAGGGAGCGTAATGACGTACCCCTGAGGGCGGGCATCTCCAGGGTGTGCATCTTGGAGAGGGTGACCAGAAGAGCAAAGCTCTCATCCTTGACGGAGACCTTGAACAGCGTCCTACCACGGATGATCTGCAGCGACGGCAACACGATCCTCTTCACGTCCACGTGGGAGATCAGCAGGTAACCAGTCACCTGCCGTGGGGAAAAGGCCAATGTGTCAGGACGAAAACAAATAACAAAGCCGACGCCGCTGCTGACGAAGGCGCCGACGAAGGGCACTTTTTTTTTATTTTATTTTTGATCAATCAAGCTGATGCCTTTTTTTCGATGAGAGAGAGAGAGAGAGAGAGAGAGAGAGAGAGAGAGAGAGAGAGAGAGAGAGAGAGAGAGAGAGAGAGAGAGAGTGTGTGTGTGTGTGTGTGTGTGTGTGTGTGTTCATCATTACGTCCACAACAACGTTTAGCTGCGTGGTGTAACTTCTTGAAGAGTGATACCTATACAATGGTGTTGGGGAGGATATTCCATGGGCTTGGGTTTATTCTCGGAGAGCTGAACCTATAGATGTGGTGTTATACTCTGAAGGCTATCCCTTAGGATGGGGGCTAATACCCTTAAGGGTATGGGATGACCTAATACCCTTGGACTGGCAGCTAGCCTAGGGATGGAGGTTACCCTAAGGGTGTGAAATAAACCTTGGGGACTGGCCTGGATATACAGAAGTTGAACATACCTACATTGCTAGTGATGTGTCTATAATATATTGAATTCTCTAAAGTATAATTACATAGACTGACACATAAAAGACACATGGTGATCAATAGGGATGAACAACCACACACAACAGTTACTTATATGCTACTGGTCCTCCCTTACTTAAGATATACCATGTTATCCACCCATCTACATCCCCCTTTCAATGTTATACACCCATCTACTATTCCCCCTTCCATGTTATCCACTCATCTACTTTTTCCCTTGCACGGTAACCACCCATCTACTTCTCCCCTTCCATATTATCCACGCACCTACGTCTCTTCCTTCTATGTTATCCACCCATCTATATTCCCCCTTCCAAGTTATCCACCCATCTACTTTTCCCCCTTCCATGTTATTCATCCATCTACGTCCCCCTCCCCCGTTCCACATTATCTACTCCTCTACATCTGAAAGTGCTACTTTATTCCCATACATAGGTGAAGGACGACAGATCCCTCTCTAAAACTGTCCACTCATCCCCTGAAGGCTTGTGCCAGCTTTTACGTGACGCCCCGTTTCGGGCGCGTCAGCAAAGACTTCCTCGCTGGTGCTGGTGACTAGACTAACCTCACGGATGTACTGGAGGAAGGAGAGGTCGAGGTTCTCGTCTTGCAGCCAGGTGAGTTCCAAGTTGCCGTCGACGTACGTGCAGTTGATGAAGCGGTTGCGGAGGTTGCGATAGTGGTGCTCGCGGTTGGACGGTACAGACATGCGGCCCGTCGTCCCTATGCAGACTGTAAGAGAGGAAGAGAACACCAGGTGTGGTGGTTAGTTCGAACTAGAGGTCGGACTCTCTCTCTATCTTGGGTAGGGTAGTATGTAAAGAGGGGACACAAAAGGCATTAAAATCTATCGTAGAGTAACACAATATTACACATGCATAACACGTGCGTAACAATAAAGATAACGTAGAATTTACTCTAGGGTAATAATGAGTCTCGACTACAATGGGGCTGATACTTCTAGGTCAAAAGTAAAGCTTAAATCTATAAGACTAGTCCATGACACTGCCTAGCTTATAATCTAGAGTCTAAAACACCATGATGCTTATCTCTAGATGAAGTAGAGGTTAAGGTTAATTCTTACAACTAAAATAAACAAGACTGAGACAAAACAGTATAATCAAAATAGTAATAATGTCTACTTAAATCTATAAGACTAGTCTAAGACACTGCCTAGCTTATAATCTAGAGTCTTGAACAGCATGATGCTTATCTCTAGATGAAGCAGAGGTCAAGGTTAATTCTTACAACTAAAATAAACAAGACTATAAAACAGTATAATAAAAATAGTAATCATGTCTACTTAAATCTATAAGACTAGTCTAAGACACTGCCTAGCTTATAATCTAGAGTCTTGAACAGCATGATGCTTATCTCTAGATGAAGCAGAGGTCAAGGTTAATTCTTACAACTAAAATAAACAAGACTATAAAACAGTATAATAAAAATAGTAATCATGTCTACTACGGTGATCACCATCTACACCAGTCATCGACTTGGTGCACCTCTGTAACCGTTTCATTTACTCTTACAAGCTGGGAGATCCGGGAGCTTCATGATTACAGTGACACAGTCTGGTCCTACTACCAATCATGATGTTAATCATCTCTGTCATAACGACTGATTCTAATCACCTCACTTTTTGTGCTCCACCGAACGCGACGATAAATGGGATCATAACTGAAAGGCCTTGGTTATTTACTGTCATTGTCTTCACTCCTAAAGAATATATATATATATATATATATATATATATATATATATATATATATATATATATATATATATATATAAAACAACTCTCATGTACCTATTTATTTCTTATAAGGCATGATCAAGGTTTACGGAACCTCCCTGTACCATATCAGGGGAAGTCAAACAACACAAAGGACTTTTAAACACAAAGGCGGAGGTGAGGCTGACAGATCTCAGCACGAAAAGAAAAAGTAACAAGTGGAACTCTTTTGAACATCACAACAAGCCAGTGTATTCAAGTCTAATTCTTTTGGAAATGAACTGACATCACAATTCGGCAAAATGGATGTCCATCTGTCAGCCAGAGTGTAATTTCTGCAGTAACTCGACGTCTGTGGGGGCCTCCCCAGGAGTCTTGTCCATTGGAATACCAAGTTCCCACAAGAGGATGTTGTTCCTCTGGTCCCCTGTGTGCCCGGAGGATCCTACAATTATCTTACCGGATGAGGACAGGGGTATTCCTCCCCTCAAGGGTAGTGTTGGACCAAGGGAGTGAATGTTCTTGCCTCTGACTCATGTTAAGTTTTACAATGTAATTTCTAATCTTCAAATTCCCTGCGGTTTCTATAATAGTTATATTAAAAGCCTTCATTTCTTCTTTAATAAAACTACTACAACTTGCTAACCATTTCTATACATGTATCAACCCTCGTCTCCTGAAAATCTTAAGATTTATATTTAAAATTTCAACAGAAACTTTTAGAATTTCTTTGCTTATTCATATCTATGAAGTTTCTACAATGGGGCAAGACATATATGTATTGGGAGAAGGGGTTGCCCAGCATCTAGCTAGACACAATGGAGGTGGAAGACACGAGAAAGTGGTGCGCGTAAGAACCCGAACTCCTGATGGCTGGTCTGAGAAGTGCCCAGCCACCCGCCCGGCGACTTCTGAGTCAACCTGGGTCTGGTGACGACAGCGTCGGGGGGGATCGGGTTGCATCTCCGCCAATCATAAGCCTTCGCGCGCTTTTCAGTGTTGGCGCGCATCGGATGCCGCGCAATATTTTTTAAGAGAAACTGGTTAATATAACTGAAAATCGTCATAGTTATGAGTTAAGAAAAACACAGTTTTGTTTTTCGCGTGATTTCTTAGGTTTTTTGGTCAATCAAAATAGAAGATGACTTTATTTAGCTCTCCGAAAACAAACTACCAATCAGATAGGACGTTACATAAAGGAGCGATCTAATCTAACCAATGAGGTTGCGTGGTGGCCTCGCGCTGGTCGAGGACCAGCGTCAGATTACACCACTTTATTTATCAAGGTTTGTATTCAATTCTCTGCGACGTTGAAATGAAGTTCCTTAAGCTGGTTTGGCTGCCGAAGCCGTGGTGTGGTTAACAGTAGCCCCCACACAGCGGCCTACACGACGGTACTAAATGTCTGTCATGTCCTGTAAAGGATTAATTAAAACCAATAAAATCAACCCGACCATGTTCGAAATTTTCTGGACAGCTTGAAGGAGGGTTTGTAACAGGCGAATAAATCTGACACGAAAGTATTCATTCTACCGATCGAAATTCCACAAAATGTCTTTCGAGCGAAAACAATTGAATAATGATTATAGATGAAGATACAGTAACTGCTGGGGGGGGGGGCATCAAGGATTTTCAATTAAAGCCTTTGACGGCCGCAAATTTTAAGATGGGATGGGTTTCACTAGTTGACGAGTTCGACTGTGTGTGTGTGTGTGTGTGTGTCCTTTACCGCCGAAGGTGGCCGACCTAAGCTTGGGCTACTGTCAGGGTTTATATCTGGAACGGTTCAAAGGAAAAGTTACCATTTTCATGAAACCTGAACAAGAAAATCAACTTACCAGATCGTAGCCACACTTAACAACTTACCAGATCGTAGCCACAATTAACAACTTACCAGATCGTAGCCACACTTAACAACTTACCAGATCGTAGCCACAATTAACTTACCAGATCGTAGCTACACTAACAACTTACCAGATCGTAGCCACACTTAACAACTTACCAGATCGTAACCATACTTAAAACCTTACCAGATCGTAATCAAACAATTTATTAACAACTTACTAGATCGTAATTAAACAACTTATAAACAACCCACCAGATCGTAATCAAACAACTTATTAACATCTTACCAGATCGTAATAAAACAACTCATTAACAACTTACCAGATCGTAATAAAACAACTTATTAACTTACCAGATCGTAATGAAACAACTTATTAACAACTTACCTCCTCGTCTTAATCACATAGCAATTAACAATGACTAGAGGCTTGTGGGAAGGGAACTGCGAGGAGGAGCGTCGTACTTACTTTTGCCCTTGTCGAAGTCTGTCGATCTGTCCGCCCAGCCGGCGGCGAAGGCAGCACATAGCGCCAACACGAGGTAGACTCGCTCCAGTATGCGCGCCATCACCTTACACCATCACGCTCACATATATATACTTTTATATATATATATACATATACAATTCATATAACTCTATAGACTCTTATATATGGCACTTGGAAGTTTTTTTACAATACGCGTCACAGTATATAATAGCCATGAGGCTATCTCAGTCGTCCGCCCGACTCATCATGCATTTTGAGGCGTTTTGTGGACGACGCGACGGGCTGTGCGGGCCCCTGCAGGCTGGTGGGCCTCATGGCTCCTCCGGGAGGTGCCGGGCCCGCACAGGAGGCCGGACGGGCCGGACCAACCTCACACGCCTCATCTCGTGACCAGACCCATGGCGACACCTGCAGCAAAGAGAACATCTGAAGGGGGTTCCGTCGTCGTCTCGATAGCTGGTGTGTATGTGGTAGGGACCTTGTGGAGAAGCCTCAGTGGTAAGGCGGCAGCAGAGCTCTATCTACCACCACAGGACCCTTCCCTCGTTGGACAATCGTCGCCTCCACGTCAAGACTCAAAACCTTATCACAATAGCTTCATAAAATTCGAAGTGCATTGAAGTCGTACCTAACGGTTTGCGGTTGCGTCATCCATATTTTAAAAAAAAAATGGTAATCCTACTGCTCAGTCTCTCTGAATGATGGTAGATTACTTGAAGACGATGGTGCGAAGCTTAACAGTTGATGGCCTGACCTCAGACCAGACCCTGAATGGCTAAAGGTCAAGCCATCACGTAAGTTCTCAGGGTCATACCATCGTCGTGCTCAAGGATCGTACCGTCGATCTCAAGGGTCATACCATCATCGTGCTCAAGGATCGTACCGTCGATCTCAAGGGTCGTACCATCGTCGTGCTCAAGGATCGTACCGTCGATTTCAAGGGTCATACCATCGTCGTGCTCAAGGATCGTACCGTCGATTTCAAGGGTCGTACCATCGTCGTGCTCAAGGATCGTACCGTCGTTCTTCAAGGGATCAACGACTTACACAAGAATCAAGAGGACTCCCTCACCATCCAAGATGCCAACCCACCCTCCACAACTGGCTCCACACATCACCTGTTGCCCAAACTCGTCTTTTATCCCTACCACCGTTACAAGCTCCCTGCACCTCCGTCTGGCACGCGGTCAGCATGGATTGGTAATAAGTTTACGAGGCAGCACCGACTCCGACGGAGTGGTCTGTCGCAAGATCTAATCGCATACGAGGCGATCAATAAACAGTTTTATCAGCAAAGGCATCGCGACGCAAAGAAGAGAAGTGGGTAGCGGCGGTAAGATTTCTAAGGGACTTATGAAACGGGAAGAGGAGGTAAAAGAGGTGGAGGAGGAAAAGGTGGTACTCTGGGTACTGGTTCAAGGTACATCATTCTACAGGTTCAGGTGAGTTTCGGTCACTCGTTCAGGAGAGGTTCTGTGTACTGCTTTAGTAGAGGCTCTGGGTAATGGATCATATAGGCTCTGGTTACTGGTTCAACAGACCTTATAGACACAGGTTCAGGAGGAATTTGGATGCTCATTTAGAAGTGGACCAGATGCCAGTTAAAGAGAGCTTCTGCAGGCTCTTTGAACAAGAAGATGGAGATCAGCAACTGTGGAGACCCGTGAGGATGGGAACCTTATGTATGTACCGTATCTATGTACGTACCGCAGTTTTATGTCAAGGGAAACACGGAGACACATTATGGACCTACGCCAGAAGAAAATATATAAACTTTATGCTAAATATAGCAAGAGAGAGTTAAGCTCTTGACTGCTATTTTCAATAAGTCACCTCCTAAGTGAAAGTTTCGGAGGAATTGAACTTTGCCGACTCAACACGGATATTCCAAAAAGGTAATGAGTCACTGCCCGGAAAATCATCATGTTCCAATTAGCTTCACATCTGTAGTCGATAAACTTACGTAAATCATGAATCGGGACATTTTAAAACGATTTCGAGAACCTCCATTTGATAAACGATTTTCAGCCATGGTTCACGACGAAATCGCTCACGTTTGACGTGTCTGCTTGCTATCTTACATGATATCATCAATATGCACGATGACGGTAGAGCAGCTGATGGCATTAGAGGTTACTAGCATGATGTATAGATAGATGGAGGCTGTACTTCGATGGTTAGAAAATTGATCGATTGGTCGTAAAAAAAAATACATGTGATTATCAGTCAACCCCGGCCCTCTTCCTCATATACATATATATATATATATATATATATATATATATATATATATATATATATATATATATATATATATCAAAGACATTGATAATGGGACTGGAGTGTATGCGTGATACTGAAATCCGCAAAAATAAATCTACGGTTGCCACTGAACATCTGCGGCTTCCAGCTGTCATAAACAGACTGACGGGGGCTCAGAGAATAGCAAATTAATCTTAACAACAACTGAGCAGTTGAAAGCAATACATTGGAGACGTTTAAGAACTGAGCAGTTGAAAGCAATACATTGAAACGTTTTAGAACTGAGCAGTGGAAAGCAATACATTGAAGGCGTTTAAGAACAGATGTTAAACAAACTGACTTCAAATCCGCGCCTGACATTACTTGTGTCTCCTTGGTAACATCAAAAATTTTTTGCAGGGCGTTCGTTCTGGAACCTCTGTATGTCTTTGTACTCTTACCGCCCTAATTAATGAGTTTCTTGTATCTGTCGTTGTTGTAATGAAAACACGTAATCCACATTTTCCGTTAGACAGACGTCAGAGACTCGCCAAGTCTGTGGGCAACACGTCACAGAATCGCCAAGTCTGTGAGTAGAATCTCCATATGACGTAACAAAGATCCAACAACCTCATTGGTTCTTCCATCTGTGATGTCACGAGCGTGATGGCCACTCATTAAGCTAACAGATGACGGGGAAGATAGGGTCCCCCCAATATTTCCTTCTTTATCTCGCGTCATCGGAGTTGATAACGCCATTAAAGTACAATTGAGGTTAGAAGCCTTTTATGTCTCAATTAACGCTCTAAGAACGGCGATCATAGAGTCGTTTTTTTGACATTTTGAGAAGCGTGAACTGAGCCTTTATGTAACGGAGAATAAAGGGCTTAGCCCTTGAGTACGACGGTACGAGTCTTGAACACAACCCTTGGGTATGACGGACCGGCTAACACACACACACACACACACACACACACACACACACACACACACACACACACACACACACACTCGAACCAGGGTCCTACGCCCTCTCGTCCTAAGGAGAGTTTACGCTCACTTATACGCGCGAGAGTTTACACTCAGACAGGGTTTATCCCCTCTCACACCCTCTCAGACTTTACGCCTCCGAACACCCGTGAAGAGGGAGGGGAGTTTACGCTCCCACACTCATATCTCATCGCGGTAATGGTCCAGCACCAGCGCGGCCGTGGCAGCGCTAACTCACAGCGCTCCTGCGCACTGCATGTAAATGAAGGGCCCAATAATAGCCATGACTCACTCTCCCCCTCCAAAGAACCCCATACCGCCACCACACCACCACCACCTCAACATAATTAACAATCAGCCTTGATCGTTCCGTTACAGCCAATTACAAAGCGCTCCGTGGAACTCACATTAATATATCTGTAATTAAACCAATCACGCTAGATTAGAAAAAATATATTGGGGAGTATAAAAGCGAATTCGTGGCGTTTCAGCCGCTAAGATAATTAGAAAAGGCAGGGAAAAAAAAACTGGATCTAGGCATAAAGAAGGTCCGAATCTGGGCATATAAAAAGGAGGAGGAAAATATATATGACGTGGTTCAAAATATGATGAAGACGAAGTACATATATCAAGCGAGGAAGAAAAAAGAAATAAGTGATCTGAACATAAAACATGACTCGGATGGAGACGGATATAATCTACCGTCGGCGGATTCACATACACGAACACGGCACTGAACCTGGGAGTTATCTTGGCGAAGCCTTCGGGGGCCTTCTAACCCAAGAACCCGGGCTTAGGGTTCAGGCTGCTGGGTAGGGTCGTTGGTCGACCAAGAAGGTATTGGAAGCCGTAGGCACACGTCGCAGCCACCAACAGTGTGGGCTGGCCTGGTACACTTTTTGATAAAGACTTGTCCAACTCCTCTTTAAATTCCTTCACCATGCATCATATATACTGTTTCTGATGATGGCAGGAAATTTGCTGTTGGGATTTTGGGCCCCGAATGTTTAACATGCATAGCCTGCCTGCCTTTTGATTACAGAGACAGTTCTATTACATTCATTCGTGTCTTACGTGCTGGTAGGAAATCATTTCCGAAGTGTAAGGTTGAGGACCACGTCTTCTTGGATTTCCTAAGAGTTGATTGATGATATATATATATATATACCTCTCCCGTCTACGCTCCAGATAGTAGAGCCTCCGTGATTTCCGCTGCTCTCAATAATTCACTTCCCATCGCCAGCCAATCTGGAGCTGTCAGAGAGATCTCTGAACACTTTCTAATTCTGTAATTTCATCGCCCACCTTGTACGATGATGTTACGAGTATTCTATTCCTGAGAAAACTTGTGCCCTGATAATAATCGTCATTGGTTTTTCCTTCCTTGTCTTCTTTGTCCCCAATGACAAAAACATTTTGTTCTTGGTGGCCCAGCGGAAGGCTTTGTTTAAGTCTGTTTGAAGCCCTTCAGTGTACAATACGTACTCGAGATTTCTCGTACTTATTTAGTATCATCTCCAAAGGATGACATGAGACTGTGATTCGTGTACGCGTCCATATCAGTTATAAGTTTATATAAGAAACATGAGTGGTGCAAGTACAGTTCCCTGGGGGACTGAGATTTGTTCCGTGGAGGCACTGGAGTGTTGTCATCAGTTAGTTAAACACTTGCATATACCTGTTCCAATTTTTCTTTATCCTCATCTTTCACATCTTATGTGCCATGACACCATGGTCACATACGTCAAATGCTTTTGCAGAGTCTGTGTAGATCACATCACCATCCTGTTATATCTCTACTGCCTTAACAATTTGATCTTAACCGCTGAGTACATCAGTCAGAGGACAGCAATGATAGAAATATATACGATTAATTTCACGGAAAATGAATCAAGGAGAATCTTGATAAAACAGAAACCCATTTGGTTTGACGAAGAAACTCTACAATATAGTTAAAAAAAAAAAAAAAAATCCCTTGGTATAGCGTACAACCCTTTAATGTATAAAGGAAATCCTCAAAGTAGACGGAATACTATTCAATCTTGACAGTAAGCCCTTAATATAGCGCTAAACCCTTCAGTCTAACTGGACACCCTCAAAGTAGCGGGAAACGCTTTCTGATGGAATCTAAACCCTTAACGTGATGGCAAACTCTCTTATATTTACAGAAAACCTTTAGTGTAAAGGGGTAACCTTTTCATTTGGACAAGAGAGCCATAATGTAGACGACAACCATTCAAGAAAGAGCAAAAAAAAAAAAAAAAACTAAATAGGACAGAAAACCCTGAGTAAAGAGGAAACGAATCAATGTTGACAGAGCAACCTTGATGCGTATATGACCACCTCTTAATATAGACAGAACCCTTTTGAGTAGACAGAATACACTAAGAAAGAAACTCTTTAATATAGAGAATCCTCTTGGCCGAACCAGGAACCCATTAACATAAGATAGAAAACCCCTATTTTTAAGCAGGAAACCCTTAAATGTACATAAAAAAACGTCAACGTTGGCGCAAATCCTTTAATTCAGACGGGAAAACTATCAAATGCTCACGAAAACTCCATAATACAGACAGAAAATCCTTCTTATACCCACATTCCCTAATATATTACGAGAGACCCCTTGGTTAAGGCGGAAATCACCTTTACTGGCACAAAGGAACTTATCATTGGGACGAAACGACACAGCTAAGGCATGACATAAGGACCAGACCGGTACACACACTATCCACATCCATAAAAAGACAATAAAACACACATAACATGGCCACAAAAATCACATGACTCTCGGGTAGATTATAGGATTAGGGAGGAGCAATACAGTCCACCCAGGGCACGACATGTAGAAAAAATACAAGCGGGAAAAACAACACAGTTTAGGAAGGGCGTCTATAAGAACAATACACACACACACACACACACACACACACACATATATATATATATATATATATATATATATATATATATATATATATATATATATATATATATATATATATATATATTCCTGTGAGTCCACGGGGAAAATGAAACACGAAAAGTTCTCAAGTGTACTTTCGTGTACAGTGAGTTGATGTACAACGAAGAGACGTAGCTAGGACGCCATTTGGTAAACATGTGATTGTCCAAGGTCTTGGACAATCACATGTTTACCAAACGGCGTCCTAGCTACGTCTCTTCGTTGTATATCAACTGACTTATATTTCTCTCTTATGTCTCCCCTGATGATGTGATTATTACACGAAAGTGCACTTGGGAACTTATCGTGTTTCATTTTCCCCGTGGACTCAAAGGAATTTACTTGATCACGCGCAAAATTGTGATCCTTTCCAATATATATATATATATATATATATATATATATATATATATATATATATATATATATATATATACACACACACACACAGGGGGACAGAAGGAATGGTCAGATCAGTTGGGGGCGCTCAGATAAAACACGAAAACAATGGGCGCGTCGGATGAGCGGAAACAAGATCCGCTGAGGGGAACGGTAGGGTGGCCCGTTGACCGCATCGCGTCCGCTTGCCCAGTTTGGGCAGCAATGTACGCTCCCGTCGCCAACACGACAGACTTGTACACGACGAAGTTGTCGTTGCTAACCGACGAACATGTCGTTGCTAACCAGCTTCCTTTGCACAACACTGGCGATGCGCGAGGCAGTGGAAACTAAGGAGTCGCATCATATTCAATAATAATAATAATAATGATAATAATGATAATAATAATAATAATAATAATAATAATAATAATAATAATAATAATAATAATAATAATAATAATAATAATAGTAATATAATGATAAAATACAAATAATTTCATATGTTTATATCTATTACTATCAATATCATTTTTATTATCATATTATAATTATCATTATTACCATATTATTATTATCATTATCATTATTGGTTGTACTGTAAATACAATAATACAAAAAGACAAAATCTAAACGAGACCGCGTATCGCGCACGTCGAATGTATTAGTGTTCCAGAAAAAGCCGACGGTCCATCGAGTTCGCACGGTCATCACTGCAAACAGTGAGAAACTAGGGGAAGGTTCCACTGCAAGGGGGCTACGAGGAGAGGCAGTCAGTCTGTCACTCACTCTCCCGGCTTTGAGGGTATTCAGTAAGTTATCACATTTTACTACAGATATGTTTTACATATCACTGAACTCGCTTCTCAATAAATCTAGATAATCCAACAGTCGCTCTAATAATAATAATAATTACAATAATGATAATAATAATAATAATAATAATAGTAATAATAATAATAATAAATGATACTTATCATTACTTCTATTATTACTCTCTTTGGGGACAGGAAGGAAAGAATACTACCAACGTATTTACTGCTTGTCGTAGGACGCGGCAATGCTTAAAGGGCAAAGAGCCATTGAGGTGGATCTCCCTCCCCTCCTGTACTATTCGCTGTAAAGAGGAGCACAAAGGGCAAAGGTATACATTTACCCTGAAAGTGCTAACTCGCTTAATGTGGGAAAGAGAAGCACGATAAGATGCATTATTATCATTGTTATTATTATTATTATTATTATTATTATTATTATTATCATTATTATCATTATTATTTATATTTTATAATGCTTAGTCGATGTCTCCCACGTTAGCGAGGTAGCACAAGGAAACAGACGAAAGAATGGCCTAACCCTCCCACATATACATGTACATACATGTGTACATAATAATCATTATCATTATCATTATCATCAATTATTATCATTATCATTATTATAATTATCATCGAATATTATTATCATTATTTTCATTATCATTATTATCATTATTATTATCATTATTATTATTATTTTTATCATCACAGGTACTGAATTCTACAGCGTCGGACGCAGAAGACAACCATCAAGGTATAGGTGAAGGGTCGGCCGCCGAAACCATACATGACGTCACGTTGTTCCCAAGGCCAGCACTTGCGACCCACAAGGTTCAATCCCTGACCCGCCTTAAAATCAACCTCTCCACAACACCTACGTATATCGAAGTGTTCAACACCCAACGAAGGCTTATGGCTTCACGCCCCTCAAGGGGAAGATTCTATCGGTGACCAAGGCAACACTTCTTCCCTGTCACACGACGGGATGACAGCTTAGACAGAGGAATATGAAGACGGGTGAGGTCACTCGACAGAATTAGACCTGAAGGAGATGATACAAAGAACCAGCAATACTAGTGTTCGGGCACGTACGTCTCTCGCCTGTGGGTAATAACGTAAATATACTTCACTGGTGATGTGTGACCGTCAGAGGGCACAGCCCATCGGCAAGATCATTGTGTCCGGGGCGACAAGAGCCTACGGCACCCGGCCTGTCTAACACCCACAGGTTTATCACTCCGGTGACCTCTTCCTCCTCCTTCGCCTCTTCCTCCTCCTTCACCTCTTCCTCTTTTACATTCGAGCGTCGTCAAGGCGCCTCTCGAAAGGCTCCACGAAAAACCTGTCAACACGAACTCACTCCCACACGCGGAACGGTCTGTCTAATAAGCTACTCGCAGCCTCGCCCCCAAGAGTATACCAACAACAAAGAGAACATCACACACTCGGGAGTCGTCCGTCGCCGACGATCTACGTGGAAACGTAAGAAGCTATTTCGTTCTTCCTAACCACTACTCATCTTCAGCATCCTAACTTCTCCATCCCTGCTGGCCATCCTCCGCCAGACAGACCTTCCTGATGCCTCAACTCCTCAGTCCCTTCACAAGGCAGGGAGGTCGAGCACCTTCCCTGTGGACTCTCCTCGGGCGAGGAGGTCGGTCCCCGGAGGGAACACCACTGGACATAACCATTGTTCTCACACCGAACACCACCACTACCAACACCGTCAGGACACACACCACCCTAATAACCCGGTGGACACCCTCGGGGGTGGCGCCGCCGCCACTGGTCCAGCTACTCACACAGTAGGCCGGGTTGCTAGCAGGATAGGAGTGAGGGCAAGGTGAAGAAATGGAAGGGACGGACGTTAGTCACGTAGTGGAAAGACAACAGGAGAAAAGAAATGGAACAGACTACGCA
Source organism: Panulirus ornatus (assembly GCF_036320965.1). Classification (NCBI taxonomy): domain Eukaryota; kingdom Metazoa; phylum Arthropoda; class Malacostraca; order Decapoda; family Palinuridae; genus Panulirus; species Panulirus ornatus. The sequence goes on from NC_092286.1 coordinate 12,319,578, forward strand.
CAAGGCAATGGGCAAACACGTTCTCTCTCTCTCTCTCTCTCTCTCTCTCTCTCTCTCTCTCTCTCTCTCTCTCTCTCTCTCTCTCTCTACCACAAAACCGCTAATTCGAAGCCTAGTGTATATCTACCACTCCAATCAGTGGCATAATCATCAATACAACCACCAGTATCATAAACATGTACAGAACCAAACCAGTTCGTAACAACACTAGTAACACCTTTTTCGCGGAGTGTCTCCCTCCCCCCTCCCGCAGTCACTCGAAAAATCCACCCGTGAAGCACACCAAAAAATATTCCGATTCACGTAAGCGCTACGCGTCGACAGTAGTTTGAATCTACTTTCCGTTATTATGCCACGGTCGTGTACGAGCCCGCGCACCGGCGTAAACGCCTTGAGAATAGCAGCAGGGAAGAACACACGGAACGCGCAGTATCATACGCTATTTTAAGCATATTAGCTCAAGCTAACCTCGCCCTTACTGAAGTCTACCGAACAAACATAATTGTTGTAAACTTTGAAAGGTTACTCTCTCTCTCTCTCTCTCTCTCTCTCTCTCTCTCTCTCTCTCTCTCTCTCTCTCTCTCTCTGGCATCCTAAGGGCTTCCGGGAGGAGGGGAAGGGGATGGGTTAGGGGGGTGTCTCTCTCTCTCAGCCGTAGTGCTACAATCATTAATAACGTAATGGTGGAGGAGGTGAACCCCACTCCCTCCCTCCCTCTTCTTCAACAACTGGTCCACGTGCTGGCATCACTCGCGGAGAGTCAACGTCGCGATCTCCCTCTACCCCGAAAGCCTAGGCGTCATGGTCGGCATTCTTATGCGTCTGTCTGTCTGTCTAAGACCGTCACACAAGGGTCCTGCTTCCCTCTAAGTTCTCGTGGAAGATAATCAGTAAATACACATCTAACATCGCATGCGTGTGTGTATATATATATACACATATGGTTTTGCGTGTGTCTTTGTGACTCAAAATGAGATAAACGCTCAAAAACGCTTCGTTACTGGCACAAATAATAACAATAATAATTATAATAATAATAATAATAAACATGCCAGCTAGAGGGTGAATGTGAACGAATGAGGCCATTCTTCGTCCGTTCCTGACGCCGCTTCGCTACACGGGCTACGAAACCTTTCCATACCAGTCGTCAGCCACAGGAAGAACAGCCCCCAAGACACCACAGCCCAGCCAGACATCACCAAAGACTACGTCTACATCCTCTCCTCTCAAGCTGGCCACAGAGCACAATCGACAACACACAATTTTTACAAGTCTCTTTAAAAGTAGGTTTCTCGTGGTCCGTCCATGGACGCTGGAAGAGCTAGGGGTAAATTCACCACTGGGTAGATCCATCAAGGGGTAAATCCATCAAGGGGTAGCTCTATCAAGGGGTAGATCCATCAAGGGGTAGCTCCATCAAAGGGTGGATCCATCAAGGGGTAGACCCGCCGGCCACTGTGGCCTCTTTCACCAACCCGATATTTTTTCCCCCTCTTTTTTTTCTGGTTCCTTCCAGTGGCTGAGCGGGTTTGTTGTAAGGCAGGCGAGGGGACACACCAGAGGATAAACATGGTTGTAGAGAAAGGTAAGAGGGGAGGGGGGGGTTTAACGAGGGTGGTTAAAGGGAGAGGAAGGGGGGTATTAAGGGAGGGGTGACTGCCGGAAGATGAAGGAAGGGGACTGGAGGAGGATGGCTGATGGAACATAAAGAGGGGTAGAGAGACGATGGCTACTGGGAAATGAAGATGGCTGAGGGACAGTGGCTCCCGGGAGGTGAAAAATGGCACAGAGAGATAATGGCTGATGAGAGATGTAGAAGGCTAATGAGCGCTTGACCACTGGAGCATAAGAAAGGCAAGGGGAGGTAGCTAAAACCAGAGGCCGAAATAAAAGCATATTTCCGACCTACCCTTTTTGTTTCAATTCCAAATATCAAATCCCCGTTGTCTACGTTCAGACGAATGCACTGCTCACCTATACTAAACTGGTTCTAATTCTTCCACAGGGTTGAAAAGAAAAGTTGTTGACGGGTGTCAGCATCGTACCTCCTCCATACATCCAGGTCATATGACTAGACATAATATTCAGAGATAAAGAATTCTATCCTCATAGCTTGGTTGGGAAAACATCACTTTTTCTACATCAGTTATGCTGATATAAGTTTGCATAAGACTTTAATAACGTAATATATTTCGTGTAGACTTCAACACATAAACCGACTTCTTTGTGATAATCTACTTCTAGAATTTTGTGAACCATGGCCAGAAATGTCATGAAAGCTTGTCATTTAATTCCTTAATTCCACAGTATCGCTACTCTTAGTCTGGAAGCTTAAGTTTCAAAAGTTTAAAAAAAGCTTACTGCTTTTGATGGGACTGCATCTTTTCCTCATAGTGTTATGGCCATAGCACATCACTCGGACCTTGGGGCTGTATGGTCCGTGTATCTGGCCATACCACATCACTCGGACCTTGGGACTGTATGGTCCGTGTATCTGGCCATACTACATCACTCGGACCTTGGGGCTGTATGGTCCGTGTATCTGGCCATACCACATCACTCGGACCTTGGGGCTGTATGGTCCGTGTATCTGGCCATACCACATCACTCGGACCTTGGGGCTGTATGGTCCATGTATCTACCCATACCACATCACTCGGACCTTGGGGCTGTATGGTCCGTGTATCTACGTAACTCTATAAAAAGCACGTAGCTGAGGAGGGAGGACTCATGGACTAAGAGAGGTGCCTCAAGAACGGTGTCATTACTGAGGACAGCAGAAAAAGTTTCATCCTCAAAACCCAACCATGGATGGCACTGTCTCGAAGCCTCTCATCACAACGGTTTGACGTTTGACACAATCTGAGTGAACCGTTCAATATATTCCACAATCGAAAGGTTCTTAAAATTAAGTTGTTTTTTTTTCATAATCCTTTGTCTCACTAAAGTCATGACGGGTTTGGTCATGTCCAGATAAAAGAATGCGCCTCGCCTCGACTACATACATATGCAGGGATGATGTGGACATCATTTTAAGGGAAAGCTTCGCTTTTTCGCCACCTGTACTCAACAGTATGAAAAGAAGACATAAAGAGGGAGAAGAAGACGAAGTCTTCATACTGTTAAGTCACACCTCCCACCTCACCCAACAGGCCAAACCACCACCAGTAATACATTTTACATTAAGCATTCCACTCCAAAGCCCATTACTAAAGCTCAGACTGTTACTTCAATCACTGCCACACACGCTCGATGTAAAATGTTTTGACCCAGACGAGGAAGCGAGGGAGGTTAGACCATCATACATCATAACGTCTCCAATCCAGTACCACCCAATTACCACGGCTCAGACACCAAGACGAGGGAGGGACTGCACTGCAGGGGCGACGCTTGGAGGCACCATGCCCGCTGTGGTGGTTACTGATGTGATTATCTCCGCTCTTTTTTGCTGCCACCACAACGTCGGCTCCCAAGGGCAACCGCCGCTGCCGCCGCGCCTCCCTAGAAACTGGCACAGGTACATTCCACGAACCTGGATGGGTAATAACAGGCCAGATACGATAAATGCCGAGAGAGAGGGAGAGAGAGAGAGAGAGAGAGAGAGAGAGAGAGAGAGAGAGAGAGAGAGAGAGAGAGAGAGAGAGAGCCCGAAGACAGTACGAGAGGCGTGAACCTCGCATTCAACTTGCGGTACCAACTCCTTTAAGGACTTGAGAAGGTCGACCTCCGGAAAAAAAAAAAAGAGTGAGCAATTTCTCAGTTATTAATAAACATAGAAGCCAATTAGTCTCAAGTGTACATCTAAAAATCAATTCCATTTTGTAAACAGGAGGTAAAGTGTCTGACGAAGTTAGCGAATGCAAATTAAAAAAAAAAGAAGACGAAGACGATAGGAAAAGAAAAAAAAAACGATTGGTGAATGACAGTACCAATCATGGTCGACTGGCAACAAAGGCGCCGTCACTATTGAAGTGGAATCACTGCGGGAAAATACCGTGGGAATAATAGCTTGACCGCCTGACACATGCCACCCATCACCCTGCCTCTGGAGAAAAGGAGATATATATATACAAAGAAAGAGAAAAGAACGTCTTTTTCTTCTTTTTTTATTGATCCAACTCGACGTCACCTTCTTGAGCCATCCCAACAGAGAAAGCTCGTGCGGAAGCTCCAAAGAAGTCTCGATATATATTCTTGCGGCTTTTTCCCATCGTCTCCTCTTCACAGTCTCATTCCTTCCTTCCACCATTCCTTCCGTCTCAACACTGCATCTACTTACACTCTGCAGTCAAATATACTCTAAGTTGTTCCTTTTTACCCGTCCACTCCTCGTCTTTCACTCCATCAACGGCAATTTCCAGGAGTATATATCCCCTTATCATTTACTCACTCCATCCACCTTCCTATCCAAAAAAAAATCCCCTCGAAATATTCTCCTTAACTCTTTGCAGTTTACCTCTACTTTTGTTATTACAAACATAGAGCCATGTTGTGCTAACAATGTAGGCTCGCTAAAAGTATTGCTCTGAAGCCTAGTTCCACCCAAAAGGCTTCTTTTTTTTCCCCCTTCTCTATTCTTTAATTGGAACTCCTTTGAGTTAGGGCAGTACGTCTGCCTCAAAAGACTCTCTCTTATATCTCCCGCTTCCATTCCATCATCCTTGCGGAGGAGAACCGTAGCGAGGAATCTAAAGACATCTTTGTGTCTTCTTTCTCCGTCCAGTAAATCACATTCCACGCACACACTCCCCTTAGGCCTCAAACACAGCACGACTATCCTCGTTTTCCTCTGCTTGCAAGTCTTCATCTTCACAACCTTTTTACACACTCTTACATTCCCACAATGGAAGGCAGCTGATGCCTCTTGTGTCAAAGGTAAGAAGTAACACGCCACCGTATACCATCTCTTACACTTCCCTGCTTTACGATTGTCCTTCCAATAACCACCATAGCCTCTCCTACCATCTCATCATGAGTGTTTTGACCATCAAAGAAATATCTGTGGAGACGCAGTGCATCCTTTTCATATTCCAGAATTAAACCTGGTCGGTCACTCCACCATCATATTAAATATTCACCTACTCACAGGACGAAAACTCTTTTCCTATTACTAGCTGCTTCGTCTAAGATCTACACATACCCTGCGCATTCCACAGCTCGTCCCGCTGAACTCTATAAGCCATCAGCATTTTTCGACGGACGTAGTTACTGGTCAATGAAAGCTAAGGTTTCTTCTTATGCGTTAAAACTGTACTGTTTCTTCGATAAAAATTCATGTGTTACTATCAACGTCAGCCCATATCAAAGAAAAACGCCTGAATCACTGCTGTTATTTACATCTAAGACAATAAGAGCCCTGCTTGATGTTTAAATACGGAACCCAAGAAACGTGTCACCCAACCCGTCCATCCAGCAGGATCCCAGCAAGGTGGTTTAGAAGAACCGGCAGAGGAGCTGGCTAGAAGACCCGCCATGCCTGACGGAGGAACCTTCGCCCACCCACTGGCCAGAGGATCCACCATGCCTGACGGAGGGGCAATCGCTCGCACACTGACCAGAGGACCCGCCAGGCCTGACGGAGGAGCCCTGAACCACTGGCCAAAAAAGAAACCCGTCAGGCCTGACGGAGGAGCTCTTAACCACTGACCAAAGGACCTGCCATGCCTGACGGAAGAGCACTCGTCCGCACAACGGCCAAGACCCGCCACGCTTGACGAAGGAACACCCGCCCACAGACCCAAAACCCGGGCTTTAGTCCCCTACAACTTCAACTCTGGTCACGGTCATCACACTAGGCCGGCAGTAATTAGAATATTTTGCATATATTGCTGAGTTGGTAATGGGGCCTTCGTGACTCGCGGACGTCCGCGTACACAGCCCCATCATCTTGCAAATCGACTCGACCAGCAAATGGCGAGGTAAAGATGATGCCGGAATCCATTCTTGTCTGGTGAGATCAACGGCAATATTGAAGACGAACATAATACACCTCATCTGACTGTAACGCCCCTCAGGGGGCGGCCTGCACTGTCTAATATGCAAATGATCCATAAACAAAGGAAGGGAAGGAGGGTGGGAGGAGGAGGAGGTGGAGGAGGAGGGTAATTAGGAGCTTGGAGTGCGAGTGGTCGCGGAAGAGTGAATGACTGTGGAGTTGTTGGGATGGAGAGCTGCTGGCGTAGGGCTTCCGAAGGGTGACGACGGAGTGTACCTCCTTCGTTCGTCGGAGATGGCATGGCGTCGCATTATTTACATCTCTCTCACTCTGGGCGATCACGTCTCTCTAAACGACTGACACTCATCTTACCCCCTCAGCTCACTCGCTCGCATCCTAGCCTCACACTCTTCGCCATAAATGGCAAAGGCAAGGGGTCTCTCCGCTGCCCAGTTATCCGTGGATAATCTTACTGTCCATTTAACAAATGTAAACAAACAACAGCTTCAGCTCTGTGTTTGTGTTTGTTTGTGTGTGTGTGTGTGTGTGTGTGTGTGTGTGTGTGTGTGTGTGTGTGTGTGTGTGTGTACATTACACATTCATTCATTCACTTAACCAATTTCCTTCATTAAGCTAATGGCTGGTGATTCAGGTCGCACAGCTATTGCAACTCTCAAATTAGCAGAACCTGATCTGTCCTCACTCAAACCACTCCAGTTAGGTCATATTTACCACACCTAAGTTCTTTGGCCTTCGACCCCCACCAGTTTAAATCTGCTTCGCCACAACCCACATTTATCTCCGGGTTGCGGTGAATATCTACAATCTTCCTACTGATATTTGTTTTTCATCCACTAATGTCAGGCGATTATCTCTCTTTCCTTTCTGTCTTCTTGCATTTATCGTCTCCCTCTCATCTTCATCCTTCTCTCCTCCACTTCCACTTTTAGTCTCATCGTACCTCTTCTTTCCTACACGAGAGCCTTAAATTTCTCCCTTCGTAATCCTCGCTCTTATTTCCTTATCCCTCTCCTCACACCATCACCTACTTCACGGTCCCTTCTCCTCCTCAACCCAGCATCTAGCTCCTCCTGAGCTCAGTCATGTCATGTCCTCCTTCCCCACAACCACCCGCCGTGGCTGGTGGCGTCCCCCGCACTGTTCCTAAGGGCCTGTGGGTAGCTGGTCTTTGAATGGCGTGCCCAGCAAGCTTGGCCACACAAATATGGCAGAGTCTTGGCCCACGCTGCCCACACGCTACCACCCTGTTGCACACTTTGGGCAAATACATTTTTTTTTCCCACTCCGTTTATTCTGTTCATTCCGAACACAAATTCTGAACTTTACGTTTTCGGCGTTACCTCAACACGTCTTTCATCGTTGGATCAAATCGAGAATGATGCATCATTATCTATAGGTTATAGATATTTTAGCATACGATAAGAAAAAAAGAACTACAGACGCATATGGAAGAGACTTGTGTGTATACACAAAGATAAAATCCTGGGCACGCAGGGAAGACCTCGAGAGACGGCAGGAGTTTGGTGGCGGCGCTGAGATGGAAATTTCAACGCCGCTGCGATACGTATCCGACCAGCAGCCAGAGGTGCTCTCACTTCACTTCTCACGTCCAACAAAACACGTATATACTTTCTTGCTATTCCTCATGCCTCACACACTAAGACACACACATAGATACGACCTCGGGTCACAAGTGGTTCTGCTGGCAAGTCCTGGCTTTAAAGAGGGAGGGACAAACTTCACGAGCAGTCAAATGTTTTCGAAGAACACCAAGACGGTGGGTGAGTGACTTCGGCGGGAACTGGATACAAATCGTAAACAATATGGTAAGCTTAGTACTAAGACACTTCTCCATGACGCTACGCCTTAAACACCAACGAGAAGGCTAAAACTAAACTGGTATTCGAGATATACTCTTATGACGTATGTCCTTCTGCTGAAAGCTGTAAAAACAGAGGAGAGGCATTTCCCCGCTGGTTTATTGGTAATGACGTCATGGTACTGCTGTTTCGAGGCGGTGTGGATGTTGGTGATTGATGACAGCGATGGTGATGGTGGCAGAAGGTGTTAGTTAAGCTGATGCGAGTGCCTGGTGGTGATAATGATGCTGGTAACATTACTGGTAACACTCAAGGTAATGCTGGTGGTGCTAATGCTGACGCTGGTGAAGGCGGTGCTAATGCTAGTGCTAGTAATGCTGGTGCTAATGTTGAAGCTTGCGACGGCAAAAGATATTCTCGAGGACATTAGTTAAAGTGGTGCCAGTAACGGTGAGGGGTGGGTGGTGCTAGTGAGGGCGGTGGTGGCTGTGGTGGCGGCGGTGAAGCAAGAAACCTTGAGTGTGGCAACTTTCCCTGCCTCCCTTAAGAGCGTCTCTGGCAGTCTGTCCCTCTTCTCTCACTTTACCTTGTGTCTGGAGCTCGTGTTACACAGTCTGGCCGCCCCTGGCCGTCAGCCCAGCCCAGCTCAGCCCGCCCGCCTGGCTGGATGGCTGGTTAGCTATCCTTATGCTTTGTTATCGTACTGGCCACCTGCCAGGCTTGTAATCATAATGGTCGTCTGCTAGCTTTGTTATCCCCCTGGCCGTCAGCCAGGTTTGTTATCTTCCTGGACGTCTGCCATGGCTTGTTATCTTCCTGGCAGAGCGTCTGGTTGGTTATTTTGCTGACTGACTGGCTTATAATCGAGATGGCTTTCGACTGGATGCATTGTAAAGCTGGCTTTCTATCGGCTCTCTCCTGGCTTTATCAAACAGCTGGTTTTCTGCTGGGTTCACAACACAACAGGTTTTCTACTGGCCTTACTACTGAACTTGTTGTCTGCTGGTTTTTAGGATCAGTACCTAGCAGTCTGTATCTGCAGCAATCGAGAGAAATCTGCACTAGCTTAGTTCCAGATGTCTGCCTGCGTGGTTTAATATCTAATTATATGTTTTTACACGTGAGTGTAAATCTGCGCAGCTTGGTGACCTCAATGAGTGTGTGTGTGTGTGTGTGTGTGTGTGTGTGTGTGTGTGTGTGTGTGTGTGTGTGTGTGTGTGTGTTTGTGTGTGTCTACAGTCTTAATTTCTTGTTACTTTTTCCCAATGATGGACGACACATACTGAGCCACAGCCTCGACGTGAGCACCTTCAGACGACATGGGGCCGTCTGCATCCCTCCTGAAGGTGGTGGGGCTTTCCAACACCTCTAACATTTTCCCTCTACATCTCTATCTGCAGCAGGAAAAACGTAGCGTTTCCTCTCAACACGGTAGAACCTACAGAGTTTAATCCCAGTTTCACACAGAGAGACTTGGGAATTACGTGACCTGCGAACATTAAGTCATTCTGTGCTCGACCCATACTCTCACGTTCCGAATAGGTTAGTTCGAAACCTTATGAACAAAAATGTATAATGCCCATATATGCTCAAGAGGCTTCGAACCCCTATGTTTGAATCTTGACAGTGGAGACTTAATACATGATACTGCACTGAACATATAGAGCAGATGAGAGGCTTACAACTTCGACAGACGTACTTGACGTCTTCTGACCATAGACCAATTGCAGGAGCAGTTATGTTACGTGGCGGGTCGTCCACTTCCTACTAGGTCACCCTCATTGAGGCGAGGTACAACCGCTGCTGGCACGCTCCTTGAACCTCGACCAAACCTCCGAGTCAAACCCTAAAAACCTATCTGTCCAATACATGCTCATCAACAACCACTTTCGACATGCCACTCGAACTCCCAACACCCTATGTCGAACCCCCCAAAACTTATCCACTCAGCATATTACCTCATCCATTAGCCTACGTCTACACCACCCATCCATCCATCACCCTACACCCAAACCTTGCCCAGTGTATACCGTAAAACCTCACCCTCTATCAACCTTATCTTCGTCACCACCCACAACTCACCTCACTTCTCGCCTTGCTCACACATCTCCCAGCCGCCCACACTGTACACACACTTAGATTACCTGAAGTCAATTGTGGCAAGCCAGTCTCGTTATTCCTCGACTAAACTTAATACATGATTAAAATAATAATAATAATAATAATCATAATACGTGTGTTATGATCAGTTCAAGATATCTAGTGTGGCCACAAAAGGCCAGCAAAAACATTTTGTACTTTGTGGACTGTAAGAACGCCATTTCTAAAACGACAAGTGTCAACATTACAACGCCTACCATCCCCCGTGTCCTTTCGCGAAGGTAGGTATTCCCAACCAAGCCAACTCCACCCCTTAAGATCGGTCTAGCCTCGCCAATGCGCCACACTGCTCCTGTGCGTGTAACCGAAGGGGTACAGAGGCCACAAAAAAACACAACCTAGAATCAAGAGGAAGTGACAGGTGGTAACACCGCTGGAAAATTCATGTTCACTTAAGACAATTATAGCTGCACGCAAGGTATCTCCTCCTGTAGACAGCTTTAGTGTACAAGCAGGAGGTTACAATGTCACAGTGTTGTAGAACATACTTGGGAGTTGCCATGAAACCGCGGCACACCAGCGTCATCACTATATGATCCCAAGTCACCACATACATCACCAAAAACTTCCAACAATCAACGATCCTACAATACCTACGTGAGCAGTCAATGTCATCAACGCTCCTGCTTACAATACCTCCAGCAATCGACGTAACCAACACCCTTACAATGCCTCTGCAGCAGGAGCTATGGGTATGGAGTGCCTCATCTCAGAGTAGATATCCTTCTCTACAGAACTGCTACGACTGGGAGAAGAAAATGAAATGATGCTGACGAAAAGCAGGGAAGAGAAGAGTGTGAAGGAGATGGAGAGAAAGGAAGGGAGTAGAAAGGAAAGCCAGATAATGGAAGACCTGATGGTCTATCACGAGGACATCTGCTGGAGGACAGTACATGGGAAGGACAGGTAACAGAAGACCTGATGGTCTATGACGAAGTTATCCTTTGGGGGACAGCACATGAGACTGACAGGTAATAGAAGACCTGATGGTCAATGCGTTATCTGCTGGAGGACAGTACATTGGAAGGATAAATAACAGAAGACCTCATGGTCTATGACGACGTTAGCTGCAGTAGGACAGCAAAAACATCCCACATTCCGAATTTCTATCAATGAATTACAGACTAGTGTTTGGAGAATGAGGTGCTCACGTCCGCAACACATGGTAAATACCTCCACTATCCCAGCCTATCATCGACTACCTCCCCAAACCCCTTCCCCCTCTCCAACAATCTTAACCCTTTCCTTCACCCTCCTCCTAACCCCCAACCTCCACCCCTCTCCCCCTGCTCGACACCTACCACACGCACCCCAGCACCGTGTAGGCTTCCCTTCCCCTCTCCCTCTCTCCACTATAACTATGGTAAACACTTCGTATCTCCTGAATGCCTGGCAGATGAAAGAAAGCGATTCACCGCGCGACAGAATGGAAGCAGTGCATTCCTACATGGGCCATTCATGGTCTGCTTTAAACGAATACCTTCCAAACAAAGGTCCATAAATTACATCAATTACTCATTCCATACAAACAATCTGCATGAATGGCAGCATTTGCATTGCAAAAGAATTCTATCAACAGGCGGGCAGTCTCTCTCTCGAACACCCCCACCCCCTCACACCTGGCGATAACGCTCTCTCTCTCTCTCTCTCTCTCTCTCTCTCTCTCTCTCTCTCTCTCTCTCTCTCTGCCTCCCCGACTGCCCCCACCCCACCCCACCCCTACCCCCCGCCGGCTCACACATCACCCTGGCATTTCCTTACCATCGCCTCACCGCTGTGATGGCCACACTGAACAAGTTTACCCTCTCAGTAGGCCTTGCACGTCATCCATTCTGAGATGCGGTTGCTTCAACATCAGCCACATTCTTGGAGGACAAGTTCCTCAACCTATGCCACGTAGGGTCAAGTTACAGCCCCCTGTCTTGAACTGACGCAAACCTGACGGAAATTCTTACAAAACTTGCAAAAAATACGACTGTATTCGACTGCTGCAGTCCGTCCATTACCGGCAATGGAGAGAAGAGAGAAACGTGTTCATAAACATGCAAGATCCACTTACGATGGCACATAAATGCATTACGAATCATTACCGTCACGAGCGACATACACAATCAGTCTCTGGTTTAGAACACCCAACTCACTGTTCAATATCAGCATTAATGCCATCGTCACCACATGGCCGCTTATAATATAATTATCTGGGAGGGAAATTTCGAAATGGGTATGTGTGAAGGCACAGTAGTCCCAACGAAATCATATGGAATGATCGAGTAAGTAATGAAAGGTAAAAGAGAAGTTTGGTAATAAAAAAAAAGTCAATTTAACTTAAACTGGTATGCAGGCTTACATGGTACTAGGCTTACTACATGATACTAATATGTTGACTTGGCTTACATGGTACTAGGCTTACTACATGATACTAATATGTTGACTAGGCTTACATGGTACTAGGCTTACTACATGATACTAATATGTTGACTAGGCTTACTTACATGGCATAATGTTATAAATGTCATCAAAGTAGGCTTACCATATGGTACTATGCTACAATGTCCTCATCAAACGAGTCAACATATCAACTCATCATACGATCATGGTTAACCTTCGACCCGTTTTCCCTTGTGTGCAATACGTGTCATCTGTCTCCTTTGAATTCTAGATGCCACGTCACCCAACCTTGACCTCCGTGCAAACATTTACAGCCTATCACTTTTCACATCCATACAACTTCGTCTGTGCAACAACCTACTGATTTCACGAAATTATGCTTTACCAACACCCACGAACATTTTAGTTGAAATTCCAACTTAGACTTAATGGACATTTCAATTCGCTCTGGTCGACCAAACCCCCCCCAATTCGTGAGTAATTCTAAAACCCACTCTATGTTAAGATATATGTATCACCAGCCTGAATAGACTCTATCTAGTGCTACGAAGTCGTAGGGTCATCCCAAACTTACTAGAGCCTGAGGAACGAGCCAGAAGTTGTTACTAAACATACCCGCGTTCGTCCACGCTTGACTCCCGCCATTACTTCCACCAAGTCCGCCAACTTCACAACGGGATCACGCCTCTTCTGCTCTTATTAGGCGCCAAAGTGCGTGACGAACACTCCCTCCAAGACGCAGTCCTCTTCCATATACCCTCAGCCTGTTAGCAGTGTGATGTCGCTTTCAGTAAACGCCAACTATAGATAGAAAATGCCTTCCTTAGCGAAATCGAAAGAGCATACCCGGAGTCGTGAGTCCACCATCGAGCAGCCAAGGCCACGGACCCTGAGATGGCAACACCGTTGAGAACGGTCTTTGTAGCGTTGCCATAACATTTTGCTGACATGCTTTTGTTACGAAATGAGTGAGGGATGCAGTTTGTAACCATAGGTCTACAACGTCGTGGTATTTCGGAAAATGAGAGACATTTTGAGAAACCTGTTTTAATATACAGTTGGCAACTACCACTAAGACGCACTACGTGTTCCAATGGCCGACCCGTACGATGATTTTTTTTTTTCTAGTTCATTACTGTAGAGAAGAGTAGAACATTATCATCCTGGTTACGGCTTGTGCGAAGCACTGTGACGGAAAGGTTTATTGTGATAGTGATAAAGGAGAAGCTAGAGTCGTAGTCAGAACAACAGGACCAAAACTATGTATATATATTTCCATCGAGCAAGCGTGACGCTGGCGAGTGTAGGCCACTCACGGACTAACTGACAACTTCGCAGTGACATTCCTTCCCCAGCACCACCTCTTCCCTCGACCTCCTCATCTTGATTTTACACTATAACTCAACACGATCACTTTCTCCATCGTTGATATCCTAAACTCATGCATCCTCAATGTCTTTTAAAGTATATTTACCCAGCCATCTTTAACCATACCTCAAAATAACCTTCATAATCACTTCCTTCTCCACATTTCTCATCCGTCAGTCACTATATATAGTAATCAGTAATGCCACAGTTCATCTTACCAAAGTTAGAATTGTAGGGATGGCTCAGGGAGGAGCGGAGGGTAAAGAAGACAGAGGAAGGTGAAGGGAGAGACGTGGTAGTGGTGACCTTAGAGTACACACGTATGTACACGACTCCCCCGCACCGCCGCCCACACGAGGTCCCGCCGTACACACACACACACACACACACACACAGGTAACCACGGGGGTAGCGGGGAACGACCAGATAGAAAGACCGCGCCACTATTATACGCTACAAACGCAGAGTTAACCAGCATGTTTACGTATCGGTGAAGTAACTAGCACAAGACATGCCTGTTGACTGTGATTGTAAACATATAAATAACCCGTGGCGGTGTTTTTTTTTTTTGTCATTTTCTAGTAATACCGTCCTTGTGCGTCGCGCCTTCCAGTGCCAGGAGAGTCCCCAGCGAGGGTTAGCTACTCGACAACCCAGAGTAGAAGACTCGGACGGGCAGCCTTGATGAGGGGGAGCTGTGAGGCGGGCGGGACTGGGTATCGTTGCAGCTCGTGAGTCACCGGGCTATGGCCGCCCACCACTACCACCTCCACTGCCACCACGCACAACAACAACAACAACAACTAACGGAGGAGGAAAAGGATGATGCTGCGCCGTGCGTTAAGTGTAAGGTCTCAATGCTACAGTGAACTTATTGGTCTTCGGTAAACTCTTGGAGGACCTTTTCTTGAAAGCACTTGAATGACATTTACCAACTTTTTTGCAAACCGTATTTCAATATAGTTCATTTAGAAACAACTATAAACGAAGCCACATGTACGTAACATAAACCAGCCCACGGAAGTAATGATAACAGAGACAATGCATATAATCAAGCGTCATTCTTAATCCTGAGGGGACGTCATAACGTGTTGTGTTATCTCCCACCGTGGGGAAGGGCATCTCTTGCGTTATCTCCCACTAAGATAACAAATACCAATCTAACAGTGTTGAAAATAGCCAATGAGATATGGACTTCTCTGTACCGCTTGTAGTCTGTGTTTTGAGACTATGACGCGCTACGAGGCTACGGGAAGGCTTATTATATCAAAGAAGAAGAATTCACGATATTTATTTAGTAAAGTCATACTGCAGAAATGACTCCATTATTGTGTTGCGTATCTCCTGTGGTCTTAAAAAAGAAAAGAAACCCTAAGTCAAGTCAGGCGGGTGATGCTATTACAGTGGATAGCTTGGGGGGGTAGTGTAAGGCAGGTAGTAGCGACGGGGCCCGTGATCCATCACCATGTAGAGCCGATGCCAGGCAGCCGTCCATCAGCCTCACCTGCCGCTACTAATGAGGGTGTGGCGGTGGCCAGCCAGGTCTCCACCCGACACATGCAGCACATCAGGTATGTGACCGGCAGACTCGTCTATCTGTCATCCAAACCTGCCTCACTGCATATTAATGGGAACCTACATCTCAGTCCCACTCCCCACTACCTCTCTCACCCATCCCCCCATTACGTGTCCTCTCCTTCTGGTCTGCATCCCACCACCAGTAACAACCCTACACCCCAAAGCCTACGTATCAACACGGACAAAAAAAAAAATACGGCCAAGAATACCAGTTGACTAGGATATACAGCAGCATTCCATTCCGCGAAGAACACGAGGAAAGTATACCTCACAAGGAACGCCGGAACATCAACGGGTACACTCTGTTCCACAATCCTGCACGTTCTCACCATAAAACATGTTCCGGAATGTTTCTATAAGAACGCGCTCCTCGTACACCAACCTCAGCCTTACGCTGCACAATGATCCATTATGGACGCTGACAGTCGTCACTGGCCCACTGAATGGTAACACACAGCCTAGAGCCAGCGTGGGGGGTTTCTTGTAACTACGTCACTACGACCCTCTACCAGAAGAGACCTTGTATATCAGCACCATCCTGGATTAGTATCTTCAAAGTCCTGGGTGCTAATGTACATTTCTTGTCGTGTTTCACTCGCCAAACGTGAGGGAACATGAGGGAGACCTCCCTGTTCGTCCCTCTCCATCGGTTCCTCATTTACATACCTCACCCCGACTCACAGGTAACTGTGTATCGTTAAGTCTAATCCACCGGCACTCAGTGTCGCCGTCAGTCACACGCATACATACAGACGATGCTCACCTCCAAGCCACTCGGTCAGTTCCCAGCGTGGAGATCCCCGGATGCCCCGTGGCCTCTCTGACTCGTCTGTCATTAGCTAGCCACCCACTTACCTCCCTCCCTCCCTCGCCTCAGCTATACCATCCACTCTCTTGGCTGACTTATCTGTTTCATCTACACAACCTTGCTCTTTTGCCACCACGCCAGCATTTTCAGCCTCCCTCCCCACACTGGCTACTACTACCACCACCCCTTCTTCCTCTCCTTCCCCTCCTCCCTACCTACCCCAAGCTATCGCCTGGTTACTCCACCCACCTACCTAGTCTACCTCCCCCCCACACCTGCCCGAGCTATCGCCTCGCCACTCACCCTCCCTCCTTAATTCCACCTACCCCAGCCTGTCCGAGGTATACGGTATCGCTCCTCCAGCCTTCTCCCATCTGTCCCATCTATACAACGGGCCATAGTTGGATCTTCGGCTACTCTGGGTTTATCTCCGTCCACCCTAACCAGATCAGTCCTCTCGAGCCAATACGTCTCGGCTCTAATTAGGACCAATATCGTTCGCCAACACACACTCTCGTGAACAGGACCAAATTGGCTCCAGAGTCACTTAAACGCCACAAGTCTTCCGAACGTTCAACATTTTAAGGGAGACAAGACCCCTATAGGAAGAGTGGGTTGTGGAGGTTGTCATCCATACCACTACCTCATGGGCTGAGGAGAGCTGGGGGAGAGGGGAGAGATGGTTAGGGGTACTGGTGAGAACAGCTGGGGAGATGACTGATGGTCCTTTTGGGAATGATGGGAGAGTTGGCTGACGGTCTTGCTGGGAATGCAAGAGAGAGAGAGAGAGAGAGAGAGAGAGAGAGAGAGAGAGAGAGAGAGAGAGAGAGAGAGAGAGAGAGAGAGAGAGAGAGAGAGAGAGAGAGAGCTGATGGGAATGCTGTGGAAGATGGCTGCAAAGAGTGCTGGGAATGCTAAGAGAGAGATGGCTGATGGGCGCGCTGGGAATTCTGCTGGATGTGCTGGGGACATGGGCACCAACAGCGGGTGCTGCTGCTGCTGCTGCTGCTGCTGCTGCTTCTGATTTTATGATAATTGCGACAAGAAGCCATGTTCTCGTCTTCTAAGAGCCACACTTTCGTTCCCAGGAACGCCACGCCACACCTAAAGAAATTCTCGAGTGAGATACGTTCACGAACACCTGAAGATATATATATATATATATATATATATATATATATATATATATATATATATATATATACATATATATATATATATACTCTCTCGCAGCTTGTGAATTATCAGTCATGCAGTCGTGGCTTGTGAGGGCTGTGTCGCCCACACCACCACGGCCTCTGCATCTTCGGATGGGTTAGGCAATGTCATACCACTGGGTGACTTGCGGTGTCTTCTGTATGCAATCTCTCAGCTCTCGCCAAGGACTTTTATGAACACAAAGCGCAAAAGATCGTGTCCCATGATGTTACGATAAGCCAAGCATGGAAGGGTGGGAAGGAAGAGCCAGTATAACATATGTAGATTGATCTAGCCAGCCAAAAGCTGAAGGAAGTCACGGGTTGAGGCGCTAAAACACACACACACACACACACACACACACACACACACACACACACACACACACACACACACACACACACACACATTCACTGTGATTCTCCTCCTTCCGTACGAACCTCACGCAGTGTCACCGTCTACCGACTGGAAATCGGAGAGCTTTTACCGTGGGGGTGGATGAGGACGACTCTCGACTGGAGGTGTTGTAAGAAGACGGAAGGGAGGTAGTGGTCGGCCAGGGGGAGGGTGAGAGAGAGGGAGGGAGGGTATGAGCAGTGCGACAGTCATATATCAAGGCGTGTTGGACCTAATGTATACACCAGCGTTGATCATCACAGACCGGCCGAAATCCTGCTCCTGTCACCCTCCGACACATCTAGTGGCACATTCAGGCGAATGAGTCTCTCCCCAGAGCTGATATGAATAGGAAGGGCCGCCGACGCCGCCGTCCAAGACGAGAGAGAGGGGGTTGACGGTGCTGTGATCATAAGTCTTGATCGTCCACTGGTTTGCACGCGGTCACGAAGCCTTCAGAAACGCTACGTGTGCCACTTGACTGTTGTACTACACACTTCCTTCTATGTCAACCCTGAGTGACCATAGGAAGAGTGGACGAGAAATGACGAATGGAGAGATCTGTACCTCATAACCTATCCTACAGCAGCTCAGGGCTTGAGGGGGAAAACTATAGGACACAAAAGATGACCGCTGAATCCATAACGTACACATGTCCAGACTGTCGAACCCAAATTATGTTCTCTCCCGCTCTAAAAAGATGCATAACTGTAACCGAATCTTGATCGATTCTACGACAATGGCTGATGTACTTACCATCAAACATTGCTCTATCACTTCCAATACCTTACCAGAGGCAATGGTACAACCTGCAACTACAGCTGGGCATTGCAAGTGCATATGATCAAGCCAGGATATCATGGGAACTTGATAACGTAGCTAAAAGATGTACACAGCATAGTGACAGCGTGTACGCAGTTCATAGGAGGCATCTTCACAGTATCGACAGCGACAACAATGGTCAGACAGTGCAGCCAGAACGCTGATAGCAAGCAACATGACCAGCGTCGCCCCAAAAAAGGGTGATGCCTCCTTGATAATGTGTCGCGTCGGGGAGGGCAACTTGATCATGTAGCCAGACATGTTGGCGGTGGAGCCAGTGATGCTGGAGACAAACCTAACACCACTGGCAACCTGATAGGTCAGCCACGGAGGGAGAGGCTGAGGTGAGGCTTAACCACAGCTGACGGAGTGATCAGATGACACCCACCTCTCCCCTTCCCGCTTGTCCCTGGAGTCAACTCCGGCACACTGCGGTCACCACCTGCACTCTGGGGTCACCTCCATCACACTGCAGTTATACCCTGCACCCTGGGGTCACCTCCAACACACTGCGGTCATCACCTGCACTCAAGAGATCACCTCCAGCACACTGCGGTCACCATATGCACTCTGGGGTCACCTTCATCACACTGCAGTTATACCCTGCACCCTGGGGTCACCTCCAACACACTGCGGTCATCACCTGCACTCAAGAGGTCACCACCAGCACACTGCGGTCACCACCTGCACTCTACACCTCCTGCCCTCTACGGGTCAGTTGCACTCTTTGGACACGTAACGTACTCGAAGACCATCTGCTAAACTCGAGGATGACCGTGTGTACTCTGAGGTAAACTCATGACCTATAAATTGCCTCCAACGACCTGAGGTAAACTCCAGTTTCGTTTTGAGTAATATCATCCCAGCCTATCTTATCACCCTGGTCCTAATTCCCCCACCTTGGCCTTGATTACTACCCTAGTCCTTCCTACCATTCTGGCCCCTTGTTACCGCCCCCAGGCCCCCCTGGCGCATCTGTTACCCCAGCACCCAGCAATCAACAGGGCGGCGTGTCCTGCACACACACACACACACACACAGCTCGGAGTTCAACCTCGTTGACTCACAGCATACGAAACCTTTCCAGTCTTGGCCACATAGCCAGCGGTGTTTCGATGGCCCCATACACCCAAAGAGACACGCCTTTAAGATCGCTTGACTGACAGACGGCAGAAGCTAAGGCAACGGTGATACTTAGGCAGCTGCCGCTGGTACATCCCCACACTGTGGGATCAAATGAAAAAGAAAAAAAAAAACGTAGGATTAAGAAAGATAATTTCACCTTCAGAGGAAATGGCAGAGTCACTAACACTTATCAGTCGGACCTCCATCTGTCGTCCACCACATAAAGATACTGTATTTGAGCAAAATGGACACATAAGAAAGACCTTCCATAAATAGAGCGTTAAGGCTAAACTGCTACAGGGGATGTGTATTTTCAACGCCCCTCTTAAGAGACTGGTAAATACATTTCGTGGAAGCCATGATTGGACTTTCCGTTTCCGTGTGCATATAACCAGAAACTAAGTCAACTTCAGTATGCCTCATGCAGCAGGGGTTGACATACTACGGGAGACATGTATGGTACTCAGCGAGAAAAATCCTACCAGCCCCTGTAGGCTGCGAGACCCACGTCGCTTTCTGCAGCGGTGCTGCGTCGCCAGCGCCGCCGTCACCCCGACTGGCGCTGCCCTTCTCACGATCGGTGGAGTTATTATAGACTTTGACCACTGGAAGTGAAAAATCCCCCAACTCGTCCTTCCCAGTGGAGCGCGCCCGTGTGTGAGAGCCCGTCACGGAACGCCGCCCAAGCGTCGGACTCGTTCCCGTGAAACTCTGAGAGATAGATAGATAGATAGATAGATAGATAGATAGATAGATAGATAGATAGACAGAGAGAGAGAGAGAGAGAGAGAGAGAGAGAGAGAGAGAGAGAGAGAGAGAGAGAGAGAGAGAGAGAGATTCCGGAAACAACTCCGTCTTCGGTGTTCCATTTGCAGCAACCGGCGCGACGCAACGCCATCCCAAGAGCGGTAAGGTAAGGTAAGGTAACGAAGGTGAGGTAGGTATTATTATCATTTTTTCCCGTGTCATTGTGTTCAGGTTCGGGTTGTAGGTTCACAGCCATCCAGAACATCCCAGATCCTTCCAGTTGCCATGGCTGAATAAATGGCCCCACCGCCCGCAGGAGGAAGAGACTCTGTTGGGGGAAGAGGTGGGTGGTGGGACTGTCCGTGCTACCTGAGATCCGACTTCGAGGCTGGGAACGTCCTCCACACTGGCGGGTGGTGGCTGGACCCGTCCTCCCACAAGCCTGTGAAAACATGTCTGGCCGAGCATGACGTGAGTGATGGGTGGCTGAAGGTGACGGGAAACACTAACATTAAGTGATGTACGTCGCCTCGTCTCCATCACCATCCAGGCCGTTGTAATATATATATATATATATATATATATATATATATATATATATATATATATATATATATATATATACCCTAGCCTGAACTAGGTTCCCATCTTTATCAACCAACCCCTTTGGGTGGATGAACAGCTGGGGTGACTGTGGACCGACTGCCGTCACCAGGACTCCAGTCTATACGTTCGACCCTGGGTGGCCACGTAAGTGCGTCAGGAACGCTAAACGCTACACGACGGAGGTGAGCTTGAATGCGCTGCTCCTTGTACACCTCGTGGAATATGCTAATGTGCATCGTTCACACGGTCAACATAAACCTCGTCTCGATCTAAGTTCGAAAAATAAATAGAAGAAACAAGTAATTATATTTCCTGGAGCCGAGGCCATGCCTTAGCCCTGTGGAACAGTATGAATGGCACTGAATATCATCTTACAAGCTTCGTAAAAACAGAAGCGACGCAAGGGTGGTGCCATGAGGGATGCTGTTCTTAAATCTCAATCGAAGTAAAACCAGTGAGGAATTGTGTAACAAGGTCTGCTTTGAGATACTCAGGGAGCTGAACACACGAAGTGCGGGGTCGCTTATAAAGAACGGCATAATGCAGCACAGATTTATGTAACAGGCAAAGACTCTACCCATGGCCATGATTAGTACAAATGGGACTATAAAGGCTCGTATCGTATCCACCTTTAACCCCAGCTCATCAACCCTGCCAGTCCGGCCACGCCCTCATTAACTTCGGGATCAGATCGCAGAAGGTACATTGAAGACAAAGGATAATAAATACCTTACATATACTTGAACAACGGGCAACACATTCTTAGCCGTGTTTACGGTGAGAAATACAACACTTGACTCCCAACACAACACGTGATGGGTGTTGCATACAACACCTGTGTTGCCTGCACTGAGGCAGAGAGGTTTTGGGAGGGGAAAGAATATTGGCTGGCTATACTGACTGATACCGAACGTCTGCATGAAGCACCAGGGTCAGACGTGGCGTTCTCTTCCAGTTATGGGGGATAGGTTGAGCCTGGTCAAGTTCCAGGTGAGTAAGCGTTTTAACTTGGGGCAGAAACGAAGGCAGGCAAATTTCAGTGTAAAGTAATGGCCATGTCTCTTGCCATCCAGTTCCTCAGATGATGGAAAACAACTGCATAAAGTCAAGAGCTTGATGCCTTTGACCTAAACGAGGGTTCGACTCCCGACGACGGATAGGACGAATGAAGACGACGCCGATGGACAAAGCGGTCCCTCTGCGTCTGCTATGCTACGCAGGACACACACACACACACACACACACACACACACACACACACACACACACACACACACACACACCGCCCTATCTTTGTAAGAGTCAGACCGAAGGTCCACACGGAGTCCGTCCAACACCGATGTCGTGTCCAGCGTTCACCCTCACCCACCCAACACCAGCATTGTCCTCGCCATGATGGATTGTACATAAGCTAACAGCGTTCTGGCGACCTGCAGCTCCCTCCCTCCCTCCTTCTCTCTCTCTCTCTCTCTCTCTCTCTCTCTCTCTCTCTCTCTCTCTCTCTCTCTCTCTCTCTCTCTCTCACCATTCGTGGGGTAGAGCTCTTAGGTTCCAGGGCCGTTCGGAGGGTCCATTGGGATTCTCAGACATAAAGATGTGCCAAATATCAACACCTTTACTATGTGGCAGGACGTACGTACGTAGGTAGGTAGGCTATAGAAAGAGAGATGTGAGAGCATACACCTCGACCGTGTTGTGAGACGTTAACACGCGCTGGCTGGCTAGAGGGGTGTGCTATGGACAGAGTTCGTGGTTGGTCAACTACGGGATGGATCGGCTTGGTGGTAACATCGCACTCCGCGGCCTTCAGGAGCAAATTGGTATTCAAGAACGTCGGGCGCGGCTCCTAGCGACGGATATTGAGCAAGATGTTAACCGACTGTGTGATGAGGACAGCCTCCGCCAATCACACACACACACACACACACACACACACACACACACACACACACACACACACACGCACGCACGCACACACACACACACAAACATCATCGACGCGTAAACCTCTCTTACTGGACTTCCACGGTGGGGAAAAAAGGGGGACAGGAAACAAAAACGACACAACCCTGAGTAAATCAAGAGAACCGTAATACTGACCGGAGGCTACGGAAGGATAACACAAACAAGAACCCCCTTTTTTCTCTCCCCACCACCCCGCTTCTGCAAGTAGATTAGGGGACGAAGGGCGGCTACTCCAGCCTTGAGACTCTCGCCCTCACCTTAGCTCAAGAAAGCGGAGCCTCACACTCGTACTCTCGAGGTGTCTGTAGTAAATCGGTCATCTTGCTTACGCTAGCTGTCGCAGGGGGGGGGGAATCTCTCTCTCTCTCTCTCTCTCTCTCTCTCTCTCTCTCTCTCTCTCTCTCTCTCTCTCTCTCTCTCTCTCCCCGTCTCCAGCGGCCGAGACTTTACGAGGCGCTGGAATGTTCATGCTGGATTGGATGTGCATGGCAGTGTGACTGACTGTTGCTGGTGCTAGTGCGGAAGGGGAAGAAGAGGGGAGGGGAAAAGCTGGCCACATCGTCGACACACTTCTGTTCCTCCGCCACTACCACCACCACCGTCACCACAACCACACCTCCGCCACATCACTCACTGACAACTTTTACTTCCCAATCACTTCACAGTGAATACGTGGCATCCATCAGGCACTGACACTGTCGGAAGAGCTTCATGATCACATCAGCTGGTGTATACCTGGTGCTCACCAGGTATACGCAGTTATAAGAGCTTTAGGACCATATTATACCTCAATAACCATTAAGGAAAGACTTCTATAGACATGTAATCCTGAGCTTCACGCAGTTTCAATCGTTTGCATTCATAAATTCCAGTAACTCGCCTCGACCCTTGAGCCAGAGGGACAGTCAAACCGGACCAGATCCTACTTCTTGGCGAGTGAAGCAAGTGCTCAAAGCTGTCACCTGTCAGATGATGTCATCACTCACCTGGTAATTGCGTTTAACTGCTTACTTTTACGTATCTGAGGGAAGTAATGGGTTGGGTAACCCAAGTCTGGTGATGAAGAATCGCTACCAGTATGTGTGTAAAGACGGAGAAGTTCTTAAAAAAAAAAGTATACATAAAATGACAATGGAATATATGTTATTCAAGACACATTCCAAGACCAAGAAGATCAGTGCTTGGCTATTTTACGAAGTCCTTGTGCGCCTCATCATTTAAGTTTCCATCCATCCATCCATCTAGTCAAAGGCTCCTGACATACTTAAATCCAGCACATACCGACCCGGATACTCTCATGTAATGCCTCGCGCCCTCGCATCACCAACCCGGCACTAAAGTAACTTCAAGGTGTATCCTTGCGTAGGTGGATGGCCTTGTTTGCCCCACTGTTGTGTTCGCTGTCCAGACGCCTTCCGTTAAGAATGTAGCAGTGCCTGCGGTACACATTGCGCCACCACGAGGCTGTACCCCTAGCTCTTGGCACACCTGAATACGTAGTGGGAGGGTGAGGGTGGTCGGTGGTGTGTTACTGAGGTGTGTGTAAGTATATTAGAGAGCTAGATGACAGATGACCTCATGGCCTACAAGGGATGCATAGGGGAAGAACAGATAATAGTGGACCAGAGGGACTTATGATGATGCAGTTATTTGCTGGAGAACAGCACATGTGAGTACATGGGAAAGCCAGATAACAAAGGACCTGATGGTTATCTGCTGGAGGACAGAAATAGTATTCTACATTCTTAATCAACACAGATGCAAATAGGATAGCGAAGTGTGGTATGATTAGTGGTAAAGTATGTATGTGGGTGTCTAATGAGTATGATATAGCATGTAGCAAATGTCAGGTGAGTATTGTACAGTATGTAGTGTGTGTCAAGGCGAGTGTGTAGTGGGTAATGAGCGTTATATAAGGATGGGTGGAAGTAATGAGAGGGTGTGTCCCGCTAGGGTGAGGTGTTTGGCGTCGTGTGTGCGTGTGTGTGTGTGTGTGTGTGTGTGTGTGTGTGTGTGTGTGTGTGTGTGTGTGTGGGGGGGGGGGGGGGGGGGGGGGGGGGAGGAAACAACCAGGATGTATTTTGCATCTTCTCTCTCCTCCACCCTGCCTCTCATGGATCCTTCCCCAACATCCCAACTTACGTTAGGAAAGAACATCCTTCTAGCACGACAGGTATGGAAGACTTTGCATAACACTACCCGTGAAATCCAAGGGTGTGTGATATGCAGAAAATGAGAGATCTTGAACATCTCGTGGCCCTGCAATCGACATGAACACCATGGGATGCATGGGAGAGACGTTCATGAGAACACTGGCCAAGTATCTACACAGTGTATCAGACCAGCCAAGGCTGTAGGGGGGTGGTGATGTGGGCCTGAGGGCTGCGGCTTCCAACAAGCCTGGTCGACCAAAGACTCAAACCAACCCAACAGCCAGGGCTGGAGGGATAGAAGATCCCCGGAAGACTTCAACAAGTATTCACCAGATATCTATGGTACCCCTGTCTGCCATGGCCCCTCCCATTCACACACACACACACACACACACAACTGATTTGGCAAAAACTTCGGTGGTTTTCTACTCCCCAAAGCCTGAGCTGAGTGCGATGTTAATGCAATCGGTTGGCGCTGATCTCCTTCCTCCTGTGTGACGATGTGATTCGAGCATGATGCCTACTATGGTCCCAACCACTGTGTCCTATCGTCCTTCTCCTATCTACCATAGTTCTTCACCTGTCTCCTACAGTCCCTCCCATGTCTCCTATCGTCCCTCTCCTATCTACTACAGTCCCTCCCATGTCTCCTATCGTCCCTCTCATATCTACTACAGTCCCTCCCCTGTCTCCTATCGTCCCTCTCCTATCTACTACAGTCCCTCCCATGTCTCCTATCGTCCCTCTCATATCTACTACAGTCCCTCCCCTGTCTCCTATCGTCCCTCTCATATCTACTACAGTCCCTCCCCTGTCTCCTATCGTCCCTCTCCTATCTACTACAGTCCCTCCCCTGTCTCCTATCGTCCCTCCTTTTTATCTACCACAGTTCCTCCCCTGTCTCCTACTGCCCCTTTTATCTATCACAGCCCCTCCCCTACCCTCCTATGGTTCCTCTCCTGTCTACCACAGCCCCTCCCCTGCCCTCGCCACCAGTCAGTCCTCCCGTCGCCTCCATATCAGATCTTATCATTGCTACACTATACAACAAATCTGATTATCGGGCGCTTGAGTCTGCGTCGCCATTCTTCTGGTCTGGGAAGGTGGGTGGTGATTGTGTCTGGCGTAGGTGGGTGGTAATTGTGTCTAGAGTAGGTGGGTGGTGATTGTGTTTATCGTAGGTGGGTGGTGATTATATATATATATATATATATATATATATATATATATATATATATATATATATATATATATATATATATATATCATCCGTCGTACGAAAGAATGGCACGAATAAAGTACTTAATGAATCAGGTGCTGAGGTACCCTAAGGCATGACCAAGTGTTGTCTCATTCAAATTTTCGAACCATTGGTCCGTTATATCAATATGCTTCCTGTCTCCTGTCTAATCTTTCCTAATTATTCCACCTGCCGAAGGACATCAGTCGCCCCTCTACCTTCTGCCATCAACACAATATGTACTTGCCTCTCGAATTTACGCCTTCCATTACAAACCAAGTCTACTGCTGGTGTATGAATGGTGTGTGCCATTAGACCATGTCTACTGCTGGTGTATGAATGGTGTGTGCCATTAGACCAAGTCTACAGCTGGTGTATGAATGGTGTGTGTCATTAGACCATGTCTACTGCTGGTGTATGAATGGTGTGCGTCATTAGACCATGTCTACTGCTGGTGCATGAATGGTGTGCGTCATTAGACCATGTCTACTGCTGGTGCATGAATGGTGTGTGTCATTAGACCATGTCTACTGCTGGTGTATGAATGGTGTGCGTCATTAGACCATGTCTACTGCTGGTGTATGAATGGTGTGCGTCATTAGACCATGTCTACTGCTGGTGTATGAATGGTGTGTGTCATTAGACCATGTCTACTGCTGGTGTATGAATGGTGTGCGTCATTAGACAGTGTCTTCTGCATACCGCTGCTGGTAAGGTACTGAGGCGGAGGCGTTATGTGTGGTGACGTTGGGAGGTGCTTGTGGATCGTGAAAAACCGATGGTGGTGACTCTGGATGGTTGACAATGGGTGCGGGGTGGCGGGCAGTGATCAGAGGTGATCTTTTAAGGTCAGTTATTTGGAGATATTAAAAAGTGACTTAAAACCAAATGAATCTCTGGTGAGGTCTTCCGGGGTGGGGGCGGTCTCTTCTAACCCCAGGGCCCGAAGCTGGGTCCATAGGCTG
Source organism: Panulirus ornatus (assembly GCF_036320965.1). NCBI lineage: Eukaryota > Metazoa > Arthropoda > Malacostraca > Decapoda > Palinuridae > Panulirus > Panulirus ornatus. Next base: position 12,346,872 of record NC_092286.1, read on the forward strand.
TTGGACCGGGTCTTTGGTATAAAGAAGGCGAAGTACCTACGACGAGATGTCTGTCGGAGAGGTTGGGCGGGCCAGCGCGCGTGACGCTCACCGCTAAGGAAGTGTAATGGGGTGAGGCGTTACGAGATAATGACATAGTTACACTAAGGGCGCGGGCCTTTTATGATGCCTTAGAAAGATGGAGAGTCATTATAACAGGAAACAGACACTCATTATGAATACGAAGGAAAGAAAGACCCACCAAGACAAAGAGGGAGAAAGGGGAAAAAAAAGAAAGTAGTCGAGAACACCAGAACACGGGTGTGGCGTGGAGTGATGGGGAGTTTAGAGAGGTAAGAGAAAGTGCACTGCAAAACTAGAGAGGAAGAGAAGGACGGGTAGAAAGTCTGACTGAATTTGCCAAGCGTGATAACACAATTCAGGAGAGAGGGACGGAGGGTTGGTTGGTTGGTGGAGGAGGGACGACGACCTGAGTAACGAACACGAGAGGGAATGACGGCAGCTCAGTGCTGCAGAGGAGGAGGAGGAGGAGGAGGAGGAGGAGGAGGAGTGGTGCTACCTCTGTGTGTGGGGAGAAATGAGACGAATGAGAGAGAGAGAGAGAGAGAGAGAGAGAGAGAGAGAGAGAGAGAGAGAGAGAGAGAGAGAGAGAGAGAGAAGAATGAAAAGGAGGAAGGGACATAACACCTTAGTACACCCGAGTACGAATGACAGACACGTGAACAGACGATGTAGGGGCAGAAGGATGCAATGGGCCGCGGATGTCCGACACAGTGCGTGTGCGTGTGTGTGGGTGGGTGGGTGTAAGTGATGTGTTCACCCCTTGCACACTGTAGCCTACATACCACCTCATTCTACTTCCTCAGCCTGTCTGGCGTCTTCAGAGATCTCCTTCACACCGTCCCCTCGTCCGCGAGAGACGAGGGAGCAACACCCGCGCCCTTCGACGCCCATGGAGAACAACCCGTGCAACCGGCCTGCACATCAACAAGACCTAACTGAGCTAACTCGAAAATTCACTCGAGGGTTTCCACAAGCGGGAGAGAGAGAGAGAGAGAGAGAGAGAGAGAGAGAGAGAGAGAGAGAGAGAGAGAGAGAGAGAGAGAGAGAAGCGTTGATATGATAATGAAGTGAATGTGCGATAGGGCCGACTGGCGGAACAGTTGGTGAGAGTGGGAGTGAAGGAGGGGCCCCGATGACTGGGGAAGGGAAGACCAAAAGGAAAGGGAAAAAGATGGAACGATGAAGGATGTGGGAGGGGGGGGATGATGATGATGTGGGGAAAGGTGTGAAAAATTGATGGAGACGAAGGAGGATATACACAGGAGGGGCACATAACAAGAGACTTGATGGATATGACGTGGCAACGTGCTGGAGGATAGTAATAGTACCTGAAGAGTCTGGTGTAGAGGGATGAAGAAGACAGGATAGTACAGCACAACTTAAGAGACGGGAGGCTTGCAGAAGACTGTCGAGAAGAAGATACAGGTTCAGGAAGACAAGGGACAGGGAGAGGGAGGAGATGGGTGACGGAGACGACGATGGAGACAGAAGGGGAAGGAAGAAGAGGAGGAAGAAGGGAAGAGTGAGGCAGTAGGTGAGTCATGAGACATGGCATCACACCCGCCGGAAGCCCCTCGGGCCCTTGTGGGCACCGGATACCGGGTCACTGAGACGCCATGAACAGGTGCTCCACCACCTCACCTCTGCTCCAAAACCACGCTCCCTCATCCCTATCACCAACACCACGCTCCCTCATCTCTAATCATTAGTACCACGCTCCCTCACCCTTATCACCAACACCACGCTCCCTCATCCCTATCACCAAATCCACGTTCCCTCAACGCAGCAACAACCACTATCTAACTCCCTCTTCACTATCAACACCAACCAGCTCCCTCACCACCACCACCGCCACGCTCCACTTATTCCTTTTCTGCTTCCTCCAAGACTCAACACTCACACTATTATTTTCTTTTCTTCTGATCAGATCTTGACCCGAGATCACCTGACGTGCTGCGCCCATCCCCCTCTCTTCCATCCCGGCTGATCTGTTAGTTCGAGAGCGTCAGCAGACGTAAGACTTGTAGAGATACGTCAATCTGTCTTTACAGAGTACGATGCTGGCTGGATCCAGGTCTGTTCTTTCTCTCTCTCTCTCTCGTTTTCGTATGGTGTGCGATATCCACGACCTTTATACTAAGCTCTGAACACACGGTAATATCATCCGAGATAATCATCTTGATGAACATCCTCCCGTGTGTTGTTGTTGTGGACTTGGCTGACTCCCCTGACAACGAAGGGCGGAATCCGATCTCTTACAGGACACGAGCATAAGCCCACTCCGGCGCCTGACGCTATCTCCCTTCTCCTGACGGCCCTCACCACCGCCCTGACACTATCACCACCTGGCTCGGGACGCCTCACCTGTGGAGGCATGGGTAAGGTCATACAGGGTGCTGCTTCTGCTTCTTTAACACACACTCCCTCCTCCTCCTCCTCCTCATCCTCTTCAGGGTTTCAAAGTTCAGTGCGGACGTGAGCCGCAATCGGCCACAAAACGAAGTCAAGCACTGGTAAATAATTCTGTTGAACTCCAGTGACCTCAGGCCTGCTACGCTCTGTCCCCAAGAACGATGGGGCGAAGTCCTTACATCTGCCTCCCTGCCTCTCGCGAACTCCCTTCCCTAACGCCTTTTGGTGTATTCTTCAGAACCAAAGGAGAGGAACGTACTACCCCTCTCCACCACACACAAGTCTCACCTGCTTACTGGATAGGTTCAGGGTCGCAGGTGCTCACGAAACAGACCGGAGCTGTAATGTCACTTCGTCGATGTTAAACAAAAGACGATCCAGTCCTCGCACTAAGATGACAGTGAGGGACGTCACCTATTTCATATGGCAGTCTGGAGAGACACGCCGAATACAAGAGGAATGTTCGTGTTCCACCCTAACACAACGAGGAGGACCTCCCACTCAACTAAGTACACACGCCATCGGTCATATTGTGCGACGTTTATGTAGTGCAAGGCAGGCGTGGGAACCATGGCCGCATATAAGAGGAAGGATGAAAACAACTGAAACGATGAGACATATACTCCTCTCCTCAGCGTCCAGGTCAGCTAAAAGTAGAATGTGAAAGGGGCAGATGGTAGTCCCGGATTAAACTGTCCCTTTCCCCAACCGTGCCCCTCTCACTCTCCCTCCCTATACATACACCAGGTGCGAAGGGGGTGTGTTTGTTGCCTGCCCTCCTCACTCTCAGTACAGGGTCTGCTGGCTTGCTCTATCTGGGGTAACACGCTTGATAACTAGCATATATCTTACCCATCACTCCTTCCCTACCTACTACTCACACCCCAATAAGCACAGTCACAAATTATGCCTCCCATTCGAACCTCCAAAAGCCCCACAAACACATCTAAAAGTCCCCTTTACTGCAATTCCAAATGTCCTATTCATACTCCCCAAGACCTTGTTCTCACCTACAAGCCACCCACTCATACCTCCAAGCCTCCCATTCTTATCTCCAAACCTTCTCACACCTCCAGGCCTGCCATTGACACACACACACACACACACACACACACACACACACACACACACTACCTGTCTTCAGTATGAGGTAAGGTATACTGCATCGACAACAAAGAGTCGTTCAAAAGAGCAACAATACACCGACTCTGTATCAACAACTCACAAAACTTTTCCACTGAAGACCTAACCCAAAATCCCAAATACCTGCCATCTCCAAAGGAGCGTGTATTGCAGGGGGTTCTCACCTCACTTTCGACCCTAAACGCACCAGACCATAGAGGTCAGAGTGGCCTATGCCTCACCAGAGGTCATCAACCTCTGCTTACA